>NC_092819.1:94215589-94534839 GCF_023375885.2 Dermacentor andersoni | reverse complement strand
AGCGCGCAGCCATATATAGCCCCCCGAGTGTTATGCGACGCGTGTCAGTTTCAGAAAAGTTTTTATTGCGAGAAGCGTAATCGTCAGGAGACTACCTGTGCAAATCGAGGCGATCAAACCCTTTTTTAATGCTGCCACGAGAGCGCGTCGGGATATATAGTGCCCCAAGAGTTATGCGACGCGTGTCAGTTTCAGAAAAGTTTTTATTGCGAGCAGCGTAATCGTCAGGAGACTGCCTTTGCAAATCGAGGCGATTGAACCCTTTTATAATGCTGCAGCGAGAGCGCGTAGCGATATATAGTGCCCCAAGAGTTATGCGACGCGTGTCAGCTTCAGAAAAGGCTTTATTGCGAGCAGCGTAAACGTCAGGAGACTGCCTGTGCAAATCTAGGCGATCCAACCCTTTTCTAGTGCTGCAGCGAGAGCGCGCAGCGATATATAATGCCCCAAGTGGTATGCGACGCGTGTCAGTTTCAGAAAAGTTTTTCTTGCTAGCAGCGTAATTGTTAGGAGGCTGCCTGTGCAAATCGAGGTGATCCAACCCTTTTCTAACGTTGTAGCGAGAGCGAGCAGCGATATATCGCGCCCCAAATGTTATGCGACGCGTGTCAGTTTCAGAAAAGTCTTTACTAAGAGCAGCGTAATCGTCAGGAGACTGCCTGTGCAAATAAAGGCGATCCAACCTCTTTCTAGTGCTGCAGCGAGAGCGCGCAACCATATATAGCCCCCCGAGTGTTATGCGACGCGTGTCAGTTTCAGAAAAGTCTTTACTAAGAGCAGCGTAATCGTCAGGAGACTGCGTGTGCAATTAAAGGCGATCCAGCCTCTTTCTAGTGCTGCAGCGAGAGCGCGCAGCGATATATAGTGCCCCAAGAGTTATGTGACGCGTGTCAGTTTCAGAAAAGCCTTTATTGCGAGCAGCGTAAGCGCCAGGAGACTGCCTGTGCAAATCTAGGCGATCCAACCCTTTTCCAGTGCTGCAGCGAGAGCGCGCAGCGATATATAGTGCCCCAAGGGTTATGCGACGCGTGTCAGTTTCAGAAAAGTCTTTCTTGAGAGCAGCGTAATCGTCAGGAGACTGCCTGTGCAAATCATGGCGATCCAACCCTTTTCTAGTCCTGCAGCGAGAGCGCGCAGCGATATATAGTGCCCCAAGAGTTATGCGACGCGTGTCAGTTTCAGAAAAGGCTTTATTGCGAGCAGCGTAATCGCCTGGAGACTGCCTGTGCAAATCAAGGCGATTCATCCATTTTCTAGTGCTGCAGCTAGAGCGCGCAGAGATATATCGCGCCCCAAATGTTATGCGACGCGTGTCAGTTTCAGAAAAGGCTTTATTGCGTGTAGCTTAATCGCTAGGAGACTACCTGTGCAAATCAAGGCGATCCAACCCTTTTCTAGTGCTGCAGCGAGAGCGCGCAGTGATATATAGTGCCCCAAGAGTTATGCGACGCGTGTAAGTTTCAGAAAAGGCTTTAGAGCGAGCAGCGTAAACGTCAGGAGACTGCCTGTGCAAATCAAGGCGATCCAACCCTTTTCTAGTGCTGCAGCGAGAGCGCGCCGCGATATATAGTGCCCCAAGAGTTATGAGACGCGTGTCAGTTTCAGAAAAGGCTTTATTGCGAGCAGCTTATTCGCTAGGAGACTGCCTGTGCAAATCGAGGCGATCGAACCCTTTTATAATGCTGCAGCGAGAGCGCGTAGCCATATGTAGTGCCCCAAGAGTTATGCGACACGTGTCAGCTTCACAAAAGGCTTTATTGCGAGCAGCGTAAACGTCAGGAGACTGCCTGTGCAAATCAAGGCGATTCAACCCTTTTCTAGTGCTGCAGCGAGAGTGCGCAGTGATATATTGTGCCCCAAGAGTTATGCAACGTGTGTAAGTTTCAGAAAACGCTTTATTGCGAGCAGCGTAAACGTCAGGAGACTTCCTGTGCAAATCAAGGCGATCCAACCCTTTTCTAGTGCTGCAGCGAGAGCGCGCCGCGATATATAGTGCCCCAAGAGGTATGCGACGCGTGTCAGTTTCAGAAAAGTTTTTATTGCTAGCAGCGTAATTGTTAGGAGGCTGCCTGTGCAAATCGAGGTGATCCAACCCTTTTCTAAGGTTGTAGCGAGAGCGAGCAGCGATATATCGCGCCCCAAATGTTATGCGACGCGTGTCAGTTTGAGAAAAGTCTTTACTAAGAGCAGCGTAATCGTCAGGAGACTGCCTGTGCAAATAAAGGCGATCCAACCTCTTTCTAGTGCTGCAGCGAGAGCGCGCAGCCATATATAGCCCCCCGAGTGTTATGCGACGCGTGTCAGTTTCAGAAAAGTTTCTATTGCGAGAAGCGTAATCGTCAGGAGACTACCTGTGCAAATCGAGGCGATCGAACCCTTTTTTAATGCTGCAGCGAGAGCGCGCAGCCATATATAGCCCCCCGAGTGTTATGCGACGCGTGTCAGTTTCAGAAAAGTTTCTATTGCGAGAAGTGTAATCGTCAGGAGACTACCTGTGCAAATCGAGGCGATCGAACCCTTTTAATGCTGCAGCGAGAGCGCGTCGCGATATATAGTGCCCCAAGAGCTATGCGACGCGTGTCAGTTTCAGAAAAGGCTTTCTTGCGAGCAGCGTAATCGCCAGGAGACTGCCTGTGCAAATCTAGGCGATCCAACCATTTTCCAGTGCTGCAGCGAGAGCGCGCAGCGATATATAGTGCCCCAAATGTTATGCGACGCGTGTCAGTTTCAGAAAAGGCTTTATTGCGTGTAGCTTAATCGCTAGGAGACTACCTGTGCAAATCAAGGCGATCCAACCCTTTTCTAGTGCTGCAGCGAGAGCGCGCAGTGATATATAGTGCCCCAAGAGTTATGCGACGCGTGTAAGTTTCAGAAAAGGCTTTAGAGCGAGCAGCGTAAACGTCAGGAGACTGCCTGTGCAAATCAAGGCGATCCAACCCTTTTCTAGTGCTGCAGCGAGAGCGCGCAGCGATATATAGTGCCCCAAGAGTTATGAGACGCGAGTCAGTTTCAGAAAAGGCTTCATTGCGAGCAGCTTAATCGCTAGGAGACTGCCTGTGCAAATCGAGGCGATCGAACCCTTTTATAATGCTGCAGAGAGTGGGCGTAGCGATTTATAGAGCCCCAAGAGTTATGCGACGCGTGTCAGCTTCAGAAAAGGCTTTATTGCGAGCAGCGTAAACGTCAGGAGACTGCCTGTGCAAATCAAGGCGATCCAACCCTTTTCTAGTGCTGCAGCGAGAGAGCGCAGTGATATATAGTGCCCCAAGGGTTATGCGACGCGTGTCAGTTTCAGAAAAGTCTTTATTGCGAGCAGGGTAATCGTCAGGAGACTGCCTGTGCAAATCAAGGCGATTCATCCATTTTGTAGTGCTGCAGCTAGAGCGCGCAGAGATATATCGAGCCCCAAATGTTATGCGACGCGTGTCAGTTTCAGAAAAGGCTTTATTGCGAGCAGCTTAATCGCTAGGAGACTACCTGTGCAAATCAAGGCGATCCAACCCTTTTCTAGTGCTGCAGCGAGAGCGCGCGGTGATATATAGTGGCCCAAGAGTTATGCGACGCGTGTAAGTTTCAGAAAAGGCTTTATAGCAAGCAGCGTAATCGTCAGGAGGCTGCCTGTGCAAATCAAGGCGATCAAACCCTTTTCTTTTGCTGCAGCGAGGGCACGCAGGGATATATAGTGCCCCAAGAGTTATGCGACGCGTGTAAGTTTCAGAAAAGGCTTTATTGCGAGCAGCGTAAACGTCAGGAGACTGCCTGTGCAAATCAAGGCGATCCAACCCTTTTCTAGTGCTGCAGCGAGAGCGCGCAGCGATGTATAGTGCCCCAAGAGTTATGAGACGCGTGTCAGTTTCAGAAAAGGCTTTATTGCGAGCAGCTTAATCGCTAGGAGACTGCCTGTGCAAATCGAGGCGATCGAATCCTTTTATAATGCTGCAGCGAGAGCGCGTAGCCATATGTAGTGCCCCAAGAGTTATGCGACACGTGTCAGCTTCAGAAAAGGCTTTATTGCGAGCAGCGTAAACGTCAGGAGACTGCCTGTGCAAATCAAGGCGATCCAACCCTTTTCTAGTGCTGCAGCGAGAGCGCGCAGCGATATATAGTGCCCCAAGAGGTATGCGACGCGTGTCAGTTTCAGAAAGGTTTTTATTGCTAGCAGCGTAATTGTTAGGAGGCTGCCTGTGCAAATCGAGGTGATCCAACCCTTTTCTAACGTTGTAGCGAGAGCGAGCAGCGATATATCGCGCCCCAAATGTTATGCGACGCGTGTCAGTTTCAGAAAAGTCTTTACTAAGAGCAGCGTAATCGTCAGGAGACTGCCTGTGCAAATAAAGGCGATCCAACCTCTTTCTAGTGCTGCAGCGAGAGCGCGCAGCCATATATAGCCCCCTGAGTGTTATGCGACGCGTGTCAGTTTCAGAAAAGTTTTTATTGCGAGAAGCGTAATCGTCAGGAGACTACCTGTGCAAATCGAGGCGATCGAACCCTTTTAATGCTGCAGCGAGAGCGCGTCGCGATATATAGTGCCCCAAGAGCTATGCGACGCGTGTCAGTTTCAGAAAAGGCTTTATTGCGAGCAGCGTAATCGCCAGGAGACTGCCTGTGCAAATCTAGGCGATCCAACCATTTTCCAGTGCTGCAGCGAGAGCGCGCAGCGATATATAGTGCCCCAAGAGTTATGCGACGCGTGTCAGTTTCAGAAAACTCTTTATTGCGAGCAGCATATTCGTCAGGAGACTACCTGTGCAAATCAAGGCAATCCAACCCTTTTCTAGCGCTGCAGCGAGAGCGCGCAGCGATATATAGTGCCCCAAGGGTTATGCGACGCGTGTCAGCTTCAGAAAAGGCTTCATTGCGAGCAGCGTAATCGTCAGGAGACTGCCTGTGCAAATCAAGGCGATCCAACCCTTTTCTAGTGTTGCAGCGAGAGCGTGCAGCAATATATAGTGCCCCAAGAGGTATGCGACGCGTGTAAGTTTCAGAAATGGCTTTATTGCGAGCACCGTTAACGTCAGGAGACTGCCTGTGCAAATCAAGGCCATCCAACCCTTTTATAGTGCTGCAGCGAGAGCGCGCAGCGATATATAGTGCCCCAAGAGTTATGCGACGCGTGTCAGTTTCAGAAAAGGCTTCATTGCGAGCAGCTTAATCGGTAGGAGACTGCCTGTGCAAATCGAGGCGATCGAACCCTTTTATAATGCTGCAGAGAGTGGGCGTAGCGATTTATAGAGCCCGAAGAGTTATGCGACGCGTGTCAGCTTCAGAAAAGGCTTTATTGCGAACAGCGTAAACGTCAGGAGACTGCCTGTGCAAATCAAGGCGATCCAACCTTTTTCTAGTGCTGCAGCGAGAGCGCGCAGCGATATATAGTGCCACAAGAGTTATGCGACGCGTGTAAGTTTCAGAAAAGGCTTTATTGCGAGCAGCGTAAACGTCAGGAGACTGCCTGGGCAAATCATGGCGATCCAACCCTTTTCTAGTGCTGCAGCGAGAGCGCGCAGCGATATATAGTGTCCCAAGAGTTATGCGACGCGTGTCACCTTCAGAAAAGGCTTCATTGCGAGCAGCGTAATCGTCAGGAGACTGCGTGTGGAAATCAAAGCGATCCAAGCCTTTTCTAGTGCTGCACCGAGAGCGCGCAGTGATATATAGTGCCCCAAGAGTTATGCGACGCGTGTCAGTTTCAGAAAAGTCTTTATTGCGAGCACCGTAATCGTCAAGAGACTGCCTGTGCAAATGAAGCGATCTAACACATTTCTACTGCTGCAACGACAGCGCGCAGCGATATATAGTGCCCCAAGAGGTATGCGACGCGTGTCAGTTTCAGAAAAGTTTTTATTGCTAGCAGCGTAATTGTTAGGAGGCTGCCTGTGCAAATCGAGGTGATCCAACCCTTTTCTAAGGTTGTAGCGAGAGCGAGCAGCGATATATCGCGCCCCAAATGTTATGCAACGCGTGTCAGTTTCAGAAAAGTCTTTACTAAGAGCAGCGTAATCGTCAGGAGACTGCCTGTGCAAATAAAGGCGATCCAACAACTTTCTAGTGCTGCAGCGAGAGCGCGCAGCCATATATAGCCCCCCGAGTGTTATGCGACGCGTGTCAGTTTCAGAAAAGTTTCTATTGCGAGAAGCGTAATCGTCAGGAGACTACCTGTGCAAATCGAGGCGATCGAACCCTTTTTTAATGCTGCAGCGAGAGCGCGCAGCCATATATAGCCCCCCGAGTGTTATGCGACGCGTGTCAGTTTCAGAAAAGTTTCTATTGCGAGAAGCGTAATCGTCAGGAGACTACCTGTGCAAATCGAGGCGATCGAACCCTTTTAATGCTGCAGCGAGAGCGCGTCGCGATATATAGTGCCCCAAGAGCTATGCGACGCGTGTCAGTTTCAGAAAAGGCTTTCTTGCGAGCAGCGTAATCGCCAGGAGACTGCCTGTGCAAATCTAGGCGATCCAACCATTTTCCAGTGCTGCAGCGAGAGCGCGCAGCGATATATAGTGCCCCAAATGTTATGCGACGCGTGTCAGTTTCAGAAAAGGCTTTATTGCGTGTAGCTTAATCGCTAGGAGACTACCTGTGCAAATCAAGGCGATCCAACCCTTTTCTAGTGCTGCAGCGAGAGCGCGCAGCGATATATAGTGCCCCAAGAGTTATGAGACGCGAGTCAGTTTCAGAAAAGGCTTCATTGCGAGCAGCTTAATCGCTAGGAGACTGCCTGTGCAAATCGAGGCGATCGAACCCTTTTATAATGCTGCAGAGAGTGGGCGTAGCGATTTATAGAGCCCCAAGAGTTATGCGACGCGTGTCAGCTTCAGAAAAGGCTTTATTGCGAGCAGCGTAAACGTCAGGAGACTGCCTGTGCAAATCAAGGCGATCCAACCCTTTTCTAGTGCTGCAGCGAGAGAGCGCAGTGATATATAGTGCCCCAAGGGTTATGCGACGCGTGTCAGTTTCAGAAAAGTCTTTATTGCGAGCAGGGTAATCGTCAGGAGACTGCCTGTGCAAATCAAGGCGATTCATTCATTTTGTAGTGCTGCAGCTAGAGCGCGCAGAGATACATCGCGCCCCAAATGTTATGCGACGCGTGTCAGTTTCAGAAAAGGCTTTATTGCGAGCAGCTTAATCGCTAGGAGACTACCTGTGCAAATCAAGGCGATCCAACCCTTTTCTAGTGCTGCAGCGAGAGCGCGCAGTGATATATAGTGGCCCAAGAGTTATGCGACGCGTGTAAGTTTCAGAAAAGGCTTTATAGCAAGCAGCGTAATCGTCAGGAGGCTGCCTGTGCAAATCAAGGCGATCAAACCCTTTTCTTTTGCTGCAGCGAGGGCACGCAGGGATATATAGTGCCCCAAGAGTTATGCGACGCGTGTAAGTTTCAGAAAAGGCTTTATTGCGAGCAGCGTAAACGTCAGGAGACTGCCTGTGCAAATCAAGGCGATCCAACCCTTTTCTAGTGCTGCAGCGAGAGCGCGCAGCGATGTATAGTGCCCCAAGAGTTATGAGACGCGTGTCAGTTTCAGAAAAGGCTTTATTGCGAGCAGCTTAATCGCTAGGAGACTGCCTGTGCAAATCGAGGCGATCGAATCCTTTTATAATGCTGCAGCGAGAGCGCGTAGCCATATGTAGTGCCCCAAGAGTTATGCGACACGTGTCAGCTTTAGAAAAGGCTTTATTGCGAGCAGCGTAAACGTCAGGAGACTGCCTGTGCAAATCAAGGCGATCCAACCCTTTTCTAGTGCTGCAGCGAGAGCGCGCAGCGATATATAGTGCCCCAAGAGTTATGCGACGCGTGTAAGTTTCAGAAAAGGCTTTATAGCAAGCAGCGTAATCGTCAGGAGGCTGCCTGTGCAAATAAAGGCGATCCAACCTCTTTCTAGTGCTGCAGCGAGAGCGCGCAGCCATATATAGCCCCCCGAGTGTTATGCGACGCGTGTCAGTTTCAGAAAAGTTTTTATTGCGAGAAGCGTAATCGTCAGGAGACTACCTGTGCAAATCGAGGCGATCGAACCCTTTTAATGCTGCAGCGAGAGCGCGTCGCGATATATAGTGCCCCAAGAGCTATGCGACACGTGTCAGTTTCAGAAAAGGGTTTATTGCGAGCAGCGTAATCGCCAGGAGACTGCCTGTGCAAATCTAGGCGATCCAACCATTTTCCAGTGCTGCAGCGAGAGCGCGCAGCGATATATAGTGCCCCAAGAGTTATGCGACGCGTGTCAGTTTCAGAAAACTCTTTATTGCGAGCAGCATATTCGTCAGGAGACTACCTGTGCAAATCAAGGCAATCCAACCCCTTTCTAGCGCTGCAGCGAGAGCGCGCAGCGATATATAGTGCCCCAAGGGTTATGCGACGCGTGTCAGCTTCAGAAAAGGCTTCATTGCGAGCAGCGTAATCGTCAGGAGACTGCCTGTGCAAATCAAGGCGATCCAACCCTTCTCTAGTGTTGCAGCGAGAGCGTGCAGCAATATATAGTGCCCCAAGAGGTATGCGACGCGTGTAAGTTTCAGAAATGGCTTTATTGCGAGCACCGTTAACGTCAGGAGACTGCCTGTGCAAATCAAGGCCATCCAACCCTTTTATAGTGCTGCAGCGAGAGCGCGCAGCGATATATAGTGCCCCAAGAGTTATGCGACGCGTGTCAGTTTCAGAAAAGGCTTCATTGCGAGCAGCTTAATCGGTAGGAGACTGCCTGTGCAAATCGAGGCGATCGAACCCTTTTATAATGCTGCAGAGAGTGGGCGTAGCGATTTATAGAGCCCGAAGAGTTATGCGACGCGTGTCAGCTTCAGAAAAGGCTTTATTGCGAACAGCGTAAACGTCAGGAGACTGCCTGTGCAAATCAAGGCGATCCAACCTTTTTCTAGTGCTGCAGCGAGAGCGCGCAGCGATATATAGTGCCACAAGAGTTATGCGACGCGTGTAAGTTTCAGAAAAGGCTTTATTGCGAGCAGCGTAATCGTCAGGAGACTGCGTGTGGAAATCAAAGCGATCCAAGCCTTTTCTAGTGCTGCACCGAGAGCGCGCAGTGATATATAGTGCCCCAAGAGTTATGCGACGCGTGTCAGTTTCAGAAAAGTCTTTATTGCGAGCACCGTAATCGTCAAGAGACTGCCTGTGCAAATGAAGCGATCTAACACATTTCTACTGCTGCAACGACAGCGCGCAGCGATATATAGTGCCCCAAGAGGTATGCGACGCGTGTCAGTTTCAGAAAAGTTTTTATTGCTAGCAGCGTAATTGTTAGGAGGCTGCCTGTGCAAATCGAGGTGATCCAACCCTTTTCTAAGGTTGTAGCGAGAGCGAGCAGCGATATATCGCGCCCCAAATGTTATGCAACGCGTGTCAGTTTCAGAAAAGTCTTTACTAAGAGCAGCGTAATCGTCAGGAGACTGCCTGTGCAAATAAAGGCGATCCAACAACTTTCTAGTGCTGCAGCGAGAGCGCGCAGCCATATATAGCCCCCCGAGTGTTATGCGACGCGTGTCAGTTTCAGAAAAGTTTCTATTGCGAGAAGCGTAATCGTCAGGAGACTACCTGTGCAAATCGAGGCGATCGAACCCTTTTTTAATGCTGCAGCGAGAGCGCGCAGCCATATATAGCCCCCCGAGTGTTATGCGACGCGTGTCAGTTTCAGAAAAGTTTCTATTGCGAGAAGCGTAATCGTCAGGAGACTACCTGTGCAAATCGAGGCGATCGAACCCTTTTAATGCTGCAGCGAGAGCGCGTCGCGATATATAGTGCCCCAAGAGCTATGCGACGCGTGTCAGTTTCAGAAAAGGCTTTCTTGCGAGCAGCGTAATCGCCAGGAGACTGCCTGTGCAAATCTAGGCGATCCAACCATTTTCCAGTGCTGCAGCGAGAGCGCGCAGCGATATATAGTGCCCCAAATGTTATGCGACGCGTGTCAGTTTCAGAAAAGGCTTTATTGCGTGTAGCTTAATCGCTAGGAGACTACCTGTGCAAATCAAGGCGATCCAACCCTTTTCTAGTGCTGCAGCGAGAGCGCGCAGCGATATATAGTGCCCCAAGAGTTATGAGACGCGAGTCAGTTTCAGAAAAGGCTTCATTGCGAGCAGCTTAATCGCTAGGAGACTGCCTGTGCAAATCTAGGCGATCCAACCATTTTCCAGTGCTGCAGCGAGAGCGCGCAGCGATATATAGTGCCCCAAGAGTTATGCGACGCGTGTCAGTTTCAGAAAACTCTTTATTGCGAGCAGCATATTCGTCAGGAGACTACCTGTGCAAATCAAGGCAATCCAACCCCTTTCTAGCGCTGCAGCGAGAGCGCGCAGCGATATATAGTGCCCCAAGGGTTATGCGACGCGTGTCAGCTTCAGAAAAGGCTTCATTGCGAGCAGCGTAATCGTCAGGAGACTGCCTGTGCAAATCAAGGCGATCCAACCCTTCTCTAGTGTTGCAGCGAGAGCGTGCAGCAATATATAGTGCCCCAAGAGGTATGCGACGCGTGTAAGTTTCAGAAATGGCTTTATTGCGAGCACCGTTAACGTCAGGAGACTGCCTGTGCAAATCAAGGCCATCCAACCCTTTTATAGTGCTGCAGCGAGAGCGCGCAGCGATATATAGTGCCCCAAGAGTTATGCGACGCGTGTCAGTTTCAGAAAAGGCTTCATTGCGAGCAGCTTAATCGGTAGGAGACTGCCTGTGCAAATCGAGGCGATCGAACCCTTTTATAATGCTGCAGAGAGTGGGCGTAGCGATTTATAGAGCCCGAAGAGTTATGCGACGCGTGTCAGCCTCAGAAAAGGCTTTATTGCGAGCAGCGGAAACGTCAGGAGACTGCCTGTGCAAATCAAGGCGATCCAACCCTTTTCTAGCGCTGCAGCGAGAGTGCGCAGTGATATATAGTGCCTCAAGAATTATGCGACGCGTGTAAGTTTCACAAAAGGCTTTATTGCGAGCAGCGTAAACGTCAGGAGACTGCCTGTGCAAATCAAGGCGATCCAACCTTTTTCTAGTGCTGCAGCGAGAGCGCGCAGCGATATATAGTGCCACAAGAGTTATGCGACGCGTGTAAGTTTCAGAAAAGGCTTTATTGCGAGCAGCGTAAACGTCAGGAGACTGCCTGGGCAAATCATGGCGATCCAACCCTTTTCTAGTGCTGCAGCGAGAGCGCGCAGCGATATATAGTGTCCCAAGAGTTATGCGACGCGTGTCACCTTCAGAAAAGGCTTCATTGCGAGCAGCGTAATCGTCAGGAGACTGCGTGTGGAAATCAAAGCGATCCAAGCCTTTTCTAGTGCTGCACCGAGAGCGCGCAGTGATATATAGTGCCCCAAGAGTTATGCGACGCGTGTCAGTTTCAGAAAAGTCTTTATTGCGAGCACCGTAATCGTCAAGAGACTGCCTGTGCAAATGAAGCGATCTAACACATTTCTACTGCTGCAACGACAGCGCGCAGCGATATATAGTGCCCCAAGAGGTATGCGACGCGTGTCAGTTTCAGAAAAGTTTTTATTGCTAGCAGCGTAATTGTTAGGAGGCTGCCTGTGCAAATCGAGGTGATCCAACCCTTTTCTAAGGTTGTAGCGAGAGCGAGCAGCGATATATCGCGCCCCAAATGTTATGCAACGCGTGTCAGTTTCAGAAAAGTCTTTACTAAGAGCAGCGTAATCGTCAGGAGACTGCCTGTGCAAATAAAGGCGATCCAACAACTTTCTAGTGCTGCAGCGAGAGCGCGCAGCCATATATAGCCCCCCGAGTGTTATGCGACGCGTGTCAGTTTCAGAAAAGTTTCTATTGCGAGAAGCGTAATCGTCAGGAGACTACCTGTGCAAATCGAGGCGATCGAACCCTTTTTTAATGCTGCAGCGAGAGCGCGCAGCCATATATAGCCCCCCGAGTGTTATGCGACGCGTGTCAGTTTCAGAAAAGTTTCTATTGCGAGAAGCGTAATCGTCAGGAGACTACCTGTGCAAATCGAGGCGATCGAACCCTTTTAATGCTGCAGCGAGAGCGCGTCGCGATATATAGTGCCCCAAGAGCTATGCGACGCGTGTCAGTTTCAGAAAAGGCTTTCTTGCGAGCAGCGTAATCGCCAGGAGACTGCCTGTGCAAATCTAGGCGATCCAACCATTTTCCAGTGCTGCAGCGAGAGCGCGCAGCGATATATAGTGCCCCAAATGTTATGCGACGCGTGTCAGTTTCAGAAAAGGCTTTATTGCGTGTAGCTTAATCGCTAGGAGACTACCTGTGCAAATCAAGGCGATCCAACCCTTTTCTAGTGCTGCAGCGAGAGCGCGCAGCGATATATAGTGCCCCAAGAGTTATGAGACGCGAGTCAGTTTCAGAAAAGGCTTCATTGCGAGCAGCTTAATCGCTAGGAGACTGCCTGTGCAAATCGAGGCGATCGAACCCTTTTATAATGCTGCAGAGAGTGGGCGTAGCGATTTATAGAGCCCCAAGAGTTATGCGACGCGTGTCAGCTTCAGAAAAGGCTTTATTGCGAGCAGCGTAAACGTCAGGAGACTGCCTGTGCAAATCAAGGCGATCCAACCCTTTTCTAGTGCTGCAGCGAGAGAGCGCAGTGATATATAGTGCCCCAAGGGTTATGCGACGCGTGTCAGTTTCAGAAAAGTCTTTATTGCGAGCAGCGTAATCGTCAGGAGGCTGCCTGTGCAAATAAAGGCGATCCAACCTCTTTCTAGTGCTGCAGCGAGAGCGCGCAGCCATATATAGCCCCCCGAGTGTTATGCGACGCGTGTCAGTTTCAGAAAAGTTTTTATTGCGAGAAGCGTAATCGTCAGGAGACTACCTGTGCAAATCGAGGCGATCGAACCCTTTTAATGCTGCAGCGAGAGCGCGTCGCGATATATAGTGCCCCAAGAGCTATGCGACGCGTGTCAGTTTCAGAAAAGGGTTTATTGCGAGCAGCGTAATCGCCAGGAGACTGCCTGTGCAAATCTAGGCGATCCAACCATTTTCCAGTGCTGCAGCGAGAGCGCGCAGCGATATATAGTGCCCCAAGAGTTATGCGACGCGTGTCAGTTTCAGAAAACTCTTTATTGCGAGCAGCATATTCGTCAGGAGACTACCTGTGCAAATCAAGGCAATCCAACCCCTTTCTAGCGCTGCAGCGAGAGCGCGCAGCGATATATAGTGCCCCAAGGGTTATGCGACGCGTGTCAGCTTCAGAAAAGGCTTCATTGCGAGCAGCGTAATCGTCAGGAGACTGCCTGTGCAAATCAAGGCGATCCAACCCTTCTCTAGTGTTGCAGCGAGAGCGTGCAGCAATATATAGTGCCCCAAGAGGTATGCGACGCGTGTAAGTTTCAGAAATGGCTTTATTGCGAGCACCGTTAACGTCAGGAGACTGCCTGTGCAAATCAAGGCCATCCAACCCTTTTATAGTGCTGCAGCGAGAGCGCGCAGCGATATATAGTGCCCCAAGAGTTATGCGACGCGTGTCAGTTTCAGAAAAGGCTTCATTGCGAGCAGCTTAATCGGTAGGAGACTGCCTGTGCAAATCGAGGCGATCGAACCCTTTTATAATGCTGCAGAGAGTGGGCGTAGCGATTTATAGAGCCCGAAGAGTTATGCGACGCGTGTCAGCTTCAGAAAAGGCTTTATTGCGAACAGCGTAAACGTCAGGAGACTGCCTGTGCAAATCAAGGCGATCCAACCTTTTTCTAGTGCTGCAGCGAGAGCGCGCAGCGATATATAGTGCCACAAGAGTTATGCGACGCGTGTAAGTTTCAGAAAAGGCTTTATTGCGAGCAGCGTAAACGTCAGGAGACTGCCTGGGCAAATCATGGCGATCCAACCCTTTTCTAGTGCTGCAGCGAGAGCGCGCAGCGATATATAGTGTCCCAAGAGTTATGCGACGCGTGTCACCTTCAGAAAAGGCTTCATTGCGAGCAGCGTAATCGTCAGGAGACTGCGTGTGGAAATCAAAGCGATCCAAGCCTTTTCTAGTGCTGCACCGAGAGCGCGCAGTGATATATAGTGCCCCAAGAGTTATGCGACGCGTGTCAGTTTCAGAAAAGTCTTTATTGCGAGCACCGTAATCGTCAAGAGACTGCCTGTGCAAATGAAGCGATCTAACACATTTCTACTGCTGCAACGACAGCGCGCAGCGATATATAGTGCCCCAAGAGGTATGCGACGCGTGTCAGTTTCAGAAAAGTTTTTATTGCTAGCAGCGTAATTGTTAGGAGGCTGCCTGTGCAAATCGAGGTGATCCAACCCTTTTCTAAGGTTGTAGCGAGAGCGAGCAGCGATATATCGCGCCCCAAATGTTATGCAACGCGTGTCAGTTTCAGAAAAGTCTTTACTAAGAGCAGCGTAATCGTCAGGAGACTGCCTGTGCAAATAAAGGCGATCCAACAACTTTCTAGTGCTGCAGCGAGAGCGCGCAGCCATATATAGCCCCCCGAGTGTTATGCGACGCGTGTCAGTTTCAGAAAAGTTTCTATTGCGAGAAGCGTAATCGTCAGGAGACTACCTGTGCAAATCGAGGCGATCGAACCCTTTTTTAATGCTGCAGCGAGAGCGCGCAGCCATATATAGCCCCCCGAGTGTTATGCGACGCGTGTCAGTTTCAGAAAAGTTTCTATTGCGAGAAGCGTAATCGTCAGGAGACTACCTGTGCAAATCGAGGCGATCGAACCCTTTTAATGCTGCAGCGAGAGCGCGTCGCGATATATAGTGCCCCAAGAGCTATGCGACGCGTGTCAGTTTCAGAAAAGGCTTTCTTGCGAGCAGCGTAATCGCCAGGAGACTGCCTGTGCAAATCTAGGCGATCCAACCATTTTCCAGTGCTGCAGCGAGAGCGCGCAGCGATATATAGTGCCCCAAATGTTATGCGACGCGAGTCAGTTTCAGAAAAGGCTTCATTGCGAGCAGCTTAATCGCTAGGAGACTGCCTGTGCAAATCGAGGCGATCGAACCCTTTTATAATGCTGCAGAGAGTGGGCGTAGCGATTTATAGAGCCCCAAGAGTTATGCGACGCGTGTCAGCTTCAGAAAAGGCTTTATTGCGAGCAGCGTAAACGTCAGGAGACTGCCTGTGCAAATCAAGGCGATCCAACCCTTTTCTAGTGCTGCAGCGAGAGAGCGCAGTGATATATAGTGCCCCAAGGGTTATGCGACGCGTGTCAGTTTCAGAAAAGTCTTTATTGCGAGCAGGGTAATCGTCAGGAGACTGCCTGTGCAAATCAAGGCGATTCATTCATTTTGTAGTGCTGCAGCTAGAGCGCGCAGAGATATATCGCGCCCCAAATGTTATGCGACGCGTGTCAGTTTCAGAAAAGGCTTTATTGCGAGCAGCTTAATCGCTAGGAGACTACCTGTGCAAATCAAGGCGATCCAACCCTTTTCTAGTGCTGCAGCGAGAGCGCGCAGTGATATATAGTGGCCCAAGAGTTATGCGACGCGTGTAAGTTTCAGAAAAGGCTTTATAGCAAGCAGCGTAATCGTCAGGAGGCTGCCTGTGCAAATCGAGGCGATCGAATCCTTTTATAATGCTGCAGCGAGAGCGCGTAGCCATATGTAGTGCCCCAAGAGTTATGCGACACGTGTCAGCTTTAGAAAAGGCTTTATTGCGAGCAGCGTAAACGTCAGGAGACTGCCTGTGCAAATCAAGGCGATCCAACCCTTTTCTAGTGCTGCAGCGAGAGCGCGCAGCGATATATAGTGCCCCAAGAGTTATGCGACGCGTGTAAGTTTCAGAAAAGGCTTTATAGCAAGCA
The DNA here is from genome assembly GCF_023375885.2 of Dermacentor andersoni. Classification (NCBI taxonomy): domain Eukaryota; kingdom Metazoa; phylum Arthropoda; class Arachnida; order Ixodida; family Ixodidae; genus Dermacentor; species Dermacentor andersoni. The sequence continues at coordinate 94,519,134 of NC_092819.1, read as the reverse complement.
GCGTAATCGTCAGGAGGCTGCCTGTGCAAATAAAGGCGATCCAACCTCTTTCTAGTGCTGCAGCGAGAGCGCGCAGCCATATATAGCCCCCCGAGTGTTATGCGACGCGTGTCAGTTTCAGAAAAGTTTTTATTGCGAGAAGCGTGATCGTCAGGAGACTACCTGTGCAAATCGAGGCGATCGAACCCTTTTAATGCTGCAGCGAGAGCGCGTCGCGATATATAGTGCCCCAAGAGCTATGCGACGCGTGTCAGTTTCAGAAAAGGGTTTATTGCGAGCAGCGTAATCGCCAGGAGACTGCCTGTGCAAATCTAGGCGATCCAACCATTTTCCAGTGCTGCAGCGAGAGCGCGCAGCGATATATAGTGCCCCAAGAGTTATGCGACGCGTGTCAGTTTCAGAAAACTCTTTATTGCGAGCAGCATATTCGTCAGGAGACTACCTGTGCAAATCAAGGCAATCCAACCCCTTTCTAGCGCTGCAGCGAGAGCGCGCAGCGATATATAGTGCCCCAAGGGTTATGCGACGCGTGTCAGCTTCAGAAAAGGCTTCATTGCGAGCAGCGTAATCGTCAGGAGACTGCCTGTGCAAATCAAGGCGATCCAACCCTTCTCTAGTGTTGCAGCGAGAGCGTGCAGCAATATATAGTGCCCCAAGAGGTATGCGACGCGTGTAAGTTTCAGAAATGGCTTTATTGCGAGCACCGTTAACGTCAGGAGACTGCCTGTGCAAATCAAGGCCATCCAACCCTTTTATAGTGCTGCAGCGAGAGCGCGCAGCGATATATAGTGCCCCAAGAGTTATGCGACGCGTGTCAGTTTCAGAAAAGGCTTCATTGCGAGCAGCTTAATCGCTAGGAGACTGCCTGTGCAAATCGAGGCGATCGAACCCTTTTATAATGCTGCAGAGAGTGGGCGTAGCGATTTATAGAGCCCGAAGAGTTATGCGACGCGTGTCAGCTTCAGAAAAGGCTTTATTGCGAACAGCGTAAACGTCAGGAGACTGCCTGTGCAAATCAAGGCGATCCAACCTTTTTCTAGTGCTGCAGCGAGAGCGCGCAGCGATATATAGTGCCACAAGAGTTATGCGACGCGTGTAAGTTTCAGAAAAGGCTTTATTGCGAGCAGCGTAAACGTCAGGAGACTGCCTGGGCAAATCATGGCGATCCAACCCTTTTCTAGTGCTGCAGCGAGAGCGCGCAGCGATATATAGTGTCCCAAGAGGTATGCGACGCGTGTCAGTTTCAGAAAAGGGTTTATTGCGAGCAGCGTAATCGCCAGGAGACTGCCTGTGCAAATCTAGGCGATCCAACCATTTTCCAGTGCTGCAGCGAGAGCGCGCAGCGATATATAGTGCCCCAAGAGTTATGCGACGCGTGTCAGTTTCAGAAAACTCTTTATTGCGAGCAGCATATTCGTCAGGAGACTACCTGTGCAAATCAAGGCAATCCAACCCCTTTCTAGCGCTGCAGCGAGAGCGCGCAGCGATATATAGTGCCCCAAGGGTTATGCGACGCGTGTCAGCTTCAGAAAAGGCTTCATTGCGAGCAGCGTAATCGTCAGGAGACTGCCTGTGCAAATCAAGGCGATCCAACCCTTCTCTAGTGTTGCAGCGAGAGCGTGCAGCAATATATAGTGCCCCAAGAGGTATGCGACGCGTGTAAGTTTCAGAAATGGCTTTATTGCGAGCACCGTTAACGTCAGGAGACTGCCTGTGCAAATCAAGGCCATCCAACCCTTTTATAGTGCTGCAGCGAGAGCGCGCAGCGATATATAGTGCCCCAAGAGTTATGCGACGCGTGTCAGTTTCAGAAAAGGCTTCATTGCGAGCAGCTTAATCGCTAGGAGACTGCCTGTGCAAATCGAGGCGATCGAACCCTTTTATAATGCTGCAGAGAGTGGGCGTAGCGATTTATAGAGCCCGAAGAGTTATGCGACGCGTGTCAGCTTCAGAAAACGCTTTATTGCGAACAGCGTAAACGTCAGGAGACTGCCTGTGCAAATCAAGGCGATCCAACCTTTTTCTAGTGCTGCAGCGAGAGCGCGCAGCGATATATAGTGCCACAAGAGTTATGCGACGCGTGTAAGTTTCAGAAAAGGCTTTATTGCGAGCAGCGTAAACGTCAGGAGACTGCCTGGGCAAATCATGGCGATCCAACCCTTTTCTAGTGCTGCAGCGAGAGCGCGCAGCGATATATAGTGTCCCAAGAGTTATGCGACGCGTGTCACCTTCAGAAAAGGCTTCATTGCGAGCAGCGTAATCGTTAGGAGACTGCGTGTGGAAATCAAAGCGATCCGAGCCTTTTCTAGTGCTGCACCGAGAGCGCGCAGTGATATATAGTGCCCCAAGAGTTATGCGACGCGTGTCAGTTTCAGAAAAGTCTTTATTGCGAGCACCGTAATCGTCAAGAGACTGCCTGTGCAAATGAAGCGATCTAACACATTTCTACTGCTGCAACGAGAGCGCGCAGCGATATATAGTGCCCCATAAGTTATGCGACGCGTGTCAGTTTCAGAAAAGGCTTTATTGCGAGCAGCTTAATCGCTAGGAGACTACCTGTGCAAATCAAGGCGATCCAACCCTTTTCTAGTGCTGCAGCGAGAGCGCGCAGTGATATATAGTGCCCCAAGAGTTATGCGACGCGTGTCAGTTTCAGAAAAGGCTTTATTGCGAGCAGCGTAAGCGCCAGGAGACTGCCTGTGCAAATCTAGGCGATCGAACCCTTTTCCAGTGCTGCAGCGAGAGCGCGCAGCGATATATAGTGCCCCAAGAGTTATGCGACGCGTGTCAGTTTCAGAAAACTCTTTATTGCGAGCAGCATAATTGTCAGGAGACTGCCTGTGCAAATCAAGGCGATCCAACCCTTTTCTAGTGCTGCAGCGAGAGCGCGCAGCGATATATAGTGCCCCAAGAGTTATGCGACGCGTGTAAGTTTCAGAAAAGGCTTTATAGCGAGCAGTGTACACGTCAGGACACTGCTTGTGCAAATCAAGGCGATCGAACCCTTTTATAATGCTGCAGCGAGAGCGCGTAGCGATATATAGTGCCCCAAGAGTTATGCGACGTGTGTCAGCATCAGAAAAGGCTTTATTGCGAGCAGCGTCATCGTCAGGAGACTGCGTGTGCAAATCAAGGCGATCCAACCCTTTTCTAGCGCTGCAGCGAGAGCGCGCAGCGATATATAGTGCCCCAAGAGTTATGCGACGCGTGTCAGTTTCAGAAAAGGCTTTATTGCGAGCAGCGTAATCGCCAGGAGACTGCCTGTGCAAATCAAGGCGATTCATCCATTTTCTAGTGCTGCAGCTAGAGCGCGCAGAGATATATCGCGCCCCAAATGTTATGCGACGCGTGTCAGTTTCAGAAAAGGCTTTATTGCGTGTAGCTTAATCGCTAGGAGACTACCTGTGCAAATCAAGGCGATCCAACCATTTTCTAGTGCTGCAGCGAGAGCGCGCCGCGATATATAGTGCCCCAAGAGTTATGAGACGCGTGTCAGTTTCAGAAAAGGCTTTATTGCGAGCAGCTTATTCGCTAGGAGACTGCCTGTGCAAATCGAGGCGATCGAACCCTTTTATAATGCTGCAGCGAGAGCGCGTAGCCATATGTAGTGCCCCAAGAGTTATGCGACACGTGTCAGCTTCAGAAAAGGCTTTATTGCGAGCAGCGTAAACGTCAGGAGACTGCCTGTGCAAATCAAGGCGATTCAACCCTTTTCTAGTGCTGCAGCGAGAGTGCGCTGTGATATATTGTGCCCCAAGAGTTATGCAACGTGTGTAAGTTTCAGAAAACGCTTTATTGCGAGCAGCGTAAACGTCAGGAGACTGCCTGTGCAAATCAAGGCGATCCAACCCTTTTCTAGTGCTGCAGCGAGAGCGCGCAGCGATATATAGTGCCCCAAGAGGTATGCGACGCGTGTCAGTTTCAGAAAAGTTTTTATTGCTAGCAGCGTAATTGTTAGGAGGCTGCCTGTGCAAATCGAGGTGATCCAACACTTTTCTAAGGTTGTAGCGAGATCGAGCAGCGATATATCGCGCCCCAAATGTTATGCGACGCGTGTCAGTTTCAGAAAAGTCTTTACTAAGAGCAGCGTAATCGTCAGGAGACTGCCTGTGCAAATAAAGGCGATCCAACCTCTTTCTAGTGCTGCAGCTAGAGCGCGCAGCCATATATCGCCCCCCGAGTGTTATGCGACGCGTGTCAGTTTCAGAAAAGTCTTTCTTGCGAGCAGCGTAATCGTCAGGAGACTGCCTGTGCAAATCATGGCGATCCAACCCTTTTCTAGTCCTGCAGCGAGAGCGCGCAGCGATATATAGTGCCCCAAGAGTTATGCGACGCGTGTCAGTTTCAGAAAAGGCTTTATTGCGAGCAGCGTAATCGCCAGGAGACTGCCTGTGCAAATCAAGGCGATTCATCCATTTTCTAGTGCTGCAGCTAGAGCGCGCAGAGATATATCGCGCCCCAAATGTTATGCGACGCGTGTCAGTTTCAGAAAAGGCTTTATTGCGTGTAGCTTAATCGCTAGGAGACTACCTGTGCAAATCAAGGCGATCCAACCATTTTCTAGTGCTGCAGCGAGAGCGCGCCGCGATATATAGTGCCCCAAGAGTTATGAGACGCGTGTCAGTTTCAGAAAAGGCTTTATTGCGAGCAGCTTATTCGCTAGGAGACTGCCTGTGCAAATCGAGGCGATCGAACCCTTTTATAATGCTGCAGCGAGAGCGCGTAGCCATATGTAGTGCCCCAAGAGTTATGCGACACGTGTCAGCTTCAGAAAAGGCTTTATTGCGAGCAGCGTAAACGTCAGGAGACTGCCTGTGCAAATCAAGGCGATTCAACCCTTTTCTAGTGCTGCAGCGAGAGTGCGCTGTGATATATTGTGCCCCAAGAGTTATGCAACGTGTGTAAGTTTCAGAAAACGCTTTATTGCGAGCAGCGTAAACGTCAGGAGACTGCCTGTGCAAATCAAGGCGATCCAACCCTTTTCTAGTGCTGCAGCGAGAGCGCGCAGCGATATATAGTGCCCCAAGAGGTATGCGACGCGTGTCAGTTTCAGAAAAGTTTTTATTGCTAGCAGCGTAATTGTTAGGAGGCTGCCTGTGCAAATCGAGGTGATCCAACCCTTTTCTAAGGTTGTAGCGAGATCGAGCAGCGATATATCGCGCCCCAAATGTTATGCGACGCGTGTCAGTTTCAGAAAAGTCTTTACTAAGAGCAGCGTAATCGTCAGGAGACTGCCTGTGCAAATAAAGGCGATCCAACCTCTTTCTAGTGCTGCAGCTAGAGCGCGCAGCCATATATCGCCCCCCGAGTGTTATGCGACGCGTGTCAGTTTCAGAAAAGTTTTTATTGCGAGAACCGTAAACGTCAGGAGACTACCTGTGCAAATCGAGGCGATCGAACCCTTTTTTAATGCTGCCACGAGAGCGCGTCGCGATATATAGTGCCCCAAGAGTTATGCGACGCGTGTTAGTTTCAGAAAAATTTTTATTGCGAGCAGCGTAATCGTCAGGAGTCTGCCTTTGCAAATCGAGGCGATTGAACCCTTTTATAATGCTGCAGCGAGAGCGCGTAGCGATATATAGTGCCCCAAGAGTTATGCGACGCGTGTCAGCTTCAGAAAAGTATTTGTTGCGAGCAGCGTAATCGTCAGGAGACTGCCTGTGCAAATCATGGCGATCCAATCCTTTTCTAGTCCTGCAGCGAGAGCGCGCACCGATATATAGTGCCCCAAGAGCTATGCGACGCGTGTCAGTTTCAGAAAAGGCTTTATTGCGAGCAGCGTAATCGCCAGGAGACTGTCTGTGCAAATCAAGGCGATTCATCCATTTTCTAGTGCTGCAGCTAGAGCGCGCAGAGATATATCGCGCCCCAAATGTTATGCGACGCGTGTCAGTTTCAGAAAAGGCTTTATTGCGTGTAGCTTAATCGCTAGGAGACTACCTGTGCAAATCAAGGCGATCCAACTCTTTTCTAGTGCTGCAGCGAGAGCGCGCAGTGATATATAGTGCCCCAAGAGTTATGCGACGCGTGTAAGTTTCAGAAAAGGCTTTAGAGCGAGCAGCGTAAACGTCAGGAGACTGCCTGTGCAAATCAAGGCGATCCAACCCTTTTCTAGTGCTGCAGCGAGAGCGCGCAGCGATATATAGTGCCCCAAGAGTTATGAGACGCGAGTCAGTTTCAGAAAAGGCTTTATTGCGAGCAGCTTATTCGCTAGGAGACTGCCTGTGCAAATCGAGGCGATCGAACCCTTTTATAATGCTGCAGCGAGAGCGCGTAGCCATATGTAGTGCCCCAAGAGTTATGCGACACGTGTCAGCTTCAGAAAAGGCTTTATTGCGAGCAGCGTAAACGTCAGGAGACTGGCTGTGCAAATCAAGGCGATTCAACCCTTTTCTAGTGCTGCAGCGAGAGTGCGCAGTGATATATTGTGCCCCAAGAGTTATGCAACGTGTGTAAGTTTCAGAAAACGCTTTATTGCGAGCAGCGTAAACGTCAGCAGACTGCCTGTGCAAATCAAGGCGATCCAACCCTTTTCTAGTGCTGCAGCGAGAGCGCGCAGCGATATATAGTGCCCCAAGAGGTGTGCGACGCGTGTCAGTTTCAGAAAAGTTTTTATTGCTAGCAGCGTAATTGTTAGGAGGCTGCCTGTGCAAATCGAGGCGATTGAACCCTTTTATAATGCTGCAGCGAGAGCGCGTAGCGATATATAGTGCCCCAAGAGTTATGCGACGCGTGTCAGCTTCAGAAAAGTATTTGTTGCGAGCAGCGTAATCGTCAGGAGACTGCCTGTGCAAATCATGGCGATCCAATCCTTTTCTAGTCCTGCAGCGAGAGCGCGCACCGATATATAGTGCCCCAAGAGCTATGCGACGCGTGTCAGTTTCAGAAAAGGCTTTATTGCGAGCAGCGTAATCGCCAGGAGACTGTCTGTGCAAATCAAGGCGATTCATCCATTTTCTAGTGCTGCAGCTAGAGCGCGCAGAGATATATCGCGCCCCAAATGTTATGCGACGCGTGTCAGTTTCAGAAAAGGCTTTATTGCGTGTAGCGTAATCGCTAGGAGACTACCTGTGCAAATCAAGGCGATCCAACTCTTTTCTAGTGCTGCAGCGAGAGCGCGCAGTGATATATAGTGCCCCAAGAGTTATGCGACGCGTGTAAGTTTCAGAAAAGGCTTTAGAGCGAGCAGCGTAAACGTCAGGAGACTGCCTGTGCAAATCAAGGCGATCCAACCCTTTTCTAGTGCTGCAGCGAGAGCGCGCAGCGATATATAGTGCCCCAAGAGTTATGAGACGCGAGTCAGTTTCAGAAAAGGCTTTATTGCGAGCAGCTTATTCGCTAGGAGACTGCCTGTGCAAATCGAGGCGATCGAACCCTTTTATAATGCTGCAGCGAGAGCGCGTAGCCATATGTAGTGCCCCAAGAGTTATGCGACACGTGTCAGCTTCAGAAAAGGCTTTTTTGCGAGCAGCGTAAACGTCAGGAGACTGCTTGTGCAAATCAAGGCGATCCAACCCTTTTCTAGTGCTGCAGCGAGAGCGCGCAGCGATATATAGTGCCCCAAGAGGTGTGCGACGCGTGTCAGTTTCAGAAAAGTTTTTATTGCTAGCAGCGTAATTGTTAGGAGGCTGCCTGTGCAAATCGAGGTGATCCAACCTCTTTCTAGTGCTGCAGCGAGAGCGCGCAGCCATATATAGCCCCCCGAGTGTTATGCGACGCGTGTCAGTTTCAGAAAAGTTTTTATTGCGAGAAGCGTAATCGTCAGGAGACTACCTGTGCAAATCGAGGCGATCGAACCCTTTTTTAATGCTGCCACGAGAGCGCGTCGCGATATATAGTGCCCCAAGAGTTATGCGACGCGTGTCAGTTTCAGAAAAGTTTTTATTGCGAGCAGCGTAATCGTCAGGAGACTACCTGTGCAAATCAAGGCGATCCAACCATTTTCTAGTGCTGCAGCTAGAGCGCACAGAGATATATCGCGTCCCAAGAGTTATGCGACGCGTGTCAGTTTCAGAAAAGTCTTTACTAAGAGCAGCGTAATCGTCAGGAGACTGCGTCTGCAAATAAAGGCGATGCAGCCTCTTTCTAGTATGTCAGCGAGAGCGCGCAGCGATATATAGTGCCCCAAGAGTTATGCGACGCGTGTAAGTTTCAGAAAAGGCTTTAGAGCGTGTAGCTTAATCGCTAGGAGACTACCTGTGCAAATCAAGGCGATCCAACTCTTTTCTAGTGCTGCAGCGAGAGCGCGCAGTGATATATAGTGCCCCAAGAGTTATGCGACGCGTGTAAGTTTCAGAAAAGGCTTTAGAGCGAGCAGCGTAAACGTCAGGAGACTGCCTGTGCAAATCAAGGCGATCCAACCCTTTTCTAGTGCTGCAGCGAGAGTGCGCAGTGATATATTGTGCCCCAAGAGTTATGCAACGTGTGTAAGTTTCAGAAAACGCTTTATTGCGAGCAGCGTAAACGTCAGCAGACTGCCTGTGCAAATCAAGGCGATCCAACCCTTTTCTAGTGCTGCAGCGAGACCGCGCAGCGATATATAGTGCCCCAAGAGGTGCGCGACGCGTGTCAGTTTCAGAAAAGTTTTTATTGCTAGCAGCGTAATTGTTAGGAGGCTGCCTGTGCAAATCGAGGTGATCCAACCTCTTTCTAGTGCTGCAGCGAGAGCGCGCAGCCATATATAGCCCCCCGAGTGTTATGCGACGCGTGTCAGTTTCAGAAAAGTTTTTATTGCGAGAAGCGTAATCGTCAGGAGACTACCTGTGCAAATCGAGGCGATCGAACCCTTTTTTAATGCTGCCACGAGAGCGCGTCGCGATATATAGTGCCCCAAGAGTTATGCGACGCGTGTCAGTTTCAGAAAAGTTTTTATTGCGAGCAGCGTAATCGTCAGGAGTATGCCTTTGCAAATCGAGGCGATTGAACCCTTTTATAATGCTGCAGCGAGAGCGCGTAGCGATATATAGTGCCCCAAGAGTTATGCGACGCGTGTCAGCTTCAGAAAATTATTTGTTGCGAGCAGCGCAATCGTCAGGAGACTGCCTGTGCAAATCATGGCGATCCAATCCTTTTCTAGTCCTGCAGCGAGAGCGCGCACCGATATATAGTGCTCCAAGAGCTATGCGACGTGTGTCAGTTTCAGAAAAGGCTTTATTGCGAGCAGCGTAATCGCCAGGAGAGTGCCTGTGCAAATCAAGGCGATTCATCCATTTTCTAGTGCTGCAGCTACAGCGCGCAGAGATATATCGCGCCCCAAATGTTATGCGACGCGTGTCAGTTTCAGAAAAGGCTTTATTGCGTGTAGCTTAATCGCTAGGGGACTACCTGTGCAAATCAAGGCGATCCAACCCCTTTTCTAGTGCTGCAGCGAGAGCGCGCAGTGATATATAGTGCCCCAAGAGTTATGCGACGCGTGTAAGTTTCAGAAAAGGCTTTAGAGCGAGCAGCGTAAACGTCAGGAGACTGCCTGTGCAAATCAAGGCGATCCAACCCTTTTCTAGTGCTGCAGCGAGAGCGCGCAGCGATATATAGTGCCCCAAGAGTTATGAGACGCGAGTCAGTTTCAGAAAAGGCTTCATTGCGAGCAGCTTAATCGCTAGGAGACTGCCTGTGCGAATCGAGGCGATCGAACCCTTTTATAATGCTGCAGAGAGTGGGCGTAGCGATTTATAGAGCCCCAAGAGCTATGCGACGCGTGTCAGCTTCAGAAAAGGCTTCATTGCCAGCAGCGTAATCGTCAGGAGACTGCGTGTGGAAATCAAAGCGATCCAAGCCTTTTCTAGTGCTGCACCGAGAGCGCGCAGTGATATATAGTGCCCCATAAGTTATGCGACGCGTGTCAGTTTCAGAAAAGTCTTTATAGCGAGCACCGTAATCGTCAAGAGACTGCCTGTGCAAATGAAGCGATCTAACACTTTTCTACTGCTGCAACGAGAGCGCGCAGCGATATATAGTGCCCCATAAGTTATGCGACGCGTGTCAGTTTCAGAAAAGGCTTTATTGCTAGCGGCTTAATCGCCTGGAGACTACCTGTGCAAATCAAGGCGATCCAACCCTTTTCTAGTGCTGCAGCGAGAGCGCGCAGTGATATATAGTGCCCCAAGAGTTATGCGACGCGTGTCAGTTTCAGAAAAGTGTTTATTGCGAGCAGCGTAATCGTCAGGAGACTACCTGTGCAAATCAAGGCGATCCAACCATTTTCTAGTGCTGCAGCTAGAGCGCACAGAGATATATCGCGCCCCAAGAGTTATGCGACGCGTGTCAGTTTCAGAAAAGTCTTTACTAAGAGCAGCGTAATCGTCAGGAGACTGCGTCTGCAAATAAAGGCGATGCAGCCTCTTTCTAGTGTGTCAGCGAGAGCGCGCAGCGATATATAGTGCCCCAAGAGTTATGTGACGCGTGTCAGTTTCAGAAAAGGCTTTATTGCGAGCAGCGTAAGCGCCAGGAGACTGCCTGTGCAAATCTAGGCGATCCAACCCTTTTCCAGTGCTGCAGCGAGAGCGCGCAGCGATATATAGTGCCCCAAGAGTTATGCGACGCGTGTCAGTTTCAGACAACTCTTTATTGCGAGCAGCATAATCGTCAGGAGACTGTCTGTGCAAATCAAGGCGATCCAACCCCTTTCTAGTGCTGCAGCGAGAGCGCGCAGCGATATATAGTGCCCCAAGAGTTATGCGACGCGTGTAAGTTTCAGAAAAGGCTTTATAGCGAGCAGTGTAAACGTCAGGACACTGCTTGTGCAAATCAAGGCGATCGAACCCTTTTATAATGCTGCAGCGAGAGCGCGTAGCGATATATAGTGCCCCAAATGTTATGCGACGCGTGTCAGTTTCAGAAAAGGCTTTATTGCGTGTAGCTTAATCGCTAGGAGACTACCTGTGCAAATCAAGGCGATCCAACCCTTTTCTAGTGCTGCAGCAAGAGCGCGCAGTGATATATAGTGCCCCAAGAGTTATGCGACGCGTGTAAGTTTCAGAAAAGGCTTTAGAGCGAGCAGCGTAAACGTCAGGAGACTGCCTGTGCAAATCAAGGCGATCCAACCCTTTTCTAGTGCTGCAGCGAGAGCGCGCAGCGATATATAGTGCCCCAAGAGGTATGCGACGCGTGTCAGTTTCAGAAAAGTTTTTATTGCTAGCAGCGTAATTGTTAGGAGGCTGCCTGTGCAAATCGAGGTGATCCAACCCTTTTCTAAGGTTGTAGCGAGAGCGAGCAGCGATATATCGCGCCCCAAATGTTATGCGACGCGTGTCAGTTTCAGAAAAGTCTTTACTAAGAGCAGCGTAATCGTCAGGAGACTGCCTGTGCAAATAAAGGCGATCCAACCTGTTTCTAGTGCTGCAGCGAGAGCGCGCAGCCATATATAGCCCCCCGAGTGTTATGCGACGCGTGTCAGTTTCAGAAAAGTTTTTATTGCGAGAAGCGTAATCGTCAGGAGACTACCTGTGCAAATCGAGGCGATCGAACCCTTTTTTAATGCTGCCACGAGAGCGCGTCGCGATATATAGTGCCCCAAGAGTTATGCGACGCGTGTCAGTTTCAGAAAAGTTTTTATTGCGAGCAGCGTAATCGTCAGGAGACTGCCTTTGCAAATCGAGGCGATTGAACCCTTTTATAATGCTGCAGCGAGAGCGCGTAGCGATATATAGTGCCCCAAGAGTTATGCGACGCGTGTCAGCTTCAGAAAAGTATTTGTTGCGAGCAGCGTAATCGTCAGGAGACTGCCTGTGCAAATCATGGCGATCCAATCCTTTTCTAGTCCTGCAGCGAGAGCGCGCACCGATATATAGTGCCCCAAGAGCTATGCGACGCGTGTCAGTTTCAGAAAAGGCTTTACTAAGAGCAGCTTAATCGTCAGGAGACTGCGTGTGCAAATAAAGGCGATCCAGCCTCTTTCTAGTGCTGCAGCGAGAGCGCGCAGCGATATATAGTGCCCCAAGAGTTATGTGACGGGTGTCAGTTTCAGAAAAGGCTTTATTGCGAGCAGCGTAAGCGCCAGGAGACTGCCTGTGCAAATCTAGGCGATGCAACCCTTTTCCAGTGCTGCAGCGAGAGCGCGCAGCGATATATAGTGCCCCAAGAGTTATGCGACGCGTGTCAGTTTCAGAAAAGTTTTTATTGCGAGAAGCGTAATCGTCAGGAGACTACCTGTGCAAATCGAGGCGATCGAACCCTTTTTTAATGCTGCCACGAGAGCGCGTCGCGATATATAGTGCCCCAAGAGTTATGCGACGCGTGTCAGTTTCAGAAAAGTTTTTATTGCGAGCAGCGTAATCGTCAGGAGTCTGCCTTTGCAAATCGAGGCGATTGAACCCTTTTATAATGCTGCTGCGAGAGCGCGTAGCGATATATAGTGCCCCAAGAGTTATGCGACGCGTGTCAGCTTCAGAAAAGTATTTGTTGCGAGCAGCGTAATCGTCAGGAGACTGCGTGTGCAAATCAAGGCGATCCAACCCTTTTCTAGTGCTGCAGCGAGAGCGCGCAGTGATATATATTGTCCCAAGAGTTATGCGACGCGTGTCAGTTTCAGAAAAGTCTTTCTTGCGAGCAGCGTAATCGTCAGGAGACTGCCTGTGCAAATCAAGGCGATCCAACCCCTTTCTAGTGCTGCAGCGAGAGCGCGCAGCGATATATAGTGCCCCAAGAGTTATGCGACGCGTGTAAGTTTCAGAAAAGACTTTATAGCGAGCAGTGTAAACGTCAGGACACTGCTTGTGCAAATCAAGGCGATCGAACCCTTTTATAATGCTGCAGCGAGAGCGCGTAGCGATATATAGTGCCCCAAATGTTATGCGACGCGTGTCAGTTTCAGAAAAGGCTTTATTGCGTGTAGCTTAATCGCTAGGAGACTACCTGTGCAAATCAAGGCGATCCAACCCTTTTCTAGTGCTGCAGCAAGAGCGCGCAGTGATATATAGTGCCCCAAGAGTTATGCGACGCGTGTAAGTTTCAGAAAAGGCTTTAGAGCGAGCAGCGTAAACGTCAGGAGACTGCCTGTGCAAATCAAGGCGATCCAACCCTTTTCTAGTGCTGCAGCGAGAGCGCGCAGCGATATATAGTGCCCCAAGAGGTATGCGACGCGTGTCAGTTTCAGAAAAGTTTTTATTGCTAGCAGCGTAATTGTTAGGAGGCTGCCTGTGCAAATCGAGGTGATCCAACCCTTTTCTAAGGTTGTAGCGAGAGCGAGCAGCGATATATCGCGCCCCAAATGTTATGCGACGCGTGTCAGTTTCAGAAAAGTCTTTACTAAGAGCAGCGTAATCGTCAGGAGACTGCCTGTGCAAATAAAGGCGATCCAACCTGTTTCTAGTGCTGCAGCGAGAGCGCGCAGCCATATATAGCCCCCCGAGTGTTATGCGACGCGTGTCAGTTTCAGAAAAGTTTTTATTGCGAGAAGCGTAATCGTCAGGAGACTACCTGTGCAAATCGAGGCGATCGAACCCTTTTTTAATGCTGCCACGAGAGCGCGTCGCGATATATAGTGCCCCAAGAGTTATGCGACGCGTGTCAGTTTCAGAAAAGTTTTTATTGCGAGCAGCGTAATCGTCAGGAGACTGCCTTTGCAAATCGAGGCGATTGAACCCTTTTATAATGCTGCAGCGAGAGCGCGTAGCGATATATAGTGCCCCAAGAGTTATGCGACGCGTGTCAGCTTCAGAAAAGTATTTGTTGCGAGCAGCGTAATCGTCAGGAGACTGCCTGTGCAAATCATGGCGATCCAATCCTTTTCTAGTCCTGCAGCGAGAGCGCGCACCGATATATAGTGCCCCAAGAGCTATGCGACGCGTGTCAGTTTCAGAAAAGGCTTTACTAAGAGCAGCTTAATCGTCAGGAGACTGCGTGTGCAAATAAAGGCGATCCAGCCTCTTTCTAGTGCTGCAGCGAGAGCGCGCAGCGATATATAGTGCCCCAAGAGTTATGTGACGGGTGTCAGTTTCAGAAAAGGCTTTATTGCGAGCAGCGTAAGCGCCAGGAGACTGCCTGTGCAAATCTAGGCGATGCAACCCTTTTCCAGTGCTGCAGCGAGAGCGCGCAGCGATATATAGTGCCCCAAGAGTTATGCGACGCGTGTCAGTTTCAGAAAAGTTTTTATTGCGAGAAGCGTAATCGTCAGGAGACTACCTGTGCAAATCGAGGCGATCGAACCCTTTTTTAATGCTGCCACGAGAGCGCGTCGCGATATATAGTGCCCCAAGAGTTATGCGACGCGTGTCAGTTTCAGAAAAGTTTTTATTGCGAGCAGCGTAATCGTCAGGAGTCTGCCTTTGCAAATCGAGGCGATTGAACCCTTTTATAATGCTGCTGCGAGAGCGCGTAGCGATATATAGTGCCCCAAGAGTTATGCGACGCGTGTCAGCTTCAGAAAAGTATTTGTTGCGAGCAGCGTAATCGTCAGGAGACTGCGTGTGCAAATCAAGGCGATCCAACCCTTTTCTAGTGCTGCAGCGAGAGCGCGCAGTGATATATATTGTCCCAAGAGTTATGCGACGCGTGTCAGTTTCAGAAAAGTCTTTCTTGCGAGCAGCGTAATCGTCAGGAGACTGCCTGTGCAAATCAAGGCGATTCATCCATTTTCTAGTGCTGCAGCTAGAGCGCGCAGAGATATATAGTGCCCCAAGAGTTATGCGACGCGTGTCAGTTTCAGAAAAGGCTTTATTGCGAGCAGCGTAATCGCCTGGAGACTGCCTGTGCAAATCAAGGCGATTCATCCATTTTCTAGTGCTGCAGCTAGAGCGCGCAGAGATATATCGCGCCCCAAATATTATGCGACGCGTGTCAGTTTCAGAAAAGGCTTTATTGCGTGTAGCTTAATCGCTAGGAGACTACCTGTGCAAATCAAGGCGATCCAACCCTTTTCTAGTGCTGCAGCGAGAGCGCGCAGTGATATATAGTGCCCCAAGAGTTATGCGACGCGTGTAAGTTTCAGAAAAGGCTTTAGAGCGAGCAGCGTAAACGTCAGGAGACTGCCTGTGCAAATCAAGGCGATCCAACCCTTTTCTAGTGCTGCAGCGAGAGCGCGCCGCGATATATAGTGCCCCAAGAGTTATGAGACGCGTGTCAGTTTCAGAAAAGGCTTTATTGCGGGCAGCTTATTCGCTAGGAGACTGCCTGTGCAAATCGAGGCGATCGAACCCTTTTATAATGCTGCAGCGAGAGCGCGTAGCCATATGTAGTGCCCCAAGAGTTATGCGACACGTGTCAGCTTCACAAAAGGCTTTATTGCGAGCAGCGTAAACGTCAGGAGACTGCCTGTGCAAATCAAGGCGATTCAACCCTTTTCTAGTGCTGCAGCGAGAGTGCGCAGTGATATATTGTGCCCCAAGAGTTATGCAACGTGTGTAAGTTTCAGAAAACGCTTTATTGCGAGCAGCGTAAACGTCAGGAGACTTCCTGTGCAAATCAAGGCGATCCAACCCTTTTCTAGTGCTGCAGCGAGAGCGCGCAGCGATATATAGTGCCCCAAGAGGTATGCGACGCGTGTCAGTTTCAGAAAGGTTTTTATTGCTAGCAGCGTAATTGTTAGGAGGCTGCCTGTGCAAATCGAGGTGATCCAACCCTTTTCTAACGTTGTAGCGAGAGCGAGCAGCGATATATCGCGCCCCAAATGTTATGCGACGCGTGTCAGTTTCAGAAAAGTCTTTACTAAGAGCAGCGTAATCGTCAGGAGACTGCCTGTGCAAATAAAGGCGATCCAACCTCTTTCTAGTGCTGCAGCGAGAGCGCGCAGCCATATGTAGCCCCCCGAGTGTTATGCGACGCGTGTCAGTTTCAGAAAAGTTTTTATTGCGAGAAGCGTAATCGTCAGGAGACTACCTGTGCAAATCGAGGCGATCGAACCCTTTTAATGCTGCAGCGAGAGCGCGTCGCGATATATAGTGCCCCAAGAGCTATGCGACGCGTGTCAGTTTCAGAAAAGGCTTTATTGCGAGCAGCGTAATCGCCAGGAGACTGCCTGTGCAAATCTAGGCGATCCAACCATTTTCCAGTGCTGCAGCGAGAGCGCGCAGCGATATATAGTGCCCCAAGAGTTATGCGACGCGTGTCAGTTTCAGAAAACTCTTTATTGCGAGCAGCATATTCGTCAGGAGACTACCTGTGCAAATCAAGGCAATCCAACCCTTTTCTAGCGCTGCAGCGAGAGCGCGCAGCGATATATAGTGCCCCAAGGGTTATGCGACGCGTGTCAGCTTCAGAAAAGGCTTCATTGCGAGCAGCGTAATCGTCAGGAGACTGCCTGTGCAAATCAAGGCGATCCAACCCTTTTCTAGTGTTGCAGCGAGAGCGTGCAGCAATATATAGTGCCCCAAGAGGTATGCGACGCGTGTAAGTTTCAGAAATGGCTTTATTGCGAGCACCGTTAACGTCAGGAGACTGCCTGTGCAAATCAAGGCCATCCAACCCTTTTATAGTGCTGCAGCGAGAGCGCGCAGCGATATATAGTGCCCCAAGAGTTATGCGACGCGTGTCAGTTTCAGAAAAGGCTTCATTGCGAGCAGCTTAATCGGTAGGAGACTGCCTGAGCAAATCGAGGCGATCGAACCCTTTTATAATGCTGCAGAGAGTGGGCGTAGCGATTTATAGAGCCCGAAGAGTTATGCGACGCGTGTCAGCTTCAGAAAAGGCTTTATTGCGAACAGCGTAAACGTCAGGAGACTGCCTGTGCAAATCAAGGCGATCCAACCCTTTTCTAGTGCTGCAGCGAGAGCGCGCAGCGATATATAGTGTCCCAAGAGTTATGCGACGCGTGTCACCTTCAGAAAAGGCTTCATTGCGAGCAGCGTAATCGTCAGGAGACTGCGTGTGGAAATCAAAGCGATCCAAGCCTTTTCTAGTGCTGCACCGAGAGCGCGCAGTGATATATAGTGCGCCAAGAGTTATGCGACGCGTGTCAGTTTCAGAAAAGTCTTTATTGCGAGCACCGTAATCGTCAAGAGACTGCCTGTTCAAATGAAGCGATCTAACACATTTCTACTGCTGCAACGACAGCGCGCAGCGATATATAGTGCCCCAAGAGGTATGCGACGCGTGTCAGTTTCAGAAAAGTTTTTATTGCTAGCAGCGTAATTGTTAGGAGGCTGCCTGTGCAAATCGAGGTGATCCAACCCTTTTCTAAGGTTGTAGCGAGAGCGAGCAGCGATATATCGCACCCCAAATGTTATGCAACGCGTGTCAGTTTCAGAAAAGTCTTTACTAAGAGCAGCGTAATCGTCAGGAGACTGCCTGTGCAAATAAAGGCGATCCAACAACTTTCTAGTGCTGCAGCGAGAGCGCGCAGCCATATATAGCCCCCCGAGTGTTATGCGACGCGTGTCAGTTTCAGAAAAGTTTCTATTGCGAGAAGCGTAATCGTCAGGAGACTACCTGTGCAAATCGAGGCGATCGAACCCTTTTTTAATGCTGCAGCGAGAGCGCGCAGCCATATATAGCCCCCCGAGTGTTATGCGACGCGTGTCAGTTTCAGAAAAGTTTTTATTGCGAGAAGCGTAATCGTCAGGAGACTACCTGTGCAAATCGAGGCGATCGAACCCTTTTAATGGTGCAGCGAGAGCGCGTCGCGATATATAGTGCCCCAAGAGCTATGCGACGCGTGTCAGTTTCAGAAAAGGCTTTCTTGCGAGCAGCGTAATCGCCAGGAGACTGCCTGTGCAAATCTAGGCGATCCAACCATTTTCCAGTGCTGCAGCGAGAGCGCGCAGCGATATATAGTGCCCCAAATGTTATGCGACGCGTGTCAGTTTCAGAAAAGGCTTTATTGCGTGTAGCTTAATCGCTAGGAGACTACCTGTGCAAATCAAGGCGATCCAACCCTTTTCTAGTGCTGCAGCGAGAGCGCGCAGTGATATATAGTGCCCCAAGAGTTATGCGACGCGTGTAAGTTTCAGAAAAGGCTTTAGAGCGAGCAGCGTAAACGTCAGGAGACTGCCTGTGCAAATCAAGGCGATCCAACCCTTTTCTAGTGCTGCAGCGAGACCGCGCAGCGATATATAGTGCCCCAAGAGTTATGAGACGCGAGTCAGTTTCAGAAAAGGCTTCATTGCGAGCAGCTTAATCGCTAGGAGACTGCCTGTGCAAATCGAGGCGATCGAACCCTTTTATAATGCTGCAGAGAGTGGGCGTAGCGATTTATAGAGCCCCAAGAGTTATGCGACGCGTGTCAGCTTCAGAAAAGGCTTTATTGCGAGCAGCGTAAACGTCAGGAGACTGCCTGTGCAAATCAAGGCGATCCAACCCTTTTCTAGTGCTGCAGCGAGAGAGCGCAGTGATATATAGTGCCCCAAGGGTTATGCGACGCGTGTCAGTTTCAGAAAAGTCTTTATTGCGAGCAGGGTAATCGTCAGGAGACTGCCTGTGCAAATCAAGGCGATTCATCCATTTTGTAGTGCTGCAGCTAGAGCGCGCAGAGATATATCGAGCCCCAAATGTTATGCGACGCGTGTCAGTTTCAGAAAAGGCTTTATTGCGAGCAGCTTAATCGCTAGGAGACTACCTGTGCAAATCAAGGCGATCCAACCCTTTTCTAGTGCTGCAGCAAGAGCGCGCAGTGATATATAGTGGCCCAAGAGTTATGCGACGCGTGTAAGTTTCAGAAAAGGCTTTATAGCAAGCAGCGTAATCGTCAGGAGGCTGCCTGTGCAAATCAAGGCGATCAAACCCTTTTCTTTTGCTGCAGCGAGGGCACGCAGGGATATATAGTGCCCCAAGAGTTATGCGACGCGTGTAAGTTTCAGAAAAGGCTTTATTGCGAGCAGCGTAAACGTCAGGAGACTGCCTGTGCAAATCAAGGCGATCCAACCCTTTTCTAGTGCTGCAGCGAGAGCGCGCAGCGATATATAGTGCCCCAAGAGGTATGCGACGCGTGTCAGTTTCAGAAAAGTTTTTATTGCTAGCAGCGTAATTGTTAGGAGGCTGCCTGTGCAAATCGAGGTGATCCAACCCTTTTCTAAGGTTGTAGCGAGAGCGAGCAGCGATATATCGCGCCCCAAATGTTATGCGACGCGTGTCAGTTTGAGAAAAGTCTTTACTAAGAGCAGCGTAATCGTCAGGAGACTGCCTGTGCAAATAAAGGCGATCCAACCTCTTTCTAGTGCTGCAGCGAGAGCGCGCAGCCATATATAGCCCCCCGAGTGTTATGCGACGCGTGTCAGTTTCAGAAAAGTTTCTATTGCGAGAAGCGTAATCGTCAGGAGACTACCTGTGCAAATCGAGGCGATCGAACCCTTTTTTAATGCTGCAGCGAGAGCGCGCAGCCATATATAGCCCCCCGAGTGTTATGCGACGCGTGTCAGTTTCAGAAAAGTTTCTATTGCGAGAAGCGTAATCGTCAGGAGACTACCTGTGCAAATCGAGGCGATCGAACCCTTTCAATGCTGCAGCGAGAGCGCGTCGCGATATATAGTGCCCCAAGAGCTATGCGACGCGTGTCAGTTTCAGAAAAGGCTTTCTTGCGAGCAGCGTAATCGCCAGGAGACTGCCTGTGCAAATCTAGGCGATCCAACCATTTTCCAGTGCTGCAGCGAGAGCGCGCAGCGATATATAGTGCCCCAAATGTTATGCGACGCGTGTCAGTTTCAGAAAAGGCTTTATTGCGTGTAGCTTAATCGCTAGGAGACTACCTGTGCAAATCAAGGCGATCCAACCCTTTTCTAGTGCTGCAGCGAGAGCGCGCAGTGATATATAGTGCCCCAAGAGTTATGCGACGCGTGTAAGTTTCAGAAAAGGCTTTAGAGCGAGCAGCGTAAACGTCAGGAGACTGCCTGTGCAAATCAAGGCGATCCAACCCTTTTCTAGTGCTGCAGCGAGAGCGCGCAGCGATATATAGTGCCCCAAGAGTTATGAGACGCGAGTCAGTTTCAGAAAAGGCTTCATTGCGAGCAGCTTAATCGCTAGGAGACTGCCTGTGCAAATCGAGGCGATCGAACCCTTTTATAATGCTGCAGAGAGTGGGCGTAGCGATTTATAGAGCCCCAAGAGTTATGCGACGCGTGTCAGCTTCAGAAAAGGCTTTATTGCGAGCAGCGTAAACGTCAGGAGACTGCCTGTGCAAATCAAGGCGATCCAACCCTTTTCTAGTGCTGCAGCGAGAGAGCGCAGTGATATATAGTGCCCCAAGGGTTATGCGACGCGTGTCAGTTTCAGAAAAGTCTTTATGAGCAGGTTGCAAGTGCTAGGCGGCGCCCCGTCTTTCCGACCCCTAGCGCCATCTGACGAATAGTTGCGCGAATGTGGTAGGATTACTCACGGCGTCAGCAGCCTGCACTGCGTGTTTGGCGTCGTGTCAAACGATAGCGATGGCGCGAAACAGCGTGCCGATATTAATTTTAACCGGGTTTCGGGGAATTACAAGATCTTCATAGCTTTTTTTCGTGAAAGGAATTTAGGGAAAGGAAGTCGTCTATTTGAAGTGGGGCACGTCTACGACGTGAGGGAAGTGTTGAACTCGCGCTGATCGGAAGTGACTGCTAGGTTTATTCCGCAAACGAAAAATAATGCACCAACGAGATGCATGAAGCTCAGCGTAATTTACTTCGTTATCTACGGTGTGGACGCATGAAATTGTAGGCGAAATTGATTCTTGAAGATCGGCGACAGCAGACAAATCCTAGCGGGGAGCTGTGATGGCCGTGCTGGCATCGCAAGGAAGTGCAAGGACGCCGCGGTAGTTTCCCTGTACATACATGACGGCAAATACGAATCCAAAACATCTCATCCAAGAACGTGGGGTGTATGAACGACTCGTAAGACCTACCAGAGGTATTCTAACGTTGCTCTCCCCAAACACAAAAAAAGGGGATGAACTTACCAGTTGTGTTAGACTACGCTGGGAAAATATTTTCGCCCAAGTTACTGGAAGTGCGATACTTTTATGTTGCGATTTTTCAGTGCGTGCAAAGGAAGTTCCAATAAACCACGTTGTCAAAAATTTTGGTGATCTCATCTGCACCTTCGTTGATATGCTGCCATGGGCGCAGTAGAGTGTATGCCAGCTCAGCCGGCTGCAACCCCTCCTCAAATCTCTCAGCAAGCCCTAGCGCTGTTTGAATCGGAGAGGATTGGGAAAGAGTTCCACGGCTTTACTGCCGTACATTGTAGGAACAAACTACTTTGTTTGATGCACATCGTGGTACGCACTGCAGGCAGTGGCGTAGCAAGGGGGGGGGGGGGGGTCATATACGTCTGGAGACAAAGAAATTGTTGATATCCTCGCCTTCCTCCAATAAACCCGGGGGAGGGGGGGGGACAGAAGATCTATGGGCCCCGGGTGCCAGACGACCTAGCTACGCCACTTACTGTAGGTGTCCCGTTGCTGCCATCATTGCTGTAAAAGCAAAGAATTCAGCGTTATAACGCACTTGGCATAACGCCGGAACATAAAACAGCTTATGCCGTCGGACGAGCGCTATCCAGTGTTGACGCCGTTCTGCTTCATACGGTCGGCTTGGAAACCTGTAAAACTTTGTTCCTCGTGAGTTGGTGTACGTGCTGTTGCAGCCCACTACTCAACAGCTCGGGTTGCACTTCGGCATTGCTCAGAAAAGGCAACAGGTACGCGCGAAACAGTGCACATACAGGCTTTCCGAACGCAAGCGGGCCGGTCGTATCCTGCCGGTTCTGCGCTCGCCGCCGCGAGGGGCGCCCTAGTAGGCGCGGGAACTACGTTCGCAACCTGCCTATTGCGAGCAGGGTAATCGTCAGGAGACTGCCTGTGCAAATCAAGGCGATTCATCCATTTTGTAGTGCTGCAGCTAGAGCGCGCAGAGATATATCGAGCCCCAAATGTTATGCGACGCGTGTCAGTTTCAGAAAAGGCTTTATTGCGAGCAGCTTAATCGCTAGGAGACTACCTGTGCAAATCAAGGCGATCCAACCCTTTTCTAGTGCTGCAGCGAGAGCGCGCAGTGATATATAGTGGCCCAAGAGTTATGCGACGCGTGTAAGTTTCAGAAAAGGCTTTATAGCAAGCAGCGTAATCGTCAGGAGGCTGCCTGTGCAAATCAAGGCGATCAAACCCTTTTCTTTTGCTGCAGCGAGGGCACGCAGGGATATATAGTGCCCCAAGAGTTATGCGACGCGTGTAAGTTTCAGAAAAGGCTTTATTGCGAGCAGCGTAAACGTCAGGAGACTGCCTGTGCAAATCAAGGCGATCCAACCCTTTTCTAGTGCTGCAGCGAGAGCGCGCAGCGATGTATAGTGCCCCAAGAGTTATGAGACGCGTGTCAGTTTCAGAAAAGGCTTTATTGCGAGCAGCTGAATCGCTAGGAGACTGCCTGTGCAAATCGAGGCGATCGAATCCTTTTATAATGCTGCAGCGAGAGCGCGTAGCCATATGTAGTGCCCCAAGAGTTATGCGACACGTGTCAGCTTCAGAAAAGGCTTTATTGCGAGCAGCGCAAACGTCAGGAGACTGCCTGTGCAAATCAAGGCGATCCAACCCTTTTCTAGTGCTGCAGCGAGAGCGCGCAGCGATATATAGTGCCCCAAGAGGTATGCGACGCGTGTCAGTTTCAGAAAGGTTTTTATTGCTAGCAGCGTAATTGTTAGGAGGCTGCCTGTGCAAATCGAGGTGATCCAACCCTTTTCTAACGTTGTAGCGAGAGCGAGCAGCGATATATCGCGCCCCAAATGTTATGCGACGCGTGTCAGTTTCAGAAAAGTCTTTACTAAGAGCAGCGTAATCGTCAGGAGACTGCCTGTGCAAATAAAGGCGATCCAACCTCTTTCTAGTGCTGCAGCGAGAGCGCGCAGCCATATATAGCCCCCCGAGTGTTATGCGACGCGTGTCAGTTTCAGAAAAGTTTTTATTGCGAGAAGCGTAATCGTCAGGAGACTACCTGTGCAAATCGAGGCGATCGAACCCTTTTAATGCTGCAGCGAGAGCGCGTCGCGATATATAGTGCCCCAAGAGCTATGCGACGCGTGTCAGTTTCAGAAAAGGCTTTATTGCGAGCAGCGTAATCGCCAGGAGACTGCCTGTGCAAATCTAGGCGATCCAACCATTTTCCAGTGCTGCAGCGAGAGCGCGCAGCGATATATAGTGCCCCAAGAGTTATGCGACGCGTGTCAGTTTCAGAAAACTCTTTATTGCGAGCAGCATATTCGTCAGGAGACTACCTGTGCAAATCAAGGCAATCCAACCCTTTTCTAGCGCTGCAGCGAGAGCGCGCAGCGATATATAGTGCCCCAAGGGTTATGCGAGGCGTGTCAGCTTCAGAAAAGGCTTCATTGCGAGCAGCGTAATCGTCAGGAGACTGCCTGTGCAAATCAAGGCGATCCAACCCTTTTCTAGTGTTGCAGCGAGAGCGTGCAGCAATATATAGTGCCCCAAGAGGTATGCGACGCGTGTAAGTTTCAGAAATGGCTTTATTGCGAGCACCGTTAACGTCAGGAGACTGCCTGTGCAAATCAAGGCCATCCAACCCTTTTATAGTGCTGCAGCGAGAGCGCGCAGCGATATATAGTGCCCCAAGAGTTATGCGACGTGTGTCAGTTTCAGAAAAGGCTTCATTGCGAGCAGCTTAATCGGTAGGAGACTGCCTGTGCAAATCGAGGCGATCGAACCCTTTTATAATGCTGCAGAGAGTGGGCGTAGCGATTTATAGAGCCCGAAGAGTTATGCGACGCGTGTCAGCTTCAGAAAAGGCTTTATTGCGAACAGCGTAAACGTCAGGAGACTGCCTGTGCAAATCAAGGCGATCCAACCTTTTTCTAGTGCTGCAGCGACAGCGCGCAGCGATATATAGTGCCACAAGAGTTATGCGACGCGTGTAAGTTTCAGAAAAGGCTTTATTGCGAGCAGCGTAAACGTCAGGAGACTGCCTGGGCAAATCATGGCGATCCAACCCTTTTCTAGTGCTGCAGCGAGAGCGCGCAGCGATATATAGTGTCCCAAGAGTTATGCGACGCGTGTCACCTTCAGAAAAGGCTTCATTGCGAGCAGCGTAATCGTCAGGAGACTGCGTGTGGAAATCAAAGCGATCCAAGCCTTTTCTAGTGCTGCACCGAGAGCGCGCAGTGATATATAGTGCCCCAAGAGTTATGCGACGCGTGTCAGTTTCAGAAAAGTCTTTATTGCGAGCACCGTAATCGTCAAGAGACTGCCTGTGCAAATGAAGCGATCTAACACATTTCTACTGCTGCAACGACAGCGCGCAGCGATATATAGTGCCCCAAGAGGTATGCGACGCGTGTCAGTTTCAGAAAAGTTTTTATTGCTAGCAGCGTAATTGTTAGGAGGCTGCCTGTGCAAATCGAGGTGATCCAACCCTTTTCTAAGGTTGTAGCGAGAGCGAGCAGCGATATATCGCGCCCCAAATGTTAGGCAACGCGTGTCAGTTTCAGAAAAGTCTTTACTAAGAGCAGCGTAATCGTCAGGAGACTGCCTGTGCAAATAAAGGCGATCCAACAACTTTCTAGTGCTGCAGCGAGAGCGCGCAGCCATATATAGCCCCCCGAGTGTTATGCGACGCGTGTCAGTTTCAGAAAAGTTTCTATTGCGAGAAGCGCAATCGTCAGGAGACTACCTGTGCAAATCGAGGCGATCGAACCCTTTTTTAATGCTGCAGCGAGAGCGCGCAGCCATATATAGCCCCCCGAGTGTTATGCGACGCGTGTCAGTTTCAGAAAAGTTTCTATTGCGAGAAGCGTAATCGTCAGGAGACTACCTGTGCAAATCGAGGCGATCGAACCCTTTTAATGTTGCAGCGAGAGCGCGTCGCGATATATAGTGCCCCAAGAGCTATGCGACGCGTGTCAGTTTCAGAAAAGGCTTTCTTGCGAGCAGCGTAATCGCCAGGAGACTGCCTGTGCAAATCTAGGCGATCCAACCATTTTCCAGTGCTGCAGCGAGAGCGCGCAGCGATATATAGTGCCCCAAATGTTATGCGACGCGTGTCAGTTTCAGAAAAGGCTTTATTGCGTGTAGCTTAATCGCTAGGAGACTACCTGTGCAAATCAAGGCGATCCAACCCTTTTCTAGTGCTGCAGCGAGAGCGCGCAGTGATATATAGTGCCCCAAGAGTTATGCGACGCGTGTAAGTTTCAGAAAAGGCTTTAGAGCGAGCAGCGTAAACGTCAGGAGACTGCCTGTGCAAATCAAGGCGATCCAACCCTTTTCTAGTGCTGCAGCGAGAGCGCGCAGCGATATATAGTGCCCCAAGAGTTATGAGACGCGAGTCAGTTTCAGAAAAGGCTTCATTGCGAGCAGCTTAATCGCTAGGAGACTGCCTGTGCAAATCGAGGCGATCGAACCCTTTTATAATGCTGCAGAGAGTGGGCGTAGCGATTTATAGAGCCCCAAGAGTTATGCGACGCGTGTCAGCTTCAGAAAAGGCTTTATTGCGAGCAGCGTAAACGTCAGGAGACTGCCTGTGCAAATCAAGGCGATCCAACCCTTTTCTAGTGCTGCAGCGAGAGAGCGCAGTGATATATAGTGCCCCAAGGGTTATGCGACGCGTGTCAGTTTCAGAAAAGTCTTTATTGCGAGCAGGGTAATCGTCAGGAGACTGCCTGTGCAAATCAAGGCGATTCATTCATTTTGTAGTGCTGCAGCTAGAGCGCGCAGAGATATATCGCGCCCCAAATGTTATGCGACGCGTGTCAGTTTCAGAAAAGGCTTTATTGCGAGCAGCTTAATCGCTAGGAGACTACCTGTGCAAATCAAGGCGATCCAACCCTTTTCTAGTGCTGCAGCGAGAGCGCGCAGTGATATATAGTGGCCCAAGAGTTATGCGACGCGTGTAAGTTTCAGAAAAGGCTTTATAGCAAGCAGCGTAATCGTCAAGAGGCTGCCTGTGCAAATCAAGGCGATCAAACCCTTTTCTTTTGCTGCAGCGAGGGCACGCAGGGATATATAGTGCCCCAAGAGTTATGCGACGCGTGTAAGTTTCAGAAAAGGCTTTATTGCGAGCAGCGTAAACGTCAGGAGACTGCCTGTGCAAATCAAGGCGATCCAACCCTTTTCTAGTGCTGCAACGAGAGCGCGCAGCGATGTATAGTGCCCCAAGAGTTATGAGACGCGTGTCAGTTTCAGAAAAGGCTTTATTGCGAGCAGCTTAATCGCTAGGAGACTGCCTGTGCAAATCTAGGCGATCGAATCCTTTTATAATGCTGCAGCGAGAGCGCGTAGCCATATGTAGTGCCCCAAGAGTTATGCGACACGTGTCAGCTTCAGAAAAGGCTTTATTGCGAGCAGCGTAAACGTCAGGAGACTGCCTGTGCAAATCAAGGCGATCCAACCCTTTTCTAGTGCTGCAGCGAGAGCGCGCAGCGATATATAGTGCCCCAAGAGGTATGCGACACGTGTCAGTTTCAGAAAAGTTTTTATTGCTAGCAGCGTAATTGTTAGGAGGCTGCCTGTGCAAATCGAGGTGATCCAACCCTTTTCTAACGTTGTAGCGAGAGCGAGCAGCGATATATCGCGCCCCAAATGTTATGCGACGCGTGTCAGTTTCAGAAAAGTCTTTACTAAGAGCAGCGTAATCGTCAGGAGACTGCCTGTGCAAATAAAGGCGATCCAACCTCTTTCTAGTGCTGCAGCGAGAGCGCGCAGCCATATATGGCCCCCCGAGTGTTATGCGACGCGTGTCAGTTTCAGAAAAGTTTTTATTGCGAGAAGCGTAATCGTCAGGAGACTACCTGTGCAAATCGAGGCGATCGAACCCTTTTAATGCTGCAGCGAGAGCGCGTCGCGATATATAGTGCCCCAAGAGCTATGCGACGCGTGTCAGTTTCAGAAAAGGGTTTATTGCGAGCAGCGTAATCGCCAGGAGACTGCCTGTGCAAATCTAGGCGATCCAACCATTTTCCAGTGCTGCAGCGAGAGCGCGCAGCGATATATAGTGCCCCAAGAGTTATGCGACGCGTGTCAGTTTCAGAAAACTCTTTATTGCGAGCAGCATATTCGTCAGGAGACTACCTGTGCAAATCAAGGCAATCCAACCCTTTTCTAGCGCTGCAGCGAGAGCGCGCAGCGATATATAGTGCCCCAAGGGTTATGCGACGCGTGTCAGCTTCAGAAAAGGCTTCATTGCGAGCAGCGTAATCGTCAGGAGACTGCCTGTGCAAATCAAGGCGATCCAACCCTTTTCTAGTGTTGCAGCGAGAGCGTGCAGCAATATATAGTGCCCCAAGAGGTATGCGACGCGTGTAAGTTTCAGAAATGGCTTTATTGCGAGCACCGTTAACGTCAGGAGACTGCCTGTGCAAATCAAGGCCATCCAACCCTTTTATAGTGCTGCAGCGAGAGCGCGCAGCGATATATAGTGCCCCAAGAGTTATGCGACGCGTGTCAGTTTCAGAAAAGGCTTCATTGCGAGCAGCTTAATCGCTAGGAGACTGCCTGTGCAAATCGAGGCGATCGAACCCTTTTATAATGCTGCAGAGAGTGGGCGTAGCGATTTATAGAGCCCGAAGAGTTATGCGACGCGTGTCAGCTTCAGAAAAGGCTTTATTGCGAACAGCGTAAACGTCAGGAGACTGCCTGTGCAAATCAAGGCGATCCAACCTTTTTCTAGTGCTGCAGCGAGAGCGCGCAGCGATATATAGTGCCACAAGAGTTATGCGACGCGTGTAAGTTTCAGAAAAGGCTTTATTGCGAGCAGCGTAAACGTCAGGAGACTGCCTGGGCAAATCATGGCGATCCAACCCTTTTCTAGTGCTGCAGCGAGAGCGCGCAGCGATATATAGTGTCCCAAGAGTTATGCGACGCGTGTCACCTTCAGAAAAGGCTTCATTGCGAGCAGCGTAATCGTCAGGAGACTGCGTGTGGAAATCAAAGCGATCCGAGCCTTTTCTAGTGCTGCACCGAGAGCGCGCAGTGATATATAGTGCCCCAAGAGTTATGCGACGCGTGTCAGTTTCAGAAAAGTCTTTATTGCGAGCACCGTAATCGTCAAGAGACTGCCTGTGCAAATGAAGCGATCTAACACATTTCTACTGCTGCAACGAGAGCGCGCAGCGATATATAGTGCCCCATAAGTTATGCGACGCGTGTCAGTTTCAGAAAAGGCTTTATTGCGAGCAGCTTAATCGCTAGGAGACTACCTGTGCAAATCAAGGCGATCCAACCCTTTTCTAGTGCTGCAGCGAGAGCGCGCAGTGATATATAGTGCCCCAAGAGTTATGCGACGCGTGTCAGTTTCAGAAAAGGCTTTATTGCGAGCAGCGTAAGCGCCAGGAGACTGCCTGTGCAAATCTAGGCGATCGAACCCTTTTCCAGTGCTGCAGCGAGAGCGCGCAGCGATATATAGTGCCCCAAGAGTTATGCGACGCGTGTCAGTTTCAGAAAACTCTTTATTGCGAGAAGCATAATCGTCAGGAGACTGCCTGTGCAAATCAAGGCGATCCAACCCTTTTCGAGTGCTGCAGCGAGAGCGCGCAGCGATATATAGTGCCCCAAGAGTTATGCAACGCGTGTAAGTTTCAGAAAAGGCTTTATAGCGAGCAGTGTACACGTCAGGACACTGCTTGTGCAAATCAAGGCGATCGAACCCTTTTATAATGCTGCAGCGAGAGCGCGTAGCGATATATAGTGCCCCAAGAGTTATGCGACGTGTGTCAGCATCAGAAAAGGCTTTATTGCGAGCAGCGTCATCGTCAGGAGACTGCGTGTGCAAATCAAGGCGATCCAACCCTTTTCTAGCGCTGCAGCGAGAGCGCGCAGTGATATATATTGTCCCAAGGGTTATGCGACGCGTGTCAGTTTCAGAAAAGTCTTTCTTGCGAGCAGCGTAATCGTCAGGAGACTGCCTGTGCAAATCATGGCGATCCAACCCTTTTCTAGTCCTGCAGCGAGAGCGCGCAGCGATATATAGTGCCCCAAGAGTTATGCGACGCGTGTCAGTTTCAGAAAAGGCTTTATTGCGAGCAGCGTAATCGCCAGGAGACTGCCTGTGCTTATCAAGGCGATTCATCCATTTTCTAGTGCTGCAGCTAGAGCGCGCAGAGATATATCGCGCCCCAAATGTTATGCGACGCGTGTCAGTTTCAGAAAAGGCTTTATTGCGTGTAGCTTAATCGCTAGGAGACTACCTGTGCAAATCAAGGCGATCCAACCATTTTCTAGTGCTGCAGCGAGAGCGCGCCGCGATATATAGTGCCCCAAGAGTTATGAGACGCGTGTCAGTTTCAGAAAAGGCTTTATTGCGAGCAGCTTATTCGCTAGGAGACTGCCTGTGCAAATCGAGGCGATCGAACCCTTTTATAATGCTGCAGCGAGAGCGCGTAGCCATATGTAGTGCCCCAAGAGTTATGCGACACGTGTCAGCTTCAGAAAAGGCTTTATTGCGAGCAGCGTAAACGTCAGGAGACTGCCTGTGCAAATCAAGGCGATTCAACCCTTTTCTAGTGCTGCAGCGAGAGTGCGCAGTGATATATTGTGCCCCAAGAGTTATGCAACGTGTGTAAGTTTCAGAAAACGCTTTATTGCGAGCAGCGTAAACGTCAGGAGACTGCCTGTGCAAATCAAGGCGATCCAACCCTTTTCTAGTGCTGCAGCGAGAGCGCGCAGCGATATATAGTGCCCCAAGAGGTATGCGACGCGTGTCAGTTTCAGAAAAGTTTTTATTGCTAGCAGCGTAATTGTTAGGAGGCTGCCTGTGCAAATCGAGGTGATCCAACCCTTTTCTAAGGTTGTAGCGAGAGCGAGCAGCGATATATCGCGCCCCAAATGTTATGCGACGCGTGTCAGTTTCAGAAAAGTCTTTACTAAGAGCAGCGTAGTCGTCAGGAGACTGCCTGTGCAAATAAAGGCGATCCAACCTCTTTCTAGTGCTGCAGCGAGAGCGCGCAGCCATATATCGCCCCCCGAGTGTTATGCGACGCGTGTCAGTTTCAGAAAAGTTTTTATTGCGAGAACCGTAAACGTCAGGAGACTACCTGTGCAAATCGAGGCGATCGAACCCTTTTTTAATGCTGCCACGAGAGCGCGTCGCGATATATAGTGCCCCAAGAGTTATGCGACGCGTGTTAGTTTCAGAAAAGTTTTTATTGCGAGCAGCGTAATCGTCAGCAGTCTGCCTTTGCAAATCGAGGCGATTGAACCCTTTTATAATGCTGCAGCGAGAGCGCGTAGCGATATATAGTGCCCCAAGAGTTATGCGACGCGTGTCAGCTTCAGAAAAGTATTTGTTGCGAGCAGCGTAATCGTCAGGAGACTGCCTGTGCAAATCATGGCGATCCAATCCTTTTCTAGTCCTGCAGCGAGAGCGCGCACCGATATATAGTGCCCCAAGAGGTATGCGACGCGTGTCAGTTTCAGAAAAGTTTTTATTGCTAGCAGCGTAATTGTTAGGAGGCTGCCTGTGCAAATCGAGGTGATCCAACCCTTTTCTAAGGTTGTAGCGAGAGCGAGCAGCGATATATCGCACCCCAAATGTTATGCGACGCGTGTCAGTTTCAGAAAAGTCTTTACTAAGAGCAGCGTAATCGTCAGGAGACTGCCTGTCCAAATAAAGGCGATCCAGCCTCTTTCTAGTGTGTCAGCGAGAGCGCGCAGCGATATATAGTGCCCCAAGAGTTATGTGACGCGTGTCAGTTTCAGAAAAGGCTTTATTGCGAGCAGCGTAAGCGCCAGGAGACTGCCTGTGCAAATCTAGGCGATCCAACCCTTTTCCAGTGCTGCAGCGAGAGCGCGCAGCGATATATAGTGCCCCAAGAGTTATGCGACGCGTGTCAGTTTCAGACAACTCTTTATTGCGAGCAGCATAATCGTCAGGAGACTGTCTGTGCAAATCAAGGCGATCCAACCCCTTTCTAGTGCTGCAGCGAGAGCGCGCAGCGATATATAGTGCCCCAAGAGTTATGCGACGCGTGTAAGTTTCAGAAAAGGCTTTATAGCGAGCAGTGTAAACGTCAGGACACTGCTTGTGCAAATCAAGGCGATCGAACCCTTTTATAATGCTGCAGCGAGAGCGCGTAGCGATATATAGTGCCCCAAATGTTATGCGACGCGTGTCAGTTTCAGAAAAGGCTTTATTGCGTGTAGCTTAATCGCTAGGAGACTACCTGTGCAAATCAAGGCGATCCAACCCTTTTCTAGTGCTGCAGCAAGAGCGCGCAGTGATATATAGTGCCCCAAGAGTTATGCGACGTGTGTAAGTTTCAGAAAAGGCTTTAGAGCGAGCAGCGTAAACGTCAGGAGACTGCCTGTGCAAATCAAGGCGATCCAACCCTTTTCTAGTGCTGCAGCGAGAGCGCGCAGCGATATATACTGCCCCAAGAGGTATGCGACGCGTGTCAGTTTCAGAAAAGTTTTTATTGCTAGCAGCGTAATTGTTAGGAGGCTGCCTGTGCAAATCGAGGTGATCCAACCCTTTTCTAAGGTTGTAGCGAGAGCGAGCAGCGATATATCGCACCCCAAATGTTATGCGACGCGTGTCAGTTTCAGAAAAGTCTTTACTAAGAGCAGCGTAATCGTCAGGAGACTGCCTGTCCAAATAAAGGCGATCCAACCTCTTTCTAGTGCTGCAGCGAGAGCGCGCAGCCATATATAGCCCCCCGAGTGTTATGCGACGCGTGTCAGTTCAGAAAAGTTTTTATTGCGAGAAGCGTAATCGTCAGGAGACTACCTGTGCAAATCGAGGCGATCGAGCCCTTTTTTAATGCTGCCACGAGAGCGCGTCGCGATATATAGTGCCCCAAGAGTTATGCGACGCGTGTCAGTTTCAGAAAAGTTTTTATTGCGAGCAGCGTAATCGTCAGGAGTCTGTCTTTGCAAATCGAGGCGATTGAACCCTTTTATAATGCTGCAGCGAGAGCGCGTAGCGATATATAGTGCCCCAAGAGTTATGCGACGCGTGTCAGCTTCAGAAAAGTATTTGTTGCGAGCAGCGTAATCGTCAGGAGACTGCCTGTGCAAATCATGGCGATCCAATCCTTTTCTAGTCCTGCAGCGAGAGCGCGCACCGATATATAGTGCCCCAAGAGCTATGCGACGCGTGTCAGTTTCAGAAAAGGCTTTATTGCGAGCAGCGTAATCGCGAGGAGACTGCCTGTGCAAATGAAGGCGATTCATCCATTTTCTAGTGCTGCAGCTAGAGCGCGCAGAGATATATCGCGCCCCAAATGTTATGCGACGCGTGTCAGTTTCAGAAAAGGCTTTATTGCGTGTAGCTTAATCGCTAGGAGACTACCTGTGCAAATCAAGGCGATCCAACCCTTTTCTAGTGCTGCAGCGAGAGCGCGCAGTGATATATAGTGCCCTAAGAGTTACGCGACGCGTGTAAGTTTCAGAAAAGGCTTTAGAGCGTGCAGCGTAAACGTCAGGAGACTGCCTGTGCAAATCAAGGCGATCCAACCCTTTTGTAGTGCTGCAGCGAGAGCGCGCAGCGATATATAGTGCCCCAAGAGTTATGAGACGCGAGTCAGTTTCAGAAAAGGCTTTATTGCGAGCAGCTTATTCGCTAGGAGACTGCCTGTGCAAATCGAGGCGATCGAACACTTTTATAATGCTGCAGCGAGAGCGCGTAGCCATATGTAGTGCCCCAAGAGTTATGCGACACGTGTCAGCTTCAGAAAAGGCTTTATTGCGAGCAGCGTAAACGTCAGGAGGCTGGCTGTGCTAATCAAGGCGATTCAACACTTTTCTAGTGCTGCAGCGAGAGTGCGCAGTGATATATTGTGCCCCAAGAGTTATGCAACGTGTGTAAGTTTCAGAAAACGCTTTATTGCGAGCAGCGTAAACGTCAGGAGACTGCCTGTGCAAATCAAGGCGATCCCACCCTTTTCTAGTGCTGCAGCGAGAGCGCGCAGCGATATATAGTGCCCCAAGAGGTATGCGACGCGTGTCAGTTTCAGAAAAGTTTTTATTGCTAGCAGCGTAATTGTTAGGAGGCTGCCTGTGCAAATCGAGGTGATCCAACCCTTTTCTAAGGTTGTAGCGAGAGCGAGCAGCGATATATCGCGCCCCAAATGTTATGCGACGCGTGTCAGTTTCAGAAAAGTCTTTACTAAGAGCAGCGTAATCGTCAGGAGACTGCCTGTGCAAATAAAGGCGATCCAACCTGTTTCTAGTGCTGCAGCGAGAGCGCGCAGCCATATATAGCCCCCCGAGTGTTATGCGACGCGTGTGAGTTTCAGAAAAGTTTTTATTGCGAGAAGCGTAATCGTCAGGAGACTACCTGTGCAAATCGAGGCGATCGAACCCTTTTTTAATGCTGCCACGAGAGCGCGTCACGATATATAGTGCCCCAAGAGTTATGCGACGCGTGTCAGTTTCAGAAAAGTTTTTATTGCGAGCAGCGTAATCGTCAGGAGACTGCCTTTGCAAATCGAGGCGATTGAACCCTTTTATAATGCTGCAGCGAGAGCGCGTAGCGATATATAGTGCCCCAAGAGTTATGCGACGCGTGTCAGCTTCAGAAAAGTATTTGTTGCGAGCAGCGTAATCGTCAGGAGACTGCCTGTGCAAATCATGGCGATCCAATCCTTTTCTAGTCCTGCAGCGAGAGCGCGCACCGATATATAGTGCCCCAAGAGGTATGCGACGCGTGTCAGTTTCAGAAAAGTTTTTATTGCTAGCAGCGTAATTGTTAGGAGGCTGCCTGTGCAAATCGAGGTGATCCAACCCTTTTCTAAGGTTGTAGCGAGAGCGAGCAGCGATATATCGCGCCCCAAATGTTATGCGACGCGTGTCAGTTTCAGAAAAGTCTTTACTAAGAGCAGCGTAATCGTCAGGAGACTGCCTGTCCAAATAAAGGCGATCCAGCCTCTTTCTAGTGTGTCAGCGAGAGCGCGCAGCGATATATAGTGCCCCAAGAGTTATGTGACGCGTGTCAGTTTCAGAAAAGGCTTTATTGCGAGCAGCGTAATCGCGAGGAGACTGCCTGTGCAAATCAAGGCGATTCATCCATTTTCTAGTGCTGCAGCTAGAGCGCGCAGAGATATATCGCGCCCCAAGAGTTACGCGACGCGTGTAAGTTTCAGAAAAGGCTTTAGAGCGAGCAGCGTAAACGTCAGGAGACTGCCTGTGCAAATCAAGGCGATCCAACCCTTTTCTAGTGCTGCAGCGAGAGCGCGCAGCGATATATAGTGCCCCAAGAGTTATGAGACGCGAGTCAGTTTCAGAAAAGGCTTTATTGCGAGCAGCTTATTCGCTAGGAGACTGCCTGTGCAAATCGAGGCGATCGAACACTTTTATAATGCTGCAACGAGAGCGCGTAGCCATATGTAGTGCCCCAAGAGTTATGCGACACGTGTCAGCTTCAGAAAAGGCTTTATTGCGAGCAGCGTAAACGTCAGGAGGCTGGCTGTGCTAATCAAGGCGATTCAACACTTTTCTAGTGCTGCAGCGAGAGTGCGCAGTGATATATTGTGCCCCAAGAGTTATGCAACGTGTGTAAGTTTCAGAAAACGCTTTATTGCGAGCAGCGTAAACGTCAGGAGACTGCCTGTGCAAATCAAGGCGATCCCACCCTTTTCTAGTGCTGCAGCGAGAGCGCGCAGCGATATATAGTGCCCCTAGAGGTATGCGACGCGTGTCAGTTTCAGAAAAGTTTTTATTGCTAGCAGCGTAATTGTTAGGAGGCTGCCTGTGCAAATCGAGGTGATCCAACCCTTTTCTAAGGTTGTAGCGAGAGCGAGCAGCGATATATCGCGCCCCAAATGTTATGCGACGCGTGTCAGTTTCAGAAAAGTCTTTACTAAGAGCAGCGTAATCGTCAGGAGACTGCCTGTGCAAATAGAGGCGATCCAACCTGTTTCTAGTGCTGCAGCGAGAGCGCGCAGCCATATATAGCCCCCCGAGTGTTATGCGACGCGTGTCAGTTTCAGAAAAGTTTTTATTGCGAGAAGCGTAATCGTCAGGAGACTACCTGTGCAAATCGAGGCGATCGAACCCTTTTTTAATGCTGCCACGAGAGCGCGTCGCGATATATAGTGCCCCAAGAGTTATGCGACGCGTGTCAGTTTCAGAAAAGTTTTTATTGCGAGCAGCGTAATCGTCAGGAGACTGCCTTTGCAAATCGAGGCGATTGAACCCTTTTATAATGCTGCAGCGAGAGCGCGTAGCGATATATAGTGCCCCAAGAGTTATGCGACGCGTGTCAGCTTCAGAAAAGTATTTGTTGCGAGCAGCGTAATCGTCAGGAGACTGCCTGTGCAAATCATGGCGATCCAATCCTTTTCTAGTCCTGCAGCGAGAGCGCGCACCGATATATAGTGCCCCAAGAGGTATGCGACGCGTGTCAGTTTCAGAAAAGTTTTTATTGCTAGCAGCGTAATTGTTAGGAGGCTGCCTGTGCAAATCGAGGTGATCCAACCCTTTTCTAAGGTTGTAGCGAGAGCGAGCAGCGATATATCGCGCCCCAAATGTTATGCGACGCGTGTCAGTTTCAGAAAAGTCTTTACTAAGAGCAGCGTAATCGTCAGGAGACTGCCTGTCCAAATAAAGGCGATCCAGCCTCTTTCTAGTGTGTCAGCGAGAGCGCGCAGCGATATATAGTGCCCCAAGAGTTATGTGACGCGTGTCAGTTTCAGAAAAGGCTTTATTGCGAGCAGCGTAAGCGCCAGGAGACTGCCTGTGCAAATCTAGGCGATCCAACCCTTTTCCAGTGCTGCAGCGAGAGCGCGCAGCGATATATAGTGCCCCAAGAGTTATGCGACGCGTGTCAGTTTCAGACAACTCTTTATTGCGAGCAGCATAATCGTCAGGAGACTGTCTGTGCAAATCAAGGCGATCCAACCCCTTTCTAGTGCTGCAGCGAGAGCGCGCAGCGATATATAGTGCCCCAAGAGTTATGCGACGCGTGTAAGTTTCAGAAAAGGCTTTATAGCGAGCAGTGTAAACGTCAGGACACTGCTTGTGCAAATCAAGGCGATCGAACCCTTTTATAATGCTGCAGCGAGAGCGCGTAGCGATATATAGTGCCCCAAGAGTTATGCGACGCGTGTCAGTTTCAGAAAAGTTTTTATTGCGAGCAGCGTAATCGTCAGGAGTCTGCCTTTGCAAATCGAGGCGATTGAACCCTTTTATAATGCTGCAGCGAGAGCGCGTAGCGATATATAGTGCCCCAAGAGTTATGCGACGCGTGTCAGCTTCAGAAAAGTATTTGTTGCGAGCAGCGTAATCGTCAGGAGACTGCCTGTGCAAATCATGGCGATCCAATCCTTTTCTAGTCCTGCAGCGAGAGCGCGCACCGATATATAGTGCCCCAAGAGCTATGCGACGCGTGTCAGTTTCAGAAAAGGCTTTATTGCGAGCAGCGTAATCGCGAGGAGACTGCCTGTGCAAATCAAGGCGATTCATCCATTTTCTAGTGCTGCAGCTAGAGCGCGCAGAGATATATCGCGCCCCAAATGTTATGCGACGCGTGTCAGTTTCAGAAAAGGCTTTATTGCGTGTAGCTTAATCGCTAGGAGACTACCTGTGCAAATCAAGGCGATCCAACCCTTTTCTAGTGCTGCAGCGAGAGCGCGCAGTGATATATAGTGCCCCAAGAGTTACGCGACGCGTGTAAGTTTCAGAAAAGGCTTTAGAGCGAGCAGCGTAAACGTCAGGAGACTGCCTGTGCAAATCAAGGCGATCCAACCCTTTTCTAGTGCTGCAGCGAGAGCGCGCAGCGATATATAGTGCCCCAAGAGTTATGAGACGCGAGTCAGTTTCAGAAAAGGCTTTATTGCGAGCAGCTTATTCGCTAGGAGACTGCCTGTACAAATCGAGGCGATCGAACACTTTTATAATGCTGCAGCGAGAGCGCGTAGCCATATGTAGTGCCCCAAGAGTTATGCGACACGTGTCAGCTTCAGAAAAGGCTTTATTGCGAGCAGCGTAAACGTCAGGAGGCTGGCTGTGCTAATCAAGGCGATTCAACACTTTTCTAGTGCTGCAGCGAGAGTGCGCAGTGATATATTGTGCCCCAAGAGTTATGCAACGTGTGTAAGTTTCAGAAAACGCTTTATTGCGAGCAGCGTAAACGTCAGGAGACTGCCTGTGCAAATCAAGGCGATCCCACCCTTTTCTAGTGCTGCAGCGAGAGCGCGCAGCGATATATAGTGCCCCAAGAGGTATGCGACGCGTGTCAGTTTCAGAAAAGTTTTTATTGCTAGCAGCGTAATTGTTAGGAGGCTGCCTGTGCAAATCGAGGTGATCCAACCCTTTTCTAAGGTTGTAGCGAGAGCGAGCAGCGATATATCGCGCCCCAAATGTTATGCGACGCGTGTCAGTTTCAGAAAAGTCTTTACTAAGAGCAGCGTAATCGTCAGGAGACTGCCTGTGCAAATAAAGGCGATCCAACCTGTTTCTAGTGCTGCAGCGAGAGCGCGCAGCCATATATAGCCCCCCGAGTGTTATGCGACGCGTGTCAGTTTCAGAAAAGTTTTTATTGCGAGAAGCGTAATCGTCAGGAGACTACCTGTGCAAATCGAGGCGATCGAACCCTTTTTTAATGCTGCCACGAGAGCGCGTCGCGATATATAGTGCCCCAAGAGTTATGCGACGCGTGTCAGTTTCAGAAAAGTTTTTATTGCGAGCAGCGTAATCGTCAGGAGACTGCCTTTGCAAATCGAGGCGATTGAACCCTTTTATAATGCTGCAGCGAGAGCGCGTAGCGATATATAGTGCCCCAAGAGTTATGCGACGCGTGTCAGCTTCAGAAAAGTATTTGTTGCGAGCAGCGTAATCGTCAGGAGACTGCCTGTGCAAATCATGGCGATCCAATCCTTTTCTAGTCCTGCAGCGAGAGCGCGCACCGATATATTGTGCCCTAAGAGCTATGCGACGCGTGTCAGTTTCAGAAAAGGCTTTACTAAGAGCAGCGTAATCGTCAGGAGACTGCGTGTGCAAATAAAGGCGATCCAGCCTCTTTCTAGTGCTGCAGCGAGAGCGCGCAGGGATATATAGTGCCCCAAGAGTTATGTGACGGGTGTCAGTTTCAGAAAAGGCTTTATTGCGAGCAGCGTAAGCGCCAGGAGACTGCCTGTGCAAATCTAGGCGATGCAACCCTTTTCCAGTGCTGCAGCGAGAGCGCGCAGCGATATATAGTGCCCCAAGAGTTATGCGACGCGTGTCAGTTTCAGAAAAGTTTTTATTGCGAGAAGCGTAATCGTCAGGAGACTACCTGTGCAAATCGAGGCGATCGAACCCTTTTTTAATGCTGCCACGAGAGCGCGTCGCGATATATAGTGCCGCAAGAGTTATGCGACGCGTGTCAGTTTCAGAAAAGTTTTTATTGCGAGCAGCGTAATCGTCAGGAGTCTGCCTTTGCAAATCGAGGCGATTGAACCCTTTTATAATGCTGCTGCGAGAGCGCGTAGCGATATATAGTGCCCCAAGAGTTATGCGACGCGTGTCAGCTTCAGAAAAGTATTTGTTGCGAGCAGCGTAATCGTCAGGAAACTGCGTGTGCAAATCAAGGCGATCCAACCCTTTTCTAGTGCTGCAGCGAGAGCGCGCAGTGATATATATTGTCCCAAGAGTTATGCGACGCGTGTCAGTTTCAGAAAAGTCTTTCTTGCGAGCAGCGTAAACGTCAGGAGACTGCCTGTGCAAATCAAGGCGATCCAAACCTTTTCTAGTGCTGCAGCGAGAGCGCGCAGCGATATATAGTGCCCCAAGAGGTATGCGACGCGTGTCAGTTTCAGAAAAGTTTTTATTGCTAGCAGCGTAATTGTTAGGAGGCTGCCTGTGCAAATCGAGGTGATCCAACCCTTTTCTAAGGTTGTAGCGAGAGCGAGCAGCGATATATCGCGCCCCAAATGTTATGCGACGCGTGTCAGTTTCAGAAAAGTCTTTACTAAGAGCAGCGTAGTCGTCAGGAGACTGCCTGTGCAAATAAAGGCGATCCAACCTCTTTCTAGTGCTGCAGCGAGAGCGCGCAGCCATATATCGCCCCCCGAGTGTTATGCGACGCGTGTCAGTTTCAGAAAAGTTTTTATTGCGAGAACCGTAAACGTCAGGAGACTACCTGTGCAAATCGAGGCGATCGAACCCTTTTTTAATGCTGCCACGAGAGCGCGTCGCGATATATAGTGCCCCAAGAGTTATGCGACGCGTGTTAGTTTCAGAAAAGTTTTTATTGCGAGCAGCGTAATCGTCAGGAGTCTGCCTTTGCAAATCGAGGCGATTGAACCCTTTTATAATGCTGCAGCGAGAGCGCGTAGCGATATATAGTGCCCCAAGAGTTATGCGACGCGTGTCAGCTTCAGAAAAGTATTTGTTGCGAGCAGCGTAATCGTCAGGAGACTGCCTGTGCAAATCATGGCGATCCAATCCTTTTCTAGTCCTGCAGCGAGAGCGCGCACCGATATATAGTGCCCCAAGAGGTATGCGACGCGTGTCAGTTTCAGAAAAGTTTTTATTGCTAGCAGCGTAATTGTTAGGAGGCTGCCTGTGCAAATCGAGGTGATCCAACCCTTTTCTAAGGTTGTAGC
Organism: Dermacentor andersoni; assembly: GCF_023375885.2. Classification (NCBI taxonomy): domain Eukaryota; kingdom Metazoa; phylum Arthropoda; class Arachnida; order Ixodida; family Ixodidae; genus Dermacentor; species Dermacentor andersoni. The sequence goes on along the minus strand of NC_092819.1, from coordinate 94,479,777 downwards.
GAGAGCGAGCAGCGATATATCGCGCCCCAAATGTTATGCGACGCGTGTCAGTTTCAGAAAAGTCTTTACTAAGAGCAGCGTAATCGTCAGGAGACTGCCTGTCCAAATAAAGGCGATCCAGCCTCTTTCTAGTGTGTCAGCGAGAGCGCGCAGCGATATATAGTGCCCCAAGAGTTATGTGACGCGTGTCAGTTTCAGAAAAGGCTTTATTGCGAGCAGCGTAAGCGCCAGGAGACTGCCTGTGCAAATCTAGGCGATCCAACCCTTTTCCAGTGCTGCAGCGAGAGCGCGCAGCGATATATAGTGCCCCAAGAGTTATGCGACGCGTGTCAGTTTCAGACAACTCTTTATTGCGAGCAGCATAATCGTCAGGAGACTGTCTGTGCAAATCAAGGCGATCCAACCCCTTTCTAGTGCTGCAGCGAGAGCGCGCAGCGATATATAGTGCCCCAAGAGTTATGCGACGCGTGTAAGTTTCAGAAAAGGTTTATAGCGAGCAGTGTAAACGTCAGGACACTGCTTGTGCAAATCAAGGCGATCGAACCCTTTTATAATGCTGCAGCGAGAGCGCGTAGCGATATATAGTGCCCCAAATGTTATGCGACGCGTGTCAGTTTCAGAAAAGGCTTTATTGCGTGTAGCTTAATCGCTAGGAGACTACCTGTGCAAATCAAGGCGATCCAACCCTTTTCTAGTGCTGCAGCAAGAGCGCGCAGTGATATATAGTGCCCCAAGAGTTATGCGACGTGTGTAAGTTTCAGAAAAGGCTTTAGAGCGAGCAGCGTAAACGTCAGGAGACTGCCTGTGCAAATCAAGGCGATCCAACCCTTTTCTAGTGCTGCAGCGAGAGCGCGCAGCGATATATACTGCCCCAAGAGGTATGCGACGCGTGTCAGTTTCAGAAAAGTTTTTATTGCTAGCAGCGTAATTGTTAGGAGGCTGCCTGTGCAAATCGAGGTGATCCAACCCTTTTCTAAGGTTGTAGCGAGAGCGAGCAGCGATATATCGCGCCCCAAATGTTATGCGACGCGTGTCAGTTTCAGAAAAGTCTTTACTAAGAGCAGCGTAATCGTCAGGAGACTGCCTGTCCAAATAAAGGCGATCCAACCTCTTTCTAGTGCTGCAGCGAGAGCGCGCAGCCATATATAGCCCCCCGAGTGTTATGCGACGCGTGTCAGTTCAGAAAAGTTTTTATTGCGAGAAGCGTAATCGTCAGGAGACTACCTGTGCAAATCGAGGCGATCGAACCCTTTTTTAATGCTGCCACGAGAGCGCGTCGCGATATATAGTGCCCCAAGAGTTATGCGACGCGTGTCAGTTTCAGAAAAGTTTTTATTGCGAGCAGCGTAATCGTCAGGAGTCTGTCTTTGCAAATCGAGGCGATTGAACCCTTTTATAATGCTGCAGCGAGAGCGCGTAGCGATATATAGTGCCCCAAGAGTTATGCGACGCGTGTCAGCTTCAGAAAAGTATTTGTTGCGAGCAGCGTAATCGTCAGGAGACTGCCTGTGCAAATCATGGCGATCCAATCCTTTTCTAGTCCTGCAGCGAGAGCGCGCACCGATATATAGTGCCCCAAGAGCTATGCGACGCGTGTCAGTTTCAGAAAAGGCTTTATTGCGAGCAGCGTAATCGCGAGGAGACTGCCTGTGCAAATGAAGGCGATTCATCCATTTTCTAGTGCTGCAGCTAGAGCGCGCAGAGATATATCGCGCCCCAAATGTTATGCGACGCGTGTCAGTTTCAGAAAAGGCTTTATTGCGTGTAGCTTAATCGCTAGGAGACTACCTGTGCAAATCAAGGCGATCCAACCCTTTTCTAGTGCTGCAGCGAGAGCGCGCAGTGATATATAGTGCCCCAAGAGTTACGCGACGCGTGTAAGTTTCAGAAAAGGCTTTAGAGCGTGCAGCGTAAACGTCAGGAGACTGCCTGTGCAAATCAAGGCGATCCAACCCTTTTGTAGTGCTGCAGCGAGAGCGCGCAGCGATATATAGTGCCCCAAGAGTTATGAGACGCGAGTCAGTTTCAGAAAAGGCTTTATTGCGAGCAGCTTATTCGCTAGGAGACTGCCTGTGCAAATCGAGGCGATCGAACACTTTTATAATGCTGCAGCGAGAGCGCGTAGCCATATGTAGTGCCCCAAGAGTTATGCGACACGTGTCAGCTTCAGAAAAGGCTTTATTGCGAGCAGCGTAAACGTCAGGAGGCTGGCTGTGCTAATCAAGGCGATTCAACACTTTTCTAGTGCTGCAGCGAGAGTGCGCAGTGATATATTGTGCCCCAAGAGTTATGCAACGTGTGTAAGTTTCAGAAAACGCTTTATTGCGAGCAGCGTAAACGTCAGGAGACTGCCTGTGCAAATCAAGGCGATCCCACCCTTTTCTAGTGCTGCAGCGAGAGCGCGCAGCGATATATAGTGCCCCAAGAGGTATGCGACGCGTGTCAGTTTCAGAAAAGTTTTTATTGCTAGCAGCGTAATTGTTAGGAGGCTGCCTGTGCAAATCGAGGTGATCCAACCCTTTTCTAAGGTTGTAGCGAGAGCGAGCAGCGATATATCGCGCCCCAAATGTTATGCGACGCGTGTCAGTTTCAGAAAAGTCTTTACTAAGAGCAGCGTAATCGTCAGGAGACTGCCTGTGCAAATAAAGGCGATCCAACCTGTTTCTAGTGCTGCAGCGAGAGCGCGCAGCCATATATAGCCCCCCGAGTGTTATGCGACGCGTGTGAGTTTCAGAAAAGTTTTTATTGCGAGAAGCGTAATCGTCAGGAGACTACCTGTGCAAATCGAGGCGATCGAACCCTTTTTTAATGCTGCCACGAGAGCGCGTCACGATATATAGTGCCCCAAGAGTTATGCGACGCGTGTCAGTTTCAGAAAAGTTTTTATTGCGAGCAGCGTAATCGTCAGGAGACTGCCTTTGCAAATCGAGGCGATTGAACCCTTTTATAATGCTGCAGCGAGAGCGCGTAGCGATATATAGTGCCCCAAGAGTTATGCGACGCGTGTCAGCTTCAGAAAAGTATTTGTTGCGAGCAGCGTAATCGTCAGGAGACTGCCTGTGCAAATCATGGCGATCCAATCCTTTTCTAGTCCTGCAGCGAGAGCGCGCACCGATATATAGTGCCCCAAGAGGTATGCGACGCGTGTCAGTTTCAGAAAAGTTTTTATTGCTAGCAGCGTAATTGTTAGGAGGCTGCCTGTGCAAATCGAGGTGATCCAACCCTTTTCTAAGGTTGTAGCGAGAGCGAGCAGCGATATATCGCGCCCCAAATGTTATGCGACGCGTGTCAGTTTCAGAAAAGTCTTTACTAAGAGCAGCGTAATCGTCAGGAGACTGCCTGTCCAAATAAAGGCGATCCAGCCTCTTTCTAGTGTGTCAGCGAGAGCGCGCAGCGATATATAGTGCCCCAAGAGTTATGTGACGCGTGTCAGTTTCAGAAAAGGCTTTATTGCGAGCAGCGTAATCGCGAGGAGACTGCCTGTGCAAATCAAGGCGATTCATCCATTTTCTAGTGCTGCAGCTAGAGCGCGCAGAGATATATCGCGCCCCAAATGTTATGCGACGCGTGTCAGTTTCAGAAAAGGCTTTATTGCGTGTAGCTTAATCGCTAGGAGACTACCTGTGCAAATCAAGGCGATCCAACCCTTTTCTAGTGCTGCAGCGAGAGCGCGCAGTGATATATAGTGCCCCAAGAGTTACGCGACGCGTGTAAGTTTCAGAAAAGGCTTTAGAGCGAGCAGCGTAAACGTCAGGAGACTGCCTGTGCAAATCAAGGCGATCCAACCCTTTTCTAGTGCTGCAGCGAGAGCGCGCAGCGATATATAGTGCCCCAAGAGTTATGAGACGCGAGTCAGTTTCAGAAAAGGCTTTATTGCGAGCAGCTTATTCGCTAGGAGACTGCCTGTGCAAATCGAGGCGATCGAACACTTTTATAATGCTGCAACGAGAGCGCGTAGCCATATGTAGTGCCCCAAGAGTTATGCGACACGTGTCAGCTTCAGAAAAGGCTTTATTGCGAGCAGCGTAAACGTCAGGAGGCTGGCTGTGCTAATCAAGGCGATTCAACACTTTTCTAGTGCTGCAGCGAGAGTGCGCAGTGATATATTGTGCCCCAAGAGTTATGCAACGTGTGTAAGTTTCAGAAAACGCTTTATTGCGAGCAGCGTAAACGTCAGGAGACTGCCTGTGCAAATCAAGGCGATCCCACCCTTTTCTAGTGCTGCAGCGAGAGCGCGCAGCGATATATAGTGCCCCAAGAGGTATGCGACGCGTGTCAGTTTCAGAAAAGTTTTTATTGCTAGCAGCGTAATTGTTAGGAGGCTGCCTGTGCAAATCGAGGTGATCCAACCCTTTTCTAAGGTTGTAGCGAGAGCGAGCAGCGATATATCGCGCCCCAAATGTTATGCGACGCGTGTCAGTTTCAGAAAAGTCTTTACTAAGAGCAGCGTAATCGTCAGGAGACTGCCTGTGCAAATAAAGGCGATCCAACCTGTTTCTAGTGCTGCAGCGAGAGCGCGCAGCCATATATAGCCCCCCGAGTGTTATGCGACGCGTGTCAGTTTCAGAAAAGTTTTTATTGCGAGAAGCGTAATCGTCAGGAGACTACCTGTGCAAATCGAGGCGATCGAACCCTTTTTTAATGCTGCCACGAGAGCGCGTCGCGATATATAGTGCCCCAAGAGTTATGCGACGCGTGTCAGTTTCAGAAAAGTTTTTATTGCGAGCAGCGTAATCGTCAGGAGACTGCCTTTGCAAATCGAGGCGATTGAACCCTTTTATAATGCTGCAGCGAGAGCGCGTAGCGATATATAGTGCCCCAAGAGTTATGCGACGCGTGTCAGCTTCAGAAAAGTATTTGTTGCGAGCAGCGTAATCGTCAGGAGACTGCCTGTGCAAATCATGGCGATCCAATCCTTTTCTAGTCCTGCAGCGAGAGCGCGCACCGATATATAGTGCCCCAAGAGGTATGCGACGCGTGTCAGTTTCAGAAAAGTTTTTATTGCTAGCAGCGTAATTGTTAGGAGGCTGCCTGTGCAAATCGAGGTGATCCAACCCTTTTCTAAGGTTGTAGCGAGAGCGAGCAGCGATATATCGCGCCCCAAATGTTATGCGACGCGTGTCAGTTTCAGAAAAGTCTTTACTAAGAGCAGCGTAATCGTCAGGAGACTGCCTGTCCAAATAAAGGCGATCCAGCCTCTTTCTAGTGTGTCAGCGAGAGCGCGCAGCGATATATAGTGCCCCAAGAGTTATGTGACGCGTGTCAGTTTCAGAAAAGGCTTTATTGCGAGCAGCGTAAGCGCCAGGAGACTGCCTGTGCAAATCTAGGCGATCCAACCCTTTTCCAGTGCTGCAGCGAGAGCGCGCAGCGATATATAGTGCCCCAAGAGTTATGCGACGCGTGTCAGTTTCAGACAACTCTTTATTGCGAGCAGCATAATCGTCAGGAGACTGTCTGTGCAAATCAAGGCGATCCAACCCCTTTCTAGTGCTGCAGCGAGAGCGCGCAGCGATATATAGTGCCCCAAGAGTTATGCGACGCGTGTAAGTTTCAGAAAAGGCTTTATAGCGAGCAGTGTAAACGTCAGGACACTGCTTGTGCAAATCAAGGCGATCGAACCCTTTTATAATGCTGCAGCGAGAGCGCGTAGCGATATATAGTGCCCCAAATGTTATGCGACGCGTGTCAGATTCAGAAAAGGCTTTATTGCGTGTAGCTTAATCGCTAGGAGACTACCTGTGCAAATCAAGGCGATCCAACCCTTTTCTAGTGCTGCAGCAAAAGCGCGCAGTGATATATAGTGCCCCAAGAGTTATGCGACGTGTGTAAGTTTCAGAAAAGGCTTTAGAGCGAGCAGCGTAAACGTCAGGAGACTGCCTGTGCAAATCAAGGCGATCCAACCCTTTTCTAGTGCTGCAGCGAGAGCGCGCAGCGATATATAGTGCCCCAAGAGGTATGCGACGCGTGTCAGTTTCAGAAAAGTTTTTATTGCTAGCAGCGTAATTGTTAGGAGGCTGCCTGTGCAAATCGAGGTGATCCAACCCTTTTCTAAGGTTGTAGCGAGAGCGAGCAGCGATATATCGCGCCCCAAATGTTATGCGACGCCTGTCAGTTTCAGAAAAGTATTTGTTGCGAGCAGCGTAATCGTCAGGAGACTGCCTGTGCAAATCATGGCGATCCAATCCTTTTCTAGTCCTGCAGCGAGAGCGCGCACCGATATATAGTGCCCCAAGAGCTATGCGACGCGTGTCAGTTTCAGAAAAGGCTTTATTGCGAGCAGCGTAATCGCGAGGAGACTGCCTGTGCAAATCAAGGCGATTCATCCATTTTCTAGTGCTGCAGCTAGAGCGCGCAGAGATATATCGCGCCCCAAATGTTATGCGACGCGTGTCAGTTTCAGAAAAGGCTTTATTGCGTGTAGCTTAATCGCTAGGAGACTACCTGTGCAAATCAAGGCGATCCAACCCTTTTCTAGTGCTGCAGCGAGAGCGCGCAGTGATATATAGTGCCCCAAGAGTTACGCGACGCGTGTAAGTTTCAGAAAAGGCTTTAGAGCGAGCAGCGTAAACGTCAGGAGACTGCCTGTGCAAATCAAGGCGATCCAACCCTTTTCTAGTGCTGCAGCGAGAGCGCGCAGCGATATATAGTGCCCCAAGAGTTATGAGACGCGAGTCAGTTTCAGAAAAGGCTTTATTGCGAGCAGCTTATTCGCTAGGAGACTGCCTGTGCAAATCGAGGCGATCGAACACTTTTATAATGCTGCAACGAGAGCGCGTAGCCATATGTAGTGCCCCAAGAGTTATGCGACACGTGTCAGCTTCAGAAAAGGCTTTATTGCGAGCAGCGTAAACGTCAGGAGGCTGGCTGTGCTAATCAAGGCGATTCAACACTTTTCTAGTGCTGCAGCGAGAGTGCGCAGTGATATATTGTGCCCCAAGAGTTATGCAACGTGTGTAAGTTTCAGAAAACGCTTTATTGCGAGCAGCGTAAACGTCAGGAGACTGCCTGTGCAAATCAAGGCGATCCCACCCTTTTCTAGTGCTGCAGCGAGAGCGCGCAGCGATATATAGTGCCCCAAGAGGTATGCGACGCGTGTCAGTTTCAGAAAAGTTTTTATTGCTAGCAGCGTAATTGTTAGGAGGCTGCCTGTGCAAATCGAGGTGATCCAACCCTTTTCTAAGGTTGTAGCGAGAGCGAGCAGCGATATATCGCGCCCCAAATGTTATGCGACGCGTGTCAGTTTCAGAAAAGTCTTTACTAAGAGCAGCGTAATCGTCAGGAGACTGCCTGTGCAAATAAAGGCGATCCAACCTGTTTCTAGTGCTGCAGCGAGAGCGCGCAGCCATATATAGCCCCCCGAGTGTTATGCGACGCGTGTCAGTTTCAGAAAAGTTTTTATTGCGAGAAGCGTAATCGTCAGGAGACTACCTGTGCAAATCGAGGCGATCGAACCCTTTTTTAATGCTGCCACGAGAGCGCGTCGCGATATATAGTGCCCCAAGAGTTATGCGACGCGTGTCAGTTTCAGAAAAGTTTTTATTGCGAGCAGCGTAATCGTCAGGAGACTGCCTTTGCAAATCGAGGCGATTGAACCCTTTTATAATGCTGCAGCGAGAGCGCGTAGCGATATATAGTGCCCCAAGAGTTATGCGACGCGTGTCAGCTTCAGAAAAGTATTTGTTGCGAGCAGCGTAATCGTCAGGAGACTGCCTGTGCAAATCATGGCGATCCAATCCTTTTCTAGTCCTGCAGCGAGAGCGCGCACCGATATATAGTGCCCCAAGAGGTATGCGACGCGTGTCAGTTTCAGAAAAGTTTTTATTGCTAGCAGCGTAATTGTTAGGAGGCTGCCTGTGCAAATCGAGGTGATCCAACCCTTTTCTAAGGTTGTAGCAAGAGCGAGCAGCGATATATCGCGCCCCAAATGTTATGCGACGCGTGTCAGTTTCAGAAAAGTCTTTACTAAGAGCAGCGTAATCGTCAGGAGACTGCCTGTCCAAATAAAGGCGATCCAGCCTCTTTCTAGTGTGTCAGCGAGAGCGCGCAGCGATATATAGTGCCCCAAGAGTTATGTGACGCGTGTCAGTTTCAGAAAAGGCTTTATTGCGAGCAGCGTAAGCGCCAGGAGACTGCCTGTGCAAATCTAGGCGATCCAACCCTTTTCCAGTGCTGCAGCGAGAGCGCGCAGCGATATATAGTGCCCCAAGAGTTATGCGACGCGTGTCAGTTTCAGACAACTCTTTATTGCGAGCAGCATAATCGTCAGGAGACTGTCTGTGCAAATCAAGGCGATCCAACCCCTTTCTAGTGCTGCAGCGAGAGCGCGCAGCGATATATAGTGCCCCAAGAGTTATGCGACGCGTGTAAGTTTCAGAAAAGGCTTTATAGCGAGCAGTGTAAACGTCAGGACACTGCTTGTGCAAATCAAGGCGATCGAACCCTTTTATAATGCTGCAGCGAGAGCGCGTAGCGATATATAGTGCCCCAAATGTTATGCGACGCGTGTCAGATTCAGAAAAGGCTTTATTGCGTGTAGCTTAATCGCTAGGAGACTACCTGTGCAAATCAAGGCGATCCAACCCTTTTCTAGTGCTGCAGCAAAAGCGCGCAGTGATATATAGTGCCCCAAGAGTTATGCGACGTGTGTAAGTTTCAGAAAAGGCTTTAGAGCGAGCAGCGTAAACGTCAGGAGACTGCCTGTGCAAATCAAGGCGATCCAACCCTTTTCTAGTGCTGCAGCGAGAGCGCGCAGCGATATATAGTGCCCCAAGAGGTATGCGACGCGTGTCAGTTTCAGAAAAGTTTTTATTGCTAGCAGCGTAATTGTTAGGAGGCTGCCTGTGCAAATCGAGGTGATCCAACCCTTTTCTAAGGTTGTAGCGAGAGCGAGCAGCGATATATCGCGCCCCAAATGTTATGCGACGCCTGTCAGTTTCAGAAAAGTATTTGTTGCGAGCAGCGTAATCGTCAGGAGACTGCCTGTGCAAATCATGGCGATCCAATCCTTTTCTAGTCCTGCAGCGAGAGCGCGCACCGATATATAGTGCCCCAAGAGCTATGCGACGCGTGTCAGTTTCAGAAAAGGCTTTATTGCGAGCAGCGTAATCGCGAGGAGACTGCCTGTGCAAATCAAGGCGATTCATCCATTTTCTAGTGCTGCAGCTAGAGCGCGCAGAGATATATCGCGCCCCAAATGTTATGCGACGCGTGTCAGTTTCAGAAAAGGCTTTATTGCGTGTAGCTTAATCGCTAGGAGACTACCTGTGCAAATCAAGGCGATCCAACCCTTTTCTAGTGCTGCAGCGAGAGCGCGCAGTGATATATAGTGCCCCAAGAGTTACGCGACGCGTGTAAGTTTCAGAAAAGGCTTTAGAGCGAGCAGCGTAAACGTCAGGAGACTGCCTGTGCAAATCAAGGCGATCCAACCCTTTTCTAGTGCTGCAGCGAGAGCGCGCAGCGATATATAGTGCCCCAAGAGTTATGAGACGCGAGTCAGTTTCAGAAAAGGCTTTATTGCGAGCAGCTTATTCGCTAGGAGACTGCCTGTGCAAATCGAGGCGATCGAACACTTTTATAATGCTGCAGCGAGAGCGCGTAGCCATATGTAGTGCCCCAAGAGTTATGCGACACGTGTCAGCTTCAGAAAAGGCTTTATTGCGAGCAGCGTAAACGTCAGGAGGCTGGCTGCGCTAATCAAGGCGATTCAACACTTTTCTAGTGCTGCAGCGAGAGTGCGCAGTGATATATTGTGCCCCAAGAGTTATGCAACGTGTGTAAGTTTCAGAAAACGCTTTATTGCGAGCAGCGTAAACGTCAGGAGACTGCCTGTGCAAATCAAGGCGATCCCACCCTTTTCTAGTGCTGCAGCGAGAGCGCGCAGCGATATATAGTGCCCCAAGAGGTATGCGACGCGTGTCAGTTTCAGAAAAGTTTTTATTGCTAGCAGCGTAATTGTTAGGAGGCTGCCTGTGCAAATCGAGGTGATCCAACCCTTTTCTAAGGTTGTAGCGAGAGCGAGCAGCGATATATCGCGCCCCAAATGTTATGCGACGCGTGTCAGTTTCAGAAAAGTCTTTACTAAGAGCAGCGTAATCGTCAGGAGACTGCCTGTGCAAATAAAGGCTATCCAACCTGTTTCTAGTGCTGCAGCGAGAGCGCGCAGCCATATATAGCCCCCCGAGTGTTATGCGACGCGTGTCAGTTTCAGAAAAGTTTTTATTGCGAGAAGCGTAATCGTCAGGAGACTACCTGTGCAAATCGAGGCGATCGAACCCTTTTTTAATGCTGCCACGAGAGCGCGTCGCGATATATAGTGCCCCAAGAGTTATGCGACGCGTGTCAGTTTCAGAAAAGTTTTTATTGCGAGCAGCGTAATCGTCAGGAGACTGCCTTTGCAAATCGAGGCGATTGAACCCTTTTATAATGCTGCAGCGAGAGCGCGTAGCGATATATAGTGCCCCAAGAGTTATGCGACGCGTGTCAGCTTCAGAAAAGTATTTGTTGCGAGCAGCGTAATCGTCAGGAGACTGCCTGTGCAAATCATGGCGATCCAATCCTTTTCTAGTCCTGCAGCGAGAGCGCGCACCGATATATTGTGCCCCAAGAGCTATGCGACGCGTGTCAGTTTCAGAAAAGGCTTTACTAAGAGCAGCGTAATCGTCAGGAGACTGCGTGTGCAAATAAAGGCGATCCAGCCTCTTTCTAGTGCTGCAGCGAGAGCGCGCAGGGATATATAGTGCCCCAAGAGTTATGTGACGGGTGTCAGTTTCAGAAAAGGCTTTATTGCGAGCAGCGTAAGCGCCAGGAGACTGCCTGTGCAAATCTAGGCGATGCAACCCTTTTCCAGTGCTGCAGCGAGAGCGCGCAGCGATATATAGTGCCCCAAGAGTTATGCGACGCGTGTCAGTTTCAGAAAAGTTTTTATTGCGAGAAGCGTAATCGTCAGGAGACTACCTGTGCAAATCGAGGCGATCGAACCCTTTTTTAATGCTGCCACGAGAGCGCGTCGCGATATATAGTGCCCCAAGAGTTATGCGACGCGTGTCAGTTTCAGAAAAGTTTTTATTGCGAGCAGCGTAATCGTCAGGAGTCTGCCTTTGCAAATCGAGGCGATTGAACCCTTTTATAATGCTGCTGCGAGAGCGCGTAGCGATATATAGTGCCCCAAGAGTTATGCGACGCGTGTCAGCTTCAGAAAAGTATTTGTTGCGAGCAGCGTAATCGTCAGGAAACTGCGTGTGCAAATCAAGGCGATCCAACCCTTTTCTAGTGCTGCAGCGAGAGCGCGCAGTGATATATATTGTCCCAAGAGTTATGCGACGCGTGTCAGTTTCAGAAAAGTCTTTCTTGCGAGCAGCGTAATCGTCAGGAGACTGCCTGTGCAAATCAAGGCGATTCATCCATTTTCTAGTGCTGCAGCTAGAGCGCGCAGAGATATATCGCGCCCCAAATGTTATGCGACGCGTGTCAGTTTCAGAAAAGGCTTTATTGCGTGTAGCTTAATCGCTAGGAGACTACCTGTGCAAATCAAGGCGATCCAACCCTTTTCTAGTGCTGCAGCGAGAGCGCGCAGTGATATATAGTGCCCCAAGAGTTATGCGACGCGTGTAAATTTCAGAAAAGGCTTTAGAGCGAGCAGCGTAAACGTCAGGAGACTGCCTGTGCAAATCAAGGCGATCCAACACCTTTTCTAGTGCTGCAGCGAGAGCGCGCCGCGATATATAGTGCCCCAAGAGTTATGAGACGCGTGTCAGTTTCAGAAAAGGCTTTATTGCGAGCAGCGTAAACGTCAGGAGACTGCCTGTGCAAATCAAGGCGATTCAACCCTTTTCTAGTGCTGCAGCGAGAGTGCGCAGTGATATATTGTGCCCCAAGAGTTATGCAACGTGTGTAAGTTTCAGAAAACGCTTTATTGCGAGCAGCGTAAACGTCAGGAGACTGCCTGTGCAAATCAAGGCGATCCAACCCTTTTCTAGTGCTGCAGCGAGAGCGCGCAGCGATATTTAGTGCCCCAAGAGGTATGCGACGCGTGTCAGTTTCAGAAAAGTTTTTATTGCTAGCAGCGTAATTGTTAGGAGGCTGCCTGTGCAAATCGAGGTGATCCAACCCTTTTCTAAGGTTGTAGCGAGAGCGAGCAGCGATATATCGCGCCCCAAATGTTATGCGACGCGTGTCAGTTTCAGAAAAGTCTTTACTAAGAGCAGCGTAATCGTCAGGAGACTGCCTGTGCAAATAAAGGCGATCCAACCTGTTTCTAGTGCTGCAGCGAGAGCGCGCAGCCATATATAGCCCCCCGAGTGTTATGCGACGCGTGTCAGTTTCAGAAAAGTTTTTATTGCGAGAAGCGTAATCGTCAGGAGACTACCTGTGCAAATCGAGGCGATCGAACCCTTTTTTAATGCTGCCACGAGAGCGCGTCGCGATATATAGTGCCCCAAGAGTTATGCGACGCGTGTCAGTTTCAGAAAAGTTTTTATTGCGAGCAGCGTAATCGTCAGGAGACTGCCTTTGCAAATCGAGGCGATTGAACCCTTTTATAATGCTGCAGCGAGAGCGCGTAGCGATATATAGTGCCCCAAGAGTTATGCGACGCGTGTCAGCTTCAGAAAAGAATTTTTTGCGAGCAGCGTAATCGTCAGGAGACTGCCTGTGCAAATCATGGCGATCCAATCCTTTTCTAGTCCTGCAGCGAGAGCGCGCACCGATATATAGTGCCCCAAGAGCTATGCGACGCGTGTCAGTTTCAGAAAAGGCTTTATTGCGCGCAGCGTAATCGCCAGGAGACTGCCTGTGCAAATCTAGGCGATCCAACCCTTTTCCAGTGCTGCAGCGAGAGCGCGCAGCGATATATAGTGCCCCAAGAGTTATGCGACGCGTGTCAGTTTCAGAAAAGGCTTCATTGCGAGCAGCTTAATCGCTAGGAGACTGCCTGTGCAAATCGAGGCGATCCAACCATTTTGTAGTGCTGCAGCTAGAGCGCGCAGAGATATATCGCGCCCCAAGAGTTATGCGACGCGTGTCAGTTTCAGAAAAGTCTTTACTAAGAGCAGCGTAATCGTCAGGAGACTACGTGTGCAAATAAAGACGATCCAGCCCCTTTCTAGTGCTGCAGCGAGAGCGCGCAGCGATATATAGTGCCCCAAGAGTTATGTGACGCGTGTCAGTTTCAGAAAAGGCTTTATTGCGAGCAGCGTAAGCGCCAGGAGACTGCCTGTGCAAATCTAGGCGATCCAACCCTTTTCCAGTGCTGCAGCAAGAGCGCGCAGCGATATATAGTGCCCCAAGAGTTATGCGACGCGTGTCAGTTTCAGAAAACTCTTTATTGCGAGCAGCATAATCGTCAGGAGACTGCCTGTGCAAATCAAGGCGATCCAACCCTTTTCTAGTGCTGCAGCGAGAGCGCGCAGCGATATATAGTGCCCCAAGAGTTATGCGACGTGTGTCAGCATCAGAAAAGGCTTTATTGCGAGCAGCGTAATCGTCAGGAGACTGCGTGTGCAAATCAAGGCGATCCAACCCTTTTCTAGTGCTGCAGCGAGAGCGCGTCGCGATATATAGTGCCCCAAGAGTTATGCGACGCGTGTCAGTTTCAGAAAAGTTTTTATTGCGAGCAGCGTAATCGTCAGGAGTCTGCCTTTGCAAATCGAGGCGATTGAACCCTTTTATAATGCTGCAGCGAGAGCGCGTAGCGATATATAGTGCCCCAAGAGTTATGCGACGCGTGTCAGCTTCAGAAAAGTATTTGTTGCGAGCAGCGTAATCGTCAGGAGACTGCCTGTGCAAATCATGTCGATCCAACCCTTTTCCAGTGCTGCAGCGAGAGCGCGCAGCGATATATAGTGCCCCAAGAGTTATGCGACGCGTGTCAGTTACAGAAAAGGCTTCATTGCGAGCAGCTTAATCGCTAGGAGACTGCCTGTGCAAATCGAGGCGATCCAACCATTTTGTAGTGCTGCAGCTAGAGCGCGCAGAGATATATCGCGCCCCAAGAGTTATGCGACGCGTGTCAGTTTCAGAAAAGTCTTTACTAAGAGCAGCGTAATCGTCAGGAGACTGCGTGTGCAAATAAAGGCGATCCAGCCTCTTTCTAGTGCTGCAGCGAGAGCGCGCAGCGATATATAGTGCCCCAAGAGTTATGCGACGCGTGTCAGTTTCAGAAAACTCTTTATTGCGAGCAGCATAATCGTCAGGAGACTGCCTGTGCAAATCAAGGCGATCCAACCCTTTTCTAGTGCTGCAGCGAGAGCGCGCAGCGATATATAGTGCCCCAAGAGTTATGCGACGTGTGTCAGCATCAGAAAAGGCTTTATTGCGAGCAGCGTAATCGTCAGGAGACTGCGTGTGCAAATCAAGGCGATCCAACCCTTTTCTAGTCCTGCAGCGAGAGCGCGCAGTGATATATATTGTCCCAAGAGTTATGCGACGCGTGTCAGTTTCAGAAAAGTTTTTATTGCTAGCAGCGTAATTGTTAGGAGGCTGCCTGTGCAAATCGAGGTGATCCAACCCTTTTCTAAGGTTGTAGCGAGAGCGAGCAGCGATATATCGCGCCCCAAATGTTATGCGACGCGTGTCAGTTTCAGAAAAGTCTTTACTAAGAGCGGCGTAATCGTCAGGAGACTGCCTGTGCAAATAAAGGCGATCCAACCTCTTTCTAGTGCTGCAGCGAGAGCGCGCAGCCATATATCACCCCCCGAGTGTTATGCGACGCGTGTCAGTTTCAGAAAAGTTTTTATTGCGAGAACCGTAAACGTCAGGAGACTACCTGTGCAAATCGAGGCGATCGAACCCTTTTTTAATGCTGCCACGAGAGCGCGTCGCGATATATAGTGCCCCAAGAGTTATGCGACGCGTGTCAGTTTCAGAAAAGTTTTTATTGCGAGCAGCGTAATCGTCAGGAGTATGCCTTTGCAAATCGAGGCGATTGAACCCTTTTATAATGCTGCAGCGAGAGCGCGTAGCGATATATAGTGCCCCAAGAGTTATGCGACGCGTGTCAGCTTCAGAAAATTATTTGTTGCGAGCAGCGCAATCGTCAGGAGACTGCCTGTGCAAATCATGGCGATCCAATCCTTTTCTAGTCCTGCAGCGAGAGCGCGCACCGATATATAGTGCTCCGAGAGCTATGCGACGTGTGTCAGTTTCAGAAAAGGCTTTATTGCGAGCAGCGTAATCGCCAGGAGAGTGCCTGTGCAAATCAAGGCGATTCATCCATTTTCTAGTGCTGCAGCTAGAGCGCGCAGAGATATATCGCGCCCCAAATGTTATGCGACGCGTGTCAGTTTCAGAAAAGGCTTTATTGCGTGTAGCTTAATCGCTAGGAGACTACCTGTGCAAATCAAGGCGATCCAACCCCTTTTCTGGTGCTGCAGCCAGAGCGCGCAGTGATATATAGTGCCCCAAGAGTTATGCGACGCGTGTAAGTTTCAGAAAAGGCTTTAGAGCGAGCAGCGTAAACGTCAGGAGACTGCCTGTGCAAATCAAGGCGATCCAACCCTTTTCTAGTGCTGCAGCGAGAGCGCGCAGCGATATATAGTGCCCCAAGAGTTATGAGACGCGAGTCAGTTTCAGAAAAGGCTTCATTGCGAGCAGCTTAATCGCTAGGAGACTGCCTGTGCAAATCGAGGCGATCGAACCCTTTTATAATGCTGCAGAGAGTGGGCGTAGCGATTTATAGAGCCCCAAGAGCTATGCGACGCGTGTCAGCTTCAGAAAAGGCTTCATTGCGAGCAGCGTAATCGTCAGGAGACTGCGTGTGGAAATCAAAGCGATCCAAGCCTTTTCTAGTGCTGCACCGAGAGCGCGCAGTGATATATAGTGCCCCATAAGTTATGCGACGCGTGTCAGTTTCAGAAAAGTCTTTATTGCGAGCACCGTAATCGTCAAGAGACTGCCTGTGCAAATGAAGCGATCTAACACTTTTCTACTGCTGCAACGAGAGCGCGCAGCGATATATAGTGCCCCATAAGTTATGCGACGCGTGTCAGTTTCAGAAAAGGCTTTATTGCTAGCGGCTTAATCGCCTGGAGACTACCTGTGCAAATCAAGGCGATCCAACCCTTTTCTAGTGCTGCAGCGAGAGCGCGCAGTGATATATAGTGCCCCAAGAGTTATGCGACGCGTGTCAGTTTCAGAAAAGTCTTTATTGCGAGCAGCGTAATCGTCAGGAGACTGCGTGTGCAAATAAAGGCGATCCAGCCTCTTTCTAGTGTGTCAGCGAGAGCGCGCAGCGATATATAGTGCCCCAAGAGTTATGTGACGCGTGTCAGTTTCAGAAAAGGCTTTATTGCGAGCAGCGTAAGCGCCAGGAGACTGCCTGTGCAAATCTAGGCGATCCAACCCTTTTCCAGTGCTGCAGCGAGAGCGCGCAGCGATATATAGTGCCCCAAGAGTTATGCGACGCGTGTCAGTTTCAGAAAACTCTTTCTTGCGAGCAGCGTAATCGTCTGGAGACTGCCAGTGCAAATCATGGCGATCCAACCCTTTTCTAGTCCTGCAGCGAGAGCGCGCAGCGATATATAGTGCCCCAAGAGTTATGCGACGCGTGTCAGTTTCAGAAAAGGCTTTATTGCGAGCAGCGTAATCGCCAGGAGACTGCCTGTGCAAATCAAGGCGATTCATCCATTTTCTAGTGCTGCAGCTAGAGCGCGCAGAGATATATCGCGCCCCAAATGTTACGCGACGCGTGTCAGTTTCAGAAAAGGCTTTATTGCGTGTAGCTTAATCGCTAGGAGACTACCTGTGCAAATCAAGGCGATCCAACCCTTTTCTAGTGCTGCAGCGAGAGCGCGCAGTGATATATAGTGCCCCAAGAGTTATGCGACGCGTGTAAGTTTCAGAAAAGGCTTTAGAGCGAGCAGCGTAAACGTCAGGAGACTGCCTGTGCAAATCAAGGCGATCCAACCCTTTTCTAGTGCTGCAGCGAGAGCGCGCAGCGATATATAGTGCCCCAAGAGTTATGCGACGCGTGTCAGTTTCAGAAAAGGCTTTATTGCGAGCAGCGTAATCGCCAGGAGACTGCCTGTGCAAATCAAGGCGATTCATCCATTTTCTAGTGCTGCAGCTAGAGCGCGCAGAGATATATCGCGCCCCAAATGTTACGCGACGCGTGTCAGTTTCAGAAAAGGCTTTATTGCGTGTAGCTTAATCGCTAGGAGACTACCTGTGCAAATCAAGGCGATCCAACCCTTTTCTAGTGCTGCAGCGAGAGCGCGCAGTGATATATAGTGCCCCAAGAGTTATGCGACGCGTGTAAGTTTCAGAAAAGGCTTTAGAGCGAGCAGCGTAAACGTCAGGAGACTGCCTGTGCAAATCAAGGCGATCCAACCCTTTTCTAGTGCTGCAGCGAGATCGCGCAGCGATATATAGTGCCCCAAGAGTTATGAGACGCGTGTCACTTTCAGAAAAGGCTTCATTGCGAGCAGCTTAATCGCTAGGAGACTGCCTGTGCAAATCGAGGCGATCCAACCATTTTCTAGTGCTGCAGCTAGAGCGCGCAGAGATATATCGCGCCCCAAGAGTTATGCGACGCGTGTCAGTTTCAGAAAAGTCTTTACTAAGAGCAGCGTAATCGTCAGGAGACTGCGTGTGCAAATAAAGGCGATCCAACCATTTTCTAGTGCTGCAGCTAGAGCGCGCAGAGATATATCGCGCCCCAAGAGTTATGCGACGCGTGTCAGTTTCAGAAAAGTCTTTACTAAGAGCAGCGTAATCGTCAGGAGACTGCGTGTGCAAATAAAGGCGATCCAGCCTCTTTCTAGTGCTGCAGCGAGAGCGCGCAGCGATATATAGTGCCCCAAGAGTTATGTGACGCGTGTCAGTTTCAGAAAAGTTTTTATTGCGAGCAGCGTAATCGTCAGGAGACTGCCTTTGCAAATCGAGGCGATTGAACCCTTTTATAATGCTGCAGCGAGAGCGCGTAGCGATATATAGTGCCCCAAGAGTTATGCGACGCGTGTCAGCTTCAGAAAAGTATTTGTTGCGAGCAGCGTAATCGTCAGGAGACTGCCTGTGCAAATCATGGCGATCCAATCCTTTTCTAGTCCTGCAGCGAGAGCGCGCACCGATATATAGTGCCCCAAGAGCTATGCGACGCGTGTCAGTTTCAGAAAAGGCTTTACTAAGAGCAGCGTAATCGTCAGGAGACTGCGTGTGCAAATAAAGGCGATCCAGCCTCTTTCTAGTGCTGCAGCGAGAGCGTGCAGCGATATATAGTGCCCCAAGAGTTATGCGACGCGTGTCAGTTTCAGAAAAGTTTTTATTGCGAGAAGCGTAATCGTCAGGAGACTACCTGTGCAAATCGAGGCGATCGAACCCTTTTTTAATGCTGCCACGAGAGCGCGTCGCGATATATAGTGCCCCAAGAGTTATGCGACGCGTGTCAGTTTCAGAAAAGTTTTTATTGCGAGCAGCGTAATCGTCAGGAGACTGCCTTTGCAAATCGAGGCGATTGAACCCTTTTATAATGCTGCAGCGAGAGCGCGTAGCGATATATAGTGCCCCAAGAGTTATGCGACGCGTGTCAGCTTCAGAAAAGTATTTGTTGCGAGCAGCGTAATCGTCAGGAGACTGCCTGTGCAAATCATGGCGATCCAATCCTTTTCTAGTCCTGCAGCGAGAGCGCGCACCGATATATAGTGCCCCAAGAGCTATGCGACGCGTGTCAGTTTCAGAAAAGGCTTTATTGCGAGCAGCGTAATCGCCAGGAGACTGCCTGTGCAAATCTAGGCGATCCAACCCTTTTCCAGTGCTGCAGCGAGAGCGCGCAGCGATATATAGTGCCCCAAGAGTTATGCGACGCGTGTCAGTTTCAGAAAAGGCTTCATTGCGAGCAGCTTAATCGCTAGGAGACTGCCTGTGCAAATCGAGGCGATCCAACCATTTTGTAGTGCTGCAGCTAGAGCGCGCAGAGATATATCGCGCCCCAAGAGTTATGCGACGCGTGTCAGTTTCAGAAAAGTCTTTACTAAGAGCAGCGTAATCGTCAGGAGACTGCGTGTGCAAATAAAGGCGATCCAGCCTCTTTCTAGTGCTGCAGCGAGAGCGCGCAGCGATATATAGTGCCCCAAGAGTTATGTGACGCGTGTCAGTTTCAGAAAAGGCTTTATTGCGAGCAGCGTAAGCGCCAGGAGACTGCCTGTGCAAATCTAGGCGATCCAACCCTTTTTCAGTGCTGCAGCGAGAGCGCGCAGCGATATATAGTGCCCCAAGAGTTATGCGACGCGTGTCAGTTTCAGAAAACTCTTTATTGCGAGCAGCATAATCGTCAGGAGACTGCCTGTGCAAATCAAGGCGATCCAACCCTTTTCTAGTGCTGCAGCGAGAGCGCGCAGCGATATATAGTGCCCCAAGAGTTATGCGACGTGTGTCAGCATCAGAAAAGGCTTTATTGCGAGCAGCGTAATCGTCAGGAGACTGCGTGTGCAAATCAAGGCGATCCAACCCTTTTCTAGTGCTGCAGCGAGAGCGCGCAGTGATATATATTGTCCCAAGAGTTATGCGACGCGTGTCAGTTTCAGAAAAGGCTTTATTGCGAGCAGCGTAATCGCCAGGAGACTGCCTGTGCAAATCAAGGCGATTCATCCATTTTCTAGTGCTGCAGCTAGAGCGCGCAGAGATATATCGCGCCCCAAATGTTACGCGACGCGTGTCAGTTTCAGAAAAGGCTTTATTGCGTGTAGCTTAATCGCTAGGAGACTACCTGTGCAAATCAAGGCGATCCAACCCTTTTCTAGTGCTGCAGCGAGAGCGCGCAGTGATATATAGTGCCCCAAGAGTTATGCGACGCGTGTAAGTTTCAGAAAAGGCTTTAGAGCGAGCAGCGTAAACTTCAGGAGACTGCCTGTGCAAATCAAGGCGATCCAACCCTTTTCTAGTGCTGCAGCGAGATCGCGCAGCGATATATAGTGCGCCAAGAGTTATGAGACGCGTGTCACTTTCAGAAAAGGCTTCATTGCGAGCAGCTTAATCGCTAGGAGACTGCCTGTGCAAATCGAGGCGATCCAACCATTTTCTAGTGCTGCAGCTAGAGCGCGCAGAGATATATCGCGCCCCAAGAGTTATGCGACGCGTGTCAGTTTCAGAAAAGTCTTTACTAAGAGCAGCGTAATCGTCAGGAGACTGCGTGTGCAAATAAAGGCGATCCAACCATTTTCTAGTGCTGCAGCTAGAGCGCGCAGAGATATATCGCGCCCCAAGAGTCATGCGACGCGTGTCAGTTTCAGAAAAGTCTTTACTAAGAGCAGCGTAATCGTCAGGAGACTGCGTGTGCAAATAAAGGCGATCCAGCCTCTTTCTAGTGCTGCAGCGAGAGCGCGCAGCGATATATAGTGCCCCAAGAGTTATGTGACGCGTGTCAGTTTCAGAAAAGTTTTTATTGCGAGCAGCGTAATCGTCAGGAGACTGCCTTTGCAAATCGAGGCGATTGAACCCTTTTATAATGCTGCAGCGAGAGCGCGTAGCGATATATAGTGCCCCAAGAGTTATGCGACGCGTGTCAGCTTCAGAAAAGTATTTGTTGCGAGCAGCGTAATCGTCAGGAGACTGCCTGTGCAAATCATGGCGATCCAATCCTTTTCTAGTCCTGCAGCGAGAGCGCGCACCGATATATAGTGCCCCAAGAGCTATGCGACGCGTGTCAGTTTCAGAAAAGGCTTTACTAAGAGCAGCGTAATCGTCAGGAGACTGCGTGTGCAAATAAAGGCGATCCAGCCTCTTTCTTGTGCTGCAGCGAGAGCGTGCAGCGATATATAGTGCCCCAAGAGTTATGTGACGCGTGTCAGTTTCAGAAAAGGCTTTATTGCGAGCAGCGTAAGCGCCAGGAGACTGCCTGTGCAAATCTAGGCGATGCAACCCTTTTCCAGTGCTGCAGCGAGAGCGCGCAGCGATATATAGTGCCCCAAGAGTTATGCGACGCGTGTCAGTTTCAGAAAAGTTTTTATTGCGAGAAGCGTAATCGTCAGGAGACTACCTGTGCAAATCGAGGCGATCGAACCCTTTTTTAATGCTGCCACGAGAGCGCGTCGCGATATATAGTGCCCCAAGAGTTATGCGACGCGTGTCAGTTTCAGAAAAGTTTTTATTGCGAGCAGCGTAATCGTCAGGAGTCTGCCTTTGCAAATCGAGGCGATTGAACCCTTTTATAATGCTGCAGCGAGAGCGCGTAGCGATATATAGTGCCCCAAGAGTTATGCGACGCGTGTCAGCTTCAGAAAAGTATTTGTTGCGAGCAGCGTAATCGTCAGGAGACTGCGTGTGCAAATCAAGGCGATCCAACCCTTTTCTAGTGCTGCAGCGAGAGCGCGCAGTGATATATATTGTCCCAAGAGTTATGCGACGCGTGTCAGTTTCAGAAAAGTCTTTCTTGCGAGCAGCGTAATCGTCAGGAGACTGCCTGTGCAAATCAAGGCGATTCATCCATTTTCTAGTGCTGCAGCTAGAGCGCGCAGAGATATATCGCGCCCCAAATGTTATGCGACGCGTGTCAGTTTCAGAAAAGGCTTTATTGCGTGTAGCTTAATCGCTAGGAGACTACCTGTGCAAATCAAGGCGATCCAACCCTTTTCTAGTGCTGCAGCGAGAGCGCGCAGTGATATATAGTGCCACAAGAGTTATGGGACGCGTGTAAGTTTCAGAAAAGGCTTTAGAGCGAGCAGCGTAAACGTCAGGAGACTGCCTGTGCAAATCAAGGCGATCCAACCCTTTTCTAGTGCTGCAGCGAGAGCGCGCCGCGATATATAGTGCCCCAAGAGTTATGAGACGCGTGTCAGTTTCAGAAAAGGCTTTATTGCGAGCAGCGTAAACGTCAGGAGACTGCCTGTGCAAATCAAGGCGATTCAACCCCTTTCTATTGCTGCAGCGAGAGTGCGCAGTGATATATTGTGCCCCAAGAGTTATGCAACGTGTGTAAGTTTCAGAAAACGCTTTATTGCGAGCAGCGTAAACGTCAGGAGACTGCCTGTGCAAATCAAGGCGATCCAACCCTTTTCTAGTGCTGCAGCGAGAGCGCGCAGCGATATATAGTGCCCCAAGAGGTATGCGACGCGTGTCAGTTTCAGAAAAGTTTTTATTGCTAGCAGCGTAATTGTTAGGAGGCTGCCTGTGCAAATCGAGGTGATCCAACCCTTTTCTAAGGTTGTAGCGAGAGCCAGCAGCGATATATCGCGCCCCAAATGTTATGCGACGCGTGTCAGTTTCAGAAAAGTCTTTACTAAGAGCAGCGTAATCGTCAGGAGACTGCCTGTGCAAATAAAGGCGATCCAACCTGTTTCTAGTGCTGCAGCGAGAGCGCGCAGCCATATATAGCCCCCCGAGTGTTATGCGACGCGTGTCAGTTTCAGAAAAGTTTTTATTGCGAGAAGCGTAATCGTCAGGAGACTACCTGTGCAAATCGAGGCGATCCAACCCTTTTCCAGTGCTGCAGCGAGAGCGCGCAGCGATATATAGTGCCCCAAGAGTTATGCGACGCGTGTCAGTTTCAGAAAACTCTTTATTGCGAGCAGCATAATCGTCAGGAGACTGCCTGTGCAAATCAAGGCGATCCAACCCTTTTCTAGTGCTGCAGCGAGAGCGCGCTGCGATATATAGTGCCCCAAGAGTTATGCGACGTGTGTCAGCATCAGAAAAGGCTTTATTGCGAGCAGCGTAATCGTCAGGAGACTGCGTGTGCAAATCAAGGCGATCCAACCCTTTTCTAGTGCTGCAGCGAGAGCGCGCAGTGATATATATTGTCCCAAGAGTTATGCGACGCGTGTCAGTTTCAGAAAAGTCTTTCTTGCGAGCAGCGTAATCGTCAGGAGACTGCCAGTGCAAATCATGGCGATCCAACCCTTTTCTAGTCCTGCAGCGAGAGCGCGCAGCGATATATAGTGCCCCAAGAGTTATGCGACGCGTGTCAGTTTCAGAAAAGGCTTTATTGCGAGCAGCGTAATCGCCAGGAGACTGCCTGTGCAAATCAAGGCGATTCATCCATTTTCTAGTGCTGCAGCTAGAGCGCGCAGAGATATATCGCGCCCCAAATGTTACGCGACGCGTGTCAGTTTCAGAAAAGGCTTTATTGCGTGTAGCTTAATCGCTAGGAGACTACCTGTGCAAATCAAGGCGATCCAACCCTTTTCTAGTGCTGCAGCGAGAGCGCGCAGTGATATATAGTGCCCCAAGAGTTATGCGACGCGTGTAAGTTTCAGAAAAGGCTTTAGAGCGAGCAGCGTAAACGTCAGGAGACTGCCTGTGCAAATCAAGGCGATCCAACCCTTTTCTAGTGCTGCAGCGAGATCGCGCAGCGATATATAGTGCCCCAAGAGTTATGAGACGCGTTTCACTTTCAGGAAAGGCTTCATTGCGAGCAGCTTAATCGCTAGGAGACTGCCTGTGCAAATCGAGGCGATCCAACCATTTTCTAGTGCTGCAGCTAGAGCGCGCAGAGATATATCGCGCCCCAAGAGTTATGCGACGCGTGTCAGTTTCAGAAAAGTCTTTACTAAGAGCAGCGTAATCGTCAGGAGGCTGCGTGTGCAAATAAAGGCGATCCAGCCTCTTTCTAGTGCTGCAGCGAGAGCGCGCAGCGATATATAGTGCCCCAAGAGTTATGTGACGCGTGTCAGTTTCAGAAAAGGCTTTATTGCGAGCAGCATAATCGTCAGGAGACTGCCTGTGCAAATCTAGGCGATCCAACCTTTTTCCAGTGCTGCAGCGAGAGCGCGCAGCGATATATAGTGCCCCAAGAGTTATGCGACGCGTGTCAGTTTCAGAAAACTCTTTATTGCGAGCAGCATAATCGTCAGGAGACTGCCTGTGCAAATCAAGGCGATCCAACCCTTTTCTAGTGCTGCAGCGAGAGCGCGCAGCGATATATAGTGCCCCAAGAGTTATGCGACGTGTGTCAGCATCAGAAAAGGCTTTATTGCGAGCAGCGTAATCGTCAGGAGACTGCGTGTGCAAATCAAGGCGATCCAACCCTTTTCTAGTGCTGCAGCGAGAGCGCGCAGTGATATATATTGTCCCAAGAGTTATGCGACGCGTGTCAGTTTCAGAAAAGTCTTTCTTGCGAGCAGCGTAATCGTCAGGAGACTGCCTGTGCAAATCATGGCGATCCAACCCTTTTCTAGTCCTGCAGCGAGAGCGCGCAGCGATATATAGTGCCCCAAGAGTTATGCGACGCGTGTCAGTTTCAGAAAAGGCTTTATTGCGAGCAGCGTAATCGCCAGGAGACTGCCTGTGCAAATCAAGGCGATTCATCCATTTTCTAGTGCTGCAGCTAGAGCGCGCAGAGATATATCGCGCCCCAAATGTTATGCGACGCGTGTCAGTTTCAGAAAAGGCTTTATTGCGTGTAGCTTAATCGCTAGGAGACTACCTGTGCAAATCAAGGCGATCCAACCCTTTTCTAGTGCTGCAGCGAGAGCGCGCAGTGATATATAGTGCCCCAAGAGTTATGCGACGCGTGTAAGTTTCAGAAAAGGCTTTAGAGCGAGCAGCGTAAACGTCAGGAGACTGCCTGTGCAAATCAAGGCGATCCAACCCTTTTCTAGTGCTGCAGCGAGAGCGCGCAGCGATATATAGTGCCCCAAGAGTTATGAGACGCGAGTCAGTTTCAGAAAAGTCTTTACTAAGAGCAGCGTAATCGTCAGGAGACTGCGTGTGCAAATAAAGGCGATCCAGCCTCTTTCTAGTGCTGCAGCGAGAGCGCGCAGCGATATATAGTGCCCCAAGAGTTATGTGACGCGTGTCAGTTTCAGAAAAGGCTTTATTGCGAGCAGCATAATCGTCAGGAGACTGCCTGTGCAAATCTAGGCGATCCAACCCTTTTCCAGTGCTGCAGCGAGAGCGCGCAGCGATATATAGTGCCCCAAGAGTTATGCGACGCGTGTCAGTTTCAGAAAACTCTTTATTGCGAGCAGCATAATCGTCAGGAGACTGCGTGTGCAAATCAAGGCGATCCAACCCTTTTCTAGTGCTGCAGCGAGAGCGCGCAGTGATATATATTGTCCCAAGAGTTATGCGACGCGTGTCAGTTTCAGAAAAGTCTTTCTTGCGAGCAGCGTAATCGTCAGGAGACTGCCTGTGCAAATCATGGCGATCCAACCCTTTTCTAGTCCTGCAGCGAGAGCGCGCAGCGATATATAGTGCCCCAAGAGTTATGCGACGCGTGTCAGTTTCAGAAAAGGCTTTATTGCGAGCAGCGTAATCGCCAGGAGACTGCCTGTGCAAATCAAGGCGATTCATCCATTTTCTAGTGCTGCAGCTAGAGCGCGCAGAGATATATCGCGCCCCAAATGTTATGCGACGCGTGTCAGTTTCAGAAAAGGCTTTATTGCGTGTAGCTTAATCGCTAGGAGACTACCTGTGCAAATCAAGGCGATCCAACCCTTTTCTAGTGCTGCAGCGAGAGCGCGCAGTGATATATAGTGCCCCAAGAGTTATGCGACGCGTGTAAGTTTCAGAAAAGGCTTTAGAGCGAGCAGCGTAAACGTCAGGAGACTGCCTGTGCAAATCAAGGCGATCCAACCCTTTTCTAGTGCTGCAGCGAGAGCGCGCAGCGATATATAGTGGCCCAAGAGTTATGAGACGCGAGTCAGTTTCAGAAAAGGCTTTATTGCGAGCAGCGTATTCGCTAGGAGACTGCCTGTGCAAATCGAGGCGATCGAACCCTTTTATAATGCTGCAGCGAGAGCACGTAGCCATATGTAGTGCCCCAAGAGTTATGCGACACGTGTCAGCTTCAGAAAAGGCTTTATTGCGAGCAGCGTAAACGTCAGGAGACTGGCTGTGCAAATCAAGGCGATTCAACCCTTTTTTAGTGCTGCAGCGAGAGTGCGCAGTGATATATTGTGCCCCAAGAGTTATGCAACGTGTGTAAGTTCCAGAAAATGCTTTATTGCGAGCAGCGTAAACGTCAGGAGACTGCCTGTGCAAATCAAGGCGATCCAACCCTTTTCTAGTGCTGCAGCGAGAGCGCGCAGCGATATATAGTGCCCCAAGAGGTATGCGAGGCGTGTCAGTTTCAGAAAAGTTTTTATTGCTAGCAGCGTAATTGTTAGGAGGCTGCCTGTGCAAATCGAGGTGATCCAACCCTTTTCTAAGGTTGTAGCGAGAGCGAGCAGCGATATATCGCGCCCCAAATGTTATGCGACGCGTGTCAGTTTCAGAAAAGTCTTTACTAAGAGCAGCGTAATCGTCAGGAGACTGCCTGTGCAAATAAAGTCGATCCAACCTGTTTCTAGTGCTGCAGCGAGAGCGCGCAGCAATATATAGCCCCCCGAGTGTTATGCGACGCGTGTCAGTTTCAGAAAAGTTTTTATTGCGAGAAGCGTAATCGTCAGGAGACTACCTGTGCAAATCGAGGCGATCGAACCCTTTTTTAATGCTGCCATGAGAGCGCGTCGCGATATATAGTGCCCCAAGAGTTATGCGACGCGTGTCAGTTTCAGAAAAGTTTTTATTGCGAGCAGCGTAATCGTCAGGAGACTGCCTTTGCAAATCGAGGCGATTGAACCCTTTTATAATGCTGCAGCGAGAGCGCGTAGCGATATATAGTGCCCCAAGAGTTATGCGACGCGTGTCAGCTTGAGAAAAGTATTTGTTGCGAGCAGCGTAATCGTCAGGAGACTGCCTGTGCAAATCATGGCGATCCAATCCTTTTCTAGTCCTGCAGCGAGTGCGCGCACCGATATATAGTGCCCCAAGAGCTATGCGACGCGTGTCAGTTTCAGAAAAGGCTTTATTGCGAGCAGCGTAATCGCCAGGAGACTGCCTGTGCAAATCTAGGCGATCCAACCCTTTTCCAGTGCTGCAGCGAGAGCGCGCAGCGATATATAGTGCCCCAAGAGTTATGCGACGCGTGTCAGTTTCAGAAAAGGCTTCATTGCGAGCAGCTTAATCGCTAGGAGACTGCCTGTGCAAATCGAGGCGATCCAACCATTTTCTAGTGCTGCAGCTAGAGCGCGCAGAGATATATCGCGCCCCAAGAGTTATGCGACGCGTGTCAGTTTCAGAAAAGTCTTTACTAAGAGCAGCGTAATCGTCAGGAGACTGCGTGTGCAAATAAAGGCGATCCAGCCTCTTTCTAGTGCTGCAGCGAGAGCGCGCAGCGATATATAGTGCCCCAAGAGTTATGTGACGCGTGTCAGTTTCAGAAAAGGCTTTATTGCGAGCAGCGTAAGCGCCAGGAGACTGCCTGTGCAAATCTAGGTGATCCAACCCTTTTCCAGTGCTGCAGCGAGAGCGCGCAGCGATATATAGTGCCCCAAGAGTTATGCGACGCGTGTCAGTTTCAGAAAACTCTTTATTGCGAGCAGCATAATCGTCAGGAGACTGCCTGTGCAAATCAAGGCGATCCAACCCTTTTCTAGTGCTGCAGCGAGAGCGCGCAGCGATATATAGTGCCCCAAGAGTTATGCGACGTGTGTCAGCATCAGAAAAGGCTTTATTGCGAGCAGCGTAATCGTCAGGAGACTGCGTGTGCAAATCAAGGCGATCCAACCCTTTTCTAGTGCTGCAGCGAGAGCGCGCAGTGATATATATTGTCCCAAGAGTTATGCGACGCGTGTCAGTTTCAGAAAAGTCTTTCTTGCGAGCAGCGTAATCGTCAGGAGACTGCCTGTGCAAATCATGGCGATCCAACCCTTTTCTAGTCCTGCAGCGAGAGCGCGCAGCGATATATAGTGCCCCAAGAGTTATGCGACGCGTGTCAGTTTCAGAAAAGGCTTTATTGCGAGCAGCGTAATCGCCAGGAGACTGCCTGTGCAAATCAAGGCGATTCATCCATTTTCTAGTGCTGCAGCTAGAGCGCGAAGAGATATATCGCGCCCCAAATGTTATGCGACGCGTGTCAGTTTCAGAAAAGGCTTTATTGCGTGTAGCTTAATCGCTAGGAGACTACCTGTGCAAATCAAGGCGATCCAACCCTTTTCTAGTGCTGCAGCGAGAGCGCGCAGTGATATATAGTGCCCCAAGAGTTATGCGACGCGTGTAAGTTTCAGAAAAGGCTTGAGAGCGAGCAGCGTAAACGTCAGGAGACTGCCTGTGCAAATCAAGGCGATCCAACCCTTTTCTAGTGCTGCAGCGAGAGCGCGCAGCGATATATAGTGCCCCAAGAGTTATGAGACGCGTGTCACTTTCAGAAAAGGCTTCATTGCGAGCAGCTTAATCGCTAGGAGACTGCCTGTGCAAATCGAGGCGATCCAACCATTTTCTAGTGCTGCAGCTAGAGCACGCAGAGATATATCGCGCCCCAAGAGTTATGCGACGCGTGTCAGTTTCAGAAAAGTCTTTACTAAGAGCAGCGTAATCGTCAGGAGACTGCGTGTGCAAATAAAGGCGATCCAACCCTTTTATAATGCTGCAGCGAGAGCACGTAGCCATATGTAGTGCCCCAAGAGTTATGCGACACGTGTCAGCTTCAGAAAAGGCTTTATTGCGAGCAGCGTAAACGTCAGGAGACTGCCTGTGCAAATCAAGGCGATCCAACCCTTTTCTAGTGCTGCAGCGAGAGCGCGCAGCGATATATAGTGCCCCAAGAGGTATGCGAGGCGTGTCAGTTTCAGAAAAGTTTTTATTGCTAGCAGCGTAATTGTTAGGAGCCTGCCTGTGCAAATCGAGGTGATCCAACCCTTTTCTAAGGTTGTAGCGAGAGCGAGCAGCGATATATCGCGCCCCAAATGTTATGCGACGCGTGTCAGTTTCAGAAAAGTCTTTACTAAGAGCAGCGTAATCGTCAGGAGACTGCCTGTGCAAATAAAGGCGATCCAACCTGTTTCTAGTGCTGCAGCGAGAGCGCGCAGCCATATATAGCCCCCCGAGTGTTATGCGACGCGTGTCAGTTTCAGAAAAGTTTTTATTGCGAGAAGCGTAATCGTCAGGAGACTACCTGTGCAAATCGAGGCGATCGAACCCTTTTTTAATGCTGCCATGAGAGCGCGTCGCGATATATAGTGCCCCAAGAGTTATGCGACGCGTGTCAATTTCAGAAAAGTTTTTATTGCGAGCAGCGTAATCGTCAGGAGACTGCCTTTGCAAATCGAGGCGATTGAACCCTTTTATAATGCTGCAGCGAGAGCGCGTAGCGATATATAGTGCCCCAAGAGTTATGCGACGCGTGTCAGCTTCAGAAAAGTATTTGTTGCGAGCAGCGTAATCGTCAGGAGACTGCCTGTGCAAATCATGGCGATCCAATCCTTTTCTAGTCCTGCAGCGAGAGCGCGCACCGATATATAGTGCCCCAAGAGCTATGCGACGCGTGTCAGTTTCAGAAAAGGCTTTATTGCGAGCAGCGTAATCGCCAGGAGACTGCCTGTGCAAATCTAGGCGATCCAACCCTTTTCCAGTGCTGCAGCGAGAGCGCGCAGCGATATATAGTGCCCCAAGAGTTATGCGACGCGTGTCAGTTTCAGAAAAGGCTTCATTGCGAGCAGCTTAATCGCTAGGAGACTGCCTGTGCAAATCGAGGCGATCCAACCATTTTCTAGTGCTGCAGCTGGAGCGCGCAGAGATATATCGCGCCCCAAGAGTTATGCGACGCGTGTCAGTTTCAGAAAAGTCTTAACTAAGAGCAGCGTAATCGTCAGGAGACTGCGTGTGCAAATAAAGGCGATCCAGCCTCTTTCTAGTGCTGCAGCGAGAGCGCGCAGCGATATATAGTGCCCCAAGAGTTATGTGACGCGTGTCAGTTTCAGAAAAGGCTTTATTGCGAGCAGCGTAAGCGCCAGGAGACTGCCTGTGCAAATCTAGGTGATCCAACCCTTTTCCAGTGCTGCAGCGAGAGCGCGCAGCGATATATAGTGCCCCAAGAGTTATGCGACGCGTGTCAGTTTCAGAAAACTCTTTATTGCGAGCAGCATAATCGTCAGGAGACTGCCTGTGCAAATCAAGGCGATCCAACCCTTTTCTAGTGCTGCAGCGAGAGCGCGCAGCGATATATAGTGCCCCAAGAGTTATGCGACGTGTGTCAGCATCAGAAAAGGCTTTATTGCGAGCAGCGTAATCGTCAGGAGACTGCGTGTGCAAATCAAGGCGATCCAACCCTTTTCTAGTGCTGCAGCGAGAGCGCGCAGTGATATATATTGTCCCAAGAGTTATGCGACGCGTGTCAGTTTCAGAAAAGTCTTTCTTGCGAGCAGCGTAATCGTCAGGAGACTGCCTGTGCAAATCATGGCGATCCAACCCTTTTCTAGTCCTGCAGCGAGAGCGCGCAGCGATATATAGTGCCCCAAGAGTTATGCGACGCGTGTCAGTTTCAGAAAAGGCTTTATTGCGAGCAGCGTAATCGCCAGGAGACTGCCTGTGCAAATCAAGGCGATTCATCCATTTTCTAGTGCTGCAGCTAGAGCGCGAAGAGATATATCGCGCCCCAAATGTTATGCGACGCGTGTCAGTTTCAGAAAAGGCTTTATTGCGTGTAGCTTAATCGCTAGGAGACTACCTGTGCAAATCAAGGCGATCCAACCCTTTTCTAGTGCTGCAGCGAGAGCGCGCAGTGATATATAGTGCCCCAAGAGTTATGCGACGCGTGTAAGTTTCAGAAAAGGCTTGAGAGCGAGCAGCGTAAACGTCAGGAGACTGCCTGTGCAAATCAAGGCGATCCAACCCTTTTCTAGTGCTGCAGCGAGAGCGCGCAGCGATATATAGTGCCCCAAGAGTTATGAGACGCGTGTCACTTTCAGAAAAGGCTTCATTGCGAGCAGCTTAATCGCTAGGAGACTGCCTGTGCAAATCGAGGCGATCCAACCATTTTCTAGTGCTGCAGCTAGAGCACGCAGAGATATATCGCGCCCCAAGAGTTATGCGACGCGTGTCAGTTTCAGAAAAGTCTTTACTAAGAGCAGCGTAATCGTCAGGAGACTGCGTGTGCAAATAAAGGCGATCCAACCCTTTTATAATGCTGCAGCGAGAGCACGTAGCCATATGTAGTGCCCCAAGAGTTATGCGACACGTGTCAGCTTCAGAAAAGGCTTTATTGCGAGCAGCGTAAACGTCAGGAGACTGCCTGTGCAAATCAAGGCGATCCAACCCTTTTCTAGTGCTGCAGCGAGAGCGCGCAGCGATATATAGTGCCCCAAGAGGTATGCGAGGCGTGTCAGTTTCAGAAAAGTTTTTATTGCTAGCAGCGTAATTGTTAGGAGCCTGCCTGTGCAAATCGAGGTGATCCAACCCTTTTCTAAGGTTGTAGCGAGAGCGAGCAGCGATATATCGCGCCCCAAATGTTATGCGACGCGTGTCAGTTTCAGAAAAGTCTTTACTAAGAGCAGCGTAATCGTCAGGAGACTGCCTGTGCAAATAAAGGCGATCCAACCTGTTTCTAGTGCTGCAGCGAGAGCGCGCAGCCATATATAGCCCCCCGAGTGTTATGCGACGCGTGTCAGTTTCAGAAAAGTTTTTATTGCGAGAAGCGTAATCGTCAGGAGACTACCTGTGCAAATCGAGGCGATCGAACCCTTTTTTAATGCTGCCATGAGAGCGCGTCGCGATATATAGTGCCCCAAGAGTTATGCGACGCGTGTCAATTTCAGAAAAGTTTTTATTGCGAGCAGCGTAATCGTCAGGAGACTGCCTTTGCAAATCGAGGCGATTGAACCCTTTTATAATGCTGCAGCGAGAGCGCGTAGCGATATATAGTGCCCCAAGAGTTATGCGACGCGTGTCAGCTTCAGAAAAGTATTTGTTGCGAGCAGCGTAATCGTCAGGAGACTGCCTGTGCAAATCATGGCGATCCAATCCTTTTCTAGTCCTGCAGCGAGAGCGCGCACCGATATATAGTGCCCCAAGAGCTATGCGACGCGTGTCAGTTTCAGAAAAGGCTTTATTGCGAGCAGCGTAATCGCCAGGAGACTGCCTGTGCAAATCTAGGCGATCCAACCCTTTTCCAGTGCTGCAGCGAGAGCGCGCAGCGATATATAGTGCCCCAAGAGTTATGCGACGCGTGTCAGTTTCAGAAAAGGCTTCATTGCGAGCAGCTTAATCGCTAGGAGACTGCCTGTGCAAATCGAGGCGATCCAACCATTTTCTAGTGCTGCAGCTGGAGCGCGCAGAGATATATCGCGCCCCAAGAGTTATGCGACGCGTGTCAGTTTCAGAAAAGTCTTAACTAAGAGCAGCGTAATCGTCAGGAGACTGCGTGTGCAAATAAAGGCGATCCAGCCTCTTTCTAGTGCTGCAGCGAGAGCGCGCAGCGATATATAGTGCCCCAAGAGTTATGTGACGCGTGTCAGTTTCAGAAAAGGCTTTATTGCGAGCAGCGTAAGCGCCAGGAGACTGCCTGTGCAAATCTAGGCGATCCAACCCTTTTCCAGTGCTGCAGCGAGAGCGCGCAGCGATATATAGTGCCCCAAGAGTTATGCGACGCGTGTCAGTTTCAGAAAACTCTTTATTGCGAGCAGCATAATCGTCAGGAGACTGCCTGTGCAAATCAAGGCGATCCAACCCTTTTCTAGTGCTGCAGCGAGAGCGCGCAGCGATATATAGTGCCCCAAGAGTTATGCGACGTGTGTCAGCATCAGAAAAGGCTTTATTGCGAGCAGCGTAATCGTCAGGAGACTGCGTGTGCAAATCAAGGCGATCCAACCCTTTTCTAGTGCTGCAGCGAGAGCGCGCAGTGATATATATTGTCCCAAGAGTTATGCGACGCGTGTCAGTTTCAGAAAAGTCTTTCTTGCGAGCAGCGTAATCGTCAGGAGACTGCCTGTGCAAATCATGGCGTTCCAATCCTTTTCTAGTCCTGCAGCGAGAGCGCGCACCGATATATAGTGCCCCAAGAGCTATGCGACGCGTGTCAGTTTCAGAAAAGGCTTTATTGCGAGCAGCGTAATCGCCAGGAGACTGCCTGTGCAAATCAAGGCGATTCATCCATTTTCTAGTGCTGCAGCTAGAGCGCGCAGAGATATATCGCGCCCCAAATGTTATGCGACGCGTGTCAGTTTCAGAAAAGGCTTTATTGCGTGTAGCTTAATCGCTAGGAGACTACCTGTGCAAATCAAGGCGATCCAACCCTTTTCTAGTGCTGCAGCGAGAGCGCGCAGTGATATATAGTGCCCCAAGAGTTATGCGACGCGTGTAAGTTTCAGAAAAGGCTTTACAGCGAGCAGCGTAAACGTCAGGAGACTGCCTGTGCAAATCAAGGCGATCCAACCCTTTTCTAGTGCTGCAGCGAGAGCGCGCAGCGATATATAGTACCCCAAGAGTTATGAGACGCGTGTCAGTTTCAGAAAAGGCTTTATTGCGAGCAGCTTATTTGCTAGGAGACTGCCTGTGCAAATCGAGGCGATCGAACCCTTTTATAATGCTGCAGCGAGAGCGCGTAGCCATATATAGTGCCCCAAGAGTTATGCGACGCGTGTCAGTTTCAGAAAACTCTTTATTGCGAGCAGCATAATCGTCAGGAGACTGCCTGTGCAAATCAAGGCGATCCAACCCTTTTCCAGTGCTGCAGCGAGAGCGCGCAGCGATATATAGTGCCCCAAGAGTTATGCGACGCGTGTCAGTTTCAGAAAACTCTTTATTGCGAGCAGCATAATCGTCAGGAGACTGCCTGTGCAAATCATGGCGATCCAATCCTTTTCTAGTGCTGCACCGAGAGCGCGCAGTGATATATAGTGCCCCAAGAATTATGCGACGCGTGTCAGTTTCAGAAAAGTCTTTATTGCGAGCACCGTAATCGTCAAGAGACTGCCTGTGCAAATGAAGCGATCTAACACTTTTCTACTGCTGCAACGAGAGCGCGCAGCGATATATAGTGCCCCATAAGTTATGCGACGCGTGTCAGTTTCAGAAAAGGCTTTATTGCGAGCAGCTTAATCGCTAGGATACTACCTGTGCAAATCAAGGCGATCCAACCCTTTTCTAGTGCTGCAGCGAGAGCGCGCAGCGATATATAGTGCCCCAAGAGTTATGTGACGCGTGTCAGTTTCAGAAAAGGCTTTATTGCGACCAGCGTAAGCGCCAGGAGACTGCCTGTGCAAATCTAGGCGATCCATACCTTTTCCAGTGCTGCGGCGAGAGCGCGCAGCGATATATAGTGCCCCAAGAGTTATGCGACGCGTGTCAGTTTCAGAAAAGTTTTTATTGCGAGCAGCGTAATTGTCAGGAGACTGCCTTTGCAAATCGAGGCGATTGAACCCTTTTATAATGCTGCAGCGAGAGCGCGTGGCGATATATAGTGCCCCAAGAGCTATGCGACGCGTGTCAGTTTCAGAAAACTCTTTATTGCGAGCAGCATAATCGTCAGGAGACTGCCTGTGCAAATCAAGGCGATGCAACCCTTTTCTAGCGCTGCAGCGAGAGCGCGCAGCGATATATAGTGCCCCAAGGGTTATGCGACGCGTGTCAGTTTCAGAAAACTCTTTATTGCGAGCAGCATAATCGTCAGGAGACTGCCTGTGCAAATCAAGGCGATGCAACCCTTTTCTAGCGCTGCAGCGAGAGCGCGCAGCGATATATAGTGCCCCAAGGGTTATGCGACGCGTGTCAGCTCCAGAAAAGGCTTCAATACGAGCAGCGTAATCGTCAGGAGACTGCCTGTGCAAATCAAGGCGATCCAACCCTTTTCTAGTGTTGCAGCGAGAGCGTGCAGCGATATATAGTGCCCCAAGAGGTATGCTACGCGTGTAAGTTTCAGAAAAGGCTTTATTGCGAGCACCGTAAACGTCAGGAGACTGCCTGTGCAAATCAAGGCGATCCAACCCTTTTCTAGTGCTGCAGCGAGAGCGCGCAGCGATATATAGTGCCCCAAGAGTTATGCGACGCGTGTCAGTTTCAGAAAAGGCTTCATTGCGAGCAGCTTAATCGCTAGGAGACTGCCTGTGCAAATAGAGGCGATCGAACCCTTTTATAATGCTGCAGAGAGTGGGCGTAGCGATTTATAGAGCCGCAAGAGTTATGCGACGCGTGTCAGCTTCAGAAAAGGCTTTATTGCGAGCAGCGTAAACGTCAGGAGACTGCCTGTGCAAATCAAGGCGATCCAACCCTTTTCTAGTGCTGCAGCGAGAGCGCGCAGCGATATATAGTGCCCCAAGAGTTATGCGACGCGTGTAAGTTTCAGAAAAGGCTTTATTGCGAGCAGCTTATTCGCTAGGAGACTGCCTGTGCAAATCGAGGCGATCGAACCCTTTTATAATGCTGCAGCAAGAGCGCGTAGCCATATGTAGTGCCCCAAGAGTTATGCGACACGTGTCAGCTTCAGAAAAGGCTTTATTGCGAGCAGCGTAAACGTCAGGAGACTGCCTGTGCAAATCAAGGCGATTCAACCCTTTTCTAGTGCTGCAGCGAGAGTGCGCAGTGATATATTGTGCCCCAAGAGTTATGCAACGTGTGTAAGTTTCAGAAAACGCTTTATTGCGAGCAGCGTAAACGTCTGGAGACTGCCTGTGCAAATCAAGGCGATCCAACCCTTTTCTAGTGCTCCAGCGAGAGCGCGCAGCGATATATAGTGCCCCAAGACGTATGCGACGCGTGTCAGTTTCAGAAAAGTTTTTATTGCTAGCAGCGTAATTGTTAGGAGGCTGCCTGTGCAAATCGAGGTGATCCAGCCCTTTTCTAAGGTTGTAGCCAGAGCGAGCAGCGATATATCGCGCCCCAAATGTTATGCGACGCGTGTCAGTTTCAGAAAAGTCTTTACCAAGAGCAGCGTAATCGTCAGGAGACTGCCTTTGCAAATAAAGGCGATCCAACCTCTTTCTAGTGCTGCAGCGAGAGCGCGCAGCCATATATAGCCCCCCGAGTGTTATGCGACGCGTGTCAGTTTCAGAAAAGTTTTTATTGCGAGAAGCGTAATCGTCAGGAGACTACCTCTGCAAATCGAGGCGATCGAACCCTTTTTTAATGCTGCAGCGAGAGCGCGTCGCGATATATAGTGCCTCAAGAGTTATGCGACGCGTGTTAGTTTCAGAAAAGGCTTCATTGCGAGCAGCTTAATCGCTAGGAGACTGCCTGTGCAAATCGAGGCGATCGAACCCTTTTATAATGCTGCAGCGAGTGGGCGTAGCGATTTATAGAGCCCCAAGAGTTATGCGACGCGTGTCTGCTTCAGAAAAGGCTTAATTGCGAGCAGCTTAATCGCTAGGAGACTACCTGTGCAAATAAAGGCGATGCAGCCTCTTTCTAGTGCTGGAGCGAGAGCGCGCAGCGATATATAGTGCCCCAAGAGTTATGTGACGAGTGTCAGTTTCAGAAAAGGCTTTATTGCGAGCAGCGTAAGCGCCTGGAGACTGCCTGTGCAAATCTAGGCGATCCAACCCTTTTCCAGTGCTGCAGCGAGAGCGCGCAGCGATATATAGTGCCCCAAGAGTTATGCGACGCGTGTCAGTTTCAGAAAACTCTTTATTCCGAGCAGCATAATCGTCAGGAGACTGCCTGTGCAAATCAAGGCGATCCAACCCTTTTCTAGTGCTGCAGCGAGAGCGCGCAGCGATATATAGTGCCCCAAGAGTTATGCGACGCGTGTAAGTTTCAGAAAAGGCTTTATAGCGAGCAGTGTAAACGTCAGGACACTGACTGTGCAAATCAAGGCGATCGAACCCTTTTATAATGCTGCAGCGAGAGCGCGTAGCGGTATATAGTGCCCCAAGAGTTATGCGACGTGTGTCAGCATCAGAAAATGCTTTATTGCGAGCAGCGTAATCGTCAGGAGACTGCGTGTGCAAATCAAGGCGATCCAACCCTTTTCTAGTGCTGCAGCGAGAGCGCGCAGTGATATATATTGTCCCAAGAGTTATGCGACCAGTGTCAGTTTCAGAAAAGTCTTTCTTGCGAGCAGCGTAATCGTCAGGAGACTGCCTGTGCAAAGCATGGCGATCCAACCCTTTTCTAGTGCTGCAGCGAGAGCGCGCAGCGATATGTAGTGCTCTAAGAGTTATGCGACGCGTGTCAGTTTCAGAAAAGGCTTTATTGCGAGCAGCGTAATCGCCAGGAGACTGCCTGTGCAAATCTAGGCGATCCAACCCTTTTCCAGTGCGGCAGCGAGAGCGCGCAGCGATATGTAGTGCTCTAAGAGTTATGCGACGCGTGTCAGTTTCAGAAAAGTCTTTCTTGCGAGCAGCGTAATCGTCAGGAGACTGCCTGTGCAAATCAAGGCGATCCAACCCTTTTCTAGTGCTGCAGCGAGAGCGCGCAGCGATATGTAGTGCTCTAAGAGTTATGCGACGCGTGTCAGTTTCAGAAAAGGCTTTATTGCGAGCAGCGTAATCGCCAGGAGACTGCCTGTGCAAATCTAGGCGATCCAACCCTTTTCCAGTGCTGCAGCGAGAGCGGGCAGCGATATATAGTGCCCCAAGAGTTATACGACGCGTGTCAGTTTCAGAAAACTCTTGATTGCGAGCAGCATAATCGTCAGGAGACTGCCTGTGCAAATCAAGGCGATCCAACCCTTTTTTAGTGCTGCAGCGAGAGCCCGCAACGATATATAGTGTCCCAATAGTTGTGCGACGCGTGTCAGCTTCAGAAAAGGCTTCATTGCGAGCAGCGTAATCGTCAGGAAATTGCCTGTGCAAATCGAGGCGATCGAACCCTTTTCTAGTGCTGCAGCGAGAGCGCGCAGCGATATATTGTGCCCCAGGAGTTATGCGACGCGTGTCAGTTTCAGAAAAGTCTTTATTGCGAGCAGCGTAATCGTCAGGAGACTGCCTGCGCAAATCAAGGCGATCCAACCCTTTTCTAGTGTTGCAGCGAGAGCGCGCAGCGATATATAGTGCCCCAAGAGGTGTGCGACGCGTGTAAGTTTCAGAAAAGGCTTTCTTGCGAGCAGCGTAATCGTCAGGAGACTGCCTGTGCAAAGCATGGCGATCCAACCCTTTTCTAGTGCTGCAGCGAGAGCGCGCAGCGATATGTAGTGCTCTAAGAGTTATGCGACGCGTGTCAGTTTCAGAAAAGGCTTTATTGCGAGCAGCGTAATCGCCAGGAGACTGCCTGTGCAAATCTAGGCGATCCAACCCTTTTCCAGTGCGGCAGCGAGAGCGCGCAGCGATATGTAGTGCTCTAAGAGTTATGCGACGCGTGTCAGTTTCAGAAAAGTCTTTCTTGCGAGCAGCGTAATCGTCAGGAGACTGCCTGTGCAAATCAAGGCGATCCAACCCTTTTCTAGTGCTGCAGCGAGAGCGCGCAGCGATATGTAGTGCTCTAAGAGTTATGCGACGCGTGTCAGTTTCAGAAAAGGCTTTATTGCGAGCAGCGTAATCGCCAGGAGACTGCCTGTGCAAATCTAGGCGATCCAACCCTTTTCCAGTGCTGCAGCGAGAGCGGGCAGCGATATATAGTGCCCCAAGAGTTATACGACGCGTGTCAGTTTCAGAAAACTCTTGATTGCGAGCAGCATAATCGTCAGGAGACTGCCTGTGCAAATCAAGGCGATCCAACCCTTTTTTAGT
The DNA here is from genome assembly GCF_023375885.2 of Dermacentor andersoni. Taxonomy (NCBI): domain Eukaryota; kingdom Metazoa; phylum Arthropoda; class Arachnida; order Ixodida; family Ixodidae; genus Dermacentor; species Dermacentor andersoni. Next base: position 94,441,435 of record NC_092819.1, on the reverse strand, counting down.
GCTGCAGCGAGAGCCCGCAACGATATATAGTGTCCCAATAGTTGTGCGACGCGTGTCAGCTTCAGAAAAGGCTTCATTGCGAGCAGCGTAATCGTCAAGAAATTGCCTGTGCAAATCGAGGCGATCGAACCCTTTTCTAGTGCTGCAGCGAGAGCGCGCAGCGATATATTGTGCCCCAGGAGTTATGCGACGCGTGTCAGTTTCAGAAAAGTCTTTATTGCGAGCAGCGTAATCGTCAGGAGACTGCCTGCGCAAATCAAGGCGATCCAACCCTTTTCTAGTGTTGCAGCGAGAGCGCGCAGCGATATATAGTGCCCCAAGAGGTGTGCGACGCGTGTAAGTTTCAGAAAAGGCTTTCTTGCGAGCAGCGTAATCGTCAGGAGACTGCCTGTGCAAAGCATGGCGATCCAACCCTTTTCTAGTGCTGCAGCGAGAGCGCGCAGCGATATGTAGTGCTCTAAGAGTTATGCGACGCGTGTCAGTTTCAGAAAAGGCTTTATTGCGAGCAGCGTAATCGCCAGGAGACTGCCTGTGCAAATCTAGGCGATCCAACCCTTTTCCAGTGCGGCAGCGAGAGCGCGCAGCGATATGTAGTGCTCTAAGAGTTATGCGACGCGTGTCAGTTTCAGAAAAGTCTTTCTTGCGAGCAGCGTAATCGTCAGGAGACTGCCTGTGCAAATCAAGGCGATCCAACCCTTTTCTAGTGCTGCAGCGAGAGCGCGCAGCGATATGTAGTGCTCTAAGAGTTATGCGACGCGTGTCAGTTTCAGAAAAGGCTTTATTGCGAGCAGCGTAATCGCCAGGAGACTGCCTGTGCAAATCTAGGCGATCCAACCCTTTTCCAGTGCTGCAGCGAGAGCGGGCAGCGATATATAGTGCCCCAAGAGTTATACGACGCGTGTCAGTTTCAGAAAACTCTTGATTGCGAGCAGCATAATCGTCAGGAGACTGCCTGTGCAAATCAAGGCGATCCAACCCTTTTTTAGTGCTGCAGCGAGAGCCCGCAACGATATATAGTGTCCCAATAGTTGTGCGACGCGTGTCAGCTTCAGAAAAGGCTTCATTGCGAGCAGCGTAATCGTCAGGAAATTGCCTGTGCAAATCGAGGCGATCGAACCCTTTTCTAGTGCTGCAGCGAGAGCGCGCAGCGATATATAGTGCCCCAGGAGTTATGCGACGCGTGTCAGTTTCAGAAAAGTCTTTATTGCGAGCAGCGTAATCGTCAGGAGACTGCCTGCGCAAATCAAGGCGATCCAACCCTTTTCTAGTGTTGCAGCGAGAGCGCGCAGCGATATATAGTGCCCCAAGAGGTGTGCGACGCGTGTAAGTTTCAGAAAAGGCTTTATTGCGAGCACCGTAAACGTCAGGAGACTGCCTGTGCAAATCAAGGCGATCCAACCCTTTTCTAGTGCTGCAGCGAGAGCGCGCAGCGATATATAGTGCCCCAAGAGTTATGCGACGCGTGTCAGTTTCAGAAAACGCTTTATTGCGAGCAGCTTAATCGCTAGGAGACTGCCTGTGCAAATCGAGGCGATCGAACCCTTTTTTAATGCTGCAGCAAGAGCGCGTAGCGATTTATAGAGCCCCAAGAGTTATGCGACGCGTGTCAGGTTCAGAAAAGGCTTTATTGCGAGCAGCGTAAACGTCAGGAGACTGCCTGTGCAAATCAAGGCGATTCAACCCTTTTCTAGTGCTGCAGCGAGAGTGCGCAGTGATATATTGTGGCCCAAGAGTTATGCGACGCGTGTCAGTTTCAGAAAAGTCTTTACTAAGAGCAGCGTAATCGTCAGGAGACTGCCTGTGCAAATAAAGGCGATCCAACCTCTTTCTAGTGCTGCAGCGAGAGCGCGCAGCCATATATAGCCCCCCGAGTGTTATGCGACGCGTGTCAGTTTCAGAAAAGTTTTTATTGCGAGAAGCGTAATCGTCAGGAGACTACCTGTGCAAATCGAGGCGATCGAACCCTTTTTAATGCTGCAGCGAGAGCGCGTCGCGATATATAGTGCCCCAAGAGTTATGCGACGCGTGTCAGTTTCAGAAAAGGCTTCATTGCGAGCAGCTTAATCGCTAGGAGACTGCCTGTGCAAATCGAGGCGATCGAACCCTTTTATAATGCTGCAGCGAGTGGGCGTAGCGATTTATAGAGCCCCAAGAGTTATGCGACGCGTGTCAGCTTCAGAAAAGGCTTTATTGCGAGCAGCGTAAACGTCAGGAGACTGCCTGTGCAAATCAAGGCGAACCAATCCTTTTCTAGTGCTGCAGCGAGAGCGCGCAGCGATATATAGTGCCCCAAGAGTTATGCGACGCGTGTAAGTTTCAGAAAAGGCTTTATTGCGAGCAGCGTAAACGTCAGGAGACTGCCTGTGCAAATCAAGGCGATCCAACCCTTTTCTAGTGCTGCAGCGAGAGCGCGCAGCGATATATAGTGCCCCAAGAGTTATGCGACGCGTGTCACCTTCAGAAAAGGCTTCATTGCGAGCAGCGTAATCGTCAGGAGACTGCGTGCGGAAATGAAAGCGATCCCAGCCTTTTCTAGTGCTGCACCGAGAGCGCGCAGTGATATATAGTGCCCCAAGAGTTATGCGACGCGTGTCAGTTTCAGAAAAGTCTTTATTGCGAGCAGCTTAATCGCTAGGAGACTACCTGTGCAAATCAAGGCGATCCAACCCTTTTCTAGTGCTGCAGCGAGAGCGCGCAGTGATATATAGTGCCCCAAGAGTTATGCGACGCGTGTCAGTTTCAGAAATGTCTTTATAGCGAGCAGCGTAATCGTCACGAGACTGCCTGTGCAAATCAAGGCGATCCATCCATTTTCTAGTGCTGCAGCTAGAGCGCGCAGAGATATATCGCGCCCCAAGAGTTATGCGACGCGTGTCAGTTTCAGAAAAGTCTTTACTAAGAGCAGCGTAATCTTCAGGAGACTGCGTGTGCAAATAAAGGCGATCCAGCCTCTTTCTAGTGCTGCAGCGAGAGCGCGCAGCGATATATAGCACCTCAAGAGTTATGTGACGAGTGTCAGTTTCAGAAAAGGCTTTATTTCGAGCAGCGTAAGCGCCTGGAGACTGCCTGTGCAAATCTAGGCGATCCAACCCTTTTCCAGTGCTGCAGCGAGAGCGTGTAGCGATATATAGTGCCCCAAGAGTTATGCGACGCGTGTCAGTTTCAGAAAGCTCTTTATTGCGAGCAGCATAATCGTCAGGAGAATGCCTGTGCAAATCAAGGCGATCCAACCCTTTTCTAGTGCTGCAGCGAGAGCGCGCAGCGATATATAGTGCCCCAAGAGTTATGCGACGTGTGTCAGCATCAGAAAAGGCTTTATTGCGAGCAGCGTAATCGTCAGGAGACTGCGTGTGCAAATCAAGGCGATTCAACCCTTTTCTAGTGCTGCAGCGAGAGCGCGCAGTGATATATATTGTCCCAAGAGTTATGCGACGCGTGTCAGTTTCAGAAAAGTCTTTATTGCGAGCACCGTAATCGTCAAGAGACTGCCTGTGCAAATGAAGCGATCTAACACTTTTCTACTGCTGCAACGAGAGCGCGCAGCGATATATAGTGCCCCATAAGTTCTGCGACGCGTTTCAGTTTCAGAAAAGTCTTTCTTGCGAGCAGCGTAATCGTCAGGAGACTGCCTGTGCAAATCATGGCGATCCAACCCTTTTCTAGTCCTGCAGCGAGAGCGCGCAGCGATATGTAGTGCTCCAAGAGTTATGCGACGCGTGTCAGTTTCAGAAAACTCTTGATTGCGAGCAGCATAATCGTCAGGAGACTGCCTGTGCAAATCAAGGCGATCCAACCCTTTTTTAGTGCTGCAGCGAGAGCCCGCAACGATATATAGTGCCCCAATAGTTGTGCGACGCGTGTCAGCTTCAGAAAAGGCTTCATTGCGAGCAGCGTAATCGTCAGGAAACTGCCTGTGCAAATCGAAGCGATCGAACACTTTTCTAGTGCTGCAGCGAGAGCGCGCAGTGATATATAGTGCCCCAAGAGTTATGCGACGCGTGTCAGTTTCAAAAAAGTCTTTGTTGCGAGCAGCGTAATCGCCAGGAGACTGCCTGTGCAAATCTAGGCGATCCAACCCTTTTCTAGTGCTGCAGCGAGAGCGCGCAGCGATATATAGTGCCCCAAGAGTTATGCGACGCGTGTAAGTTTCAGAAAAGGCTTTATTGCGAGCAGCGTAAACGTCAGGAGACTGCCTGTGCAAATCATGGCGATCCAACCCTTTTCTAGTGCTGCAGCGAGAGCGCGCAGCGATATATAGTGCCCCAAGAGTTATGCGACGCGTGTCACCTTCAGAAAAGGCTTCATTGCGAGCAGCGTAATCGTCAGGAGACTGCGTGTGGAAATCAAAGCGATCCAAGCCTTTTCAGGTGCTGCACCGAGAGCGCGCAGTGATATATAGTGCCCCAAGAGTTATGCGACGCGTGTCAGTTTCAGAAAAGTCTTTATTGCGAGCACCGTAATCGTCAAGAGACTGCCTGTGCAAATGAAGCGATCTAACACTTTTCTACTGCTGCAACGAGAGCGCGCAGCGATATATAGTGCCCCATAAGTTCTGCGACGCGTTTCAGTTTCAGAAAAGGCTTTATTGCGAGCAGCTTAATCGCTAGCAGACTACCTGTGCAAATCAAGGCGATCCAACCCTTTTCTAGTGCTGCAGCGAGAGCGCGCAGTGATATATAGTGCCCTAAAACTTATGCGACGCGTGTCAGTTTCAGAAAAGTCTTTATCGCGAGCAGCGTAATCGTCAGGAGACTGCCTGTGCAAATCAAGGCGATCCAACCATTTTCTAGTGCTGCAGCTAGAGCGCGCAGAGATATATCGCGCCCCAAGAGTTATGCGACGCGTGTCAGTTTCAGAAAAGTCTTTATTGCGAGCAGCGTAATCGTCAGGAGACTGCCTGTGCAAATCAAGGCGATCCAACCCTTTTCTAGTGCTGCAGCGAGAGCGCGCAGCGATATATAGTGCCCCAAGACGTATGCGACGCGTGTCAGTTTCAGAAAAGTTGTTATTGCTAGCAGCGTAATTGTTAGGAGGCTGCCTGTGCAAATCGAGGTGATCCAGCCCTTTTCTAAGGTTGTAGCCAGAGCGAGCAGCGATATATCGTGCCCCAAGAGTTATGCGACGCGTGTCAGTTTCAGAAAAGTCTTTACTAAGAGCAGCGTAATCGTCTGGAGACTGCGTGTGCAAATAAAGGCGATCCAACCCTTTTCCAGTGCTGCAGCGAGAGCGCGCAGCGATATATAGTGCCCCAAGAGTTATGCGACGCGTGTCAGTTTCAGAAAACTCTTTATTGCGAGCAGCATAATCGTCAGGAGACTGCCTGTGCGAATCAAGGCGATCCAACCCTTTTCTAGTGCTGCAGCGAGAGCGCGCAGCGATATATAGTGCCCCAAGAGTTATGCGACGCGTGTAAGTTTCAGAAAAGGCTTTATAGCGAGCAGTGTAAACGTCAGGACACTGCTTGTGCAAATCAAGGCGATCGAACCCTTTTATAATGCTGCAGCGACAGCGCGTAGCGATATATAGTGCCCCAAGGGTTATGCGACGTGTGTCAGCATCAGAAAAGGCTTTATTGCGAGCAGCGTAATCGTCAGGAGACTGCGTGTGCAAATCAAGGCGATCCAACCCTTTTCTAGTGCTGCAGCGAGAGCGCGCAGTGATATATATTGTCCCAAGAGTTATGCGACGCGTGTCAGTTTCAGAAAAGTCTTTCTTGCGAGCAGCGTAATCGTCAGGAGACTGCCTGTGCAAATCATGGCGATCCAACCCTTTTCTAGTCCTGCAGCGAGTGCGCGCAGCGATATATTGTGCCCCAAGAGTTATGCGACGCGTGCAAGTTTCAGAAAAGGCTTTATTGCGAGCAGCGTAAACGTCATGGGACTGCCTGTGCAAATCAAGGCGATCCAACCCTTTTCTAGTGCTGCAGCGAGAACACGCAGCGATATATAGTGCCCTAAGAGTTATGCGACGCGTGTCAGCTTCAGAAAAGGCTTCACTGCGAGCAGCGTAATTGTCAGGAGACTGCGTGTGGATATCAAAGCGATCCAAGCCTTTTCTAGTGCTGCACCGAGAGCGCGCAGTGATATATAGTGCCCCAAGAATTATGCGACGCGTGTCAGTTTCAGAAAAGTCTTTATTGCGAGCAGTGTAATCGTCAAGACACTGCCTGTGCAAATCAAGCGATCTAACACTTTTCTACTGCTGCAGCGAGAGCGCGCAGCGATATATAGTGCCCCAAGAGTGTTGAGACGCGTGTCAGTTTCAGAAAAGGCTTTATTGCGAGCAGCTTATTCGCTAGGAGACTGCCTGTGCAAATCGAGGCGATCGAACCCTTTTATAATGCTGCAGCGAGAGCGCGTAGCCATATGTAGTGCCCCAAGAGTTATGCGACACGTGTCAGCTTCAGAAAAGGCTTTATTGCGAGCAGCGTAAACGTCAGGAGACTGCCTGTGCAAATCAAGGCGATTCAACCCTTTTCTAGTGCTGCAGCGAGAGTGCGCAGTGATATATTGTGCCCCAAGAGTTATGCAACGTGTGTAAGTTTCAGAAAACGCTTTATTGCGAGCAGCGTAAACGTCTGGAGACTGCCTGTGCAAATCAAGGCGATCCAACCCTTTTCTAGTGCTCCAGCGAGAGCGCGCAGCGATATATAGTGCCCCAAGACGTATGCGACGCGTGTCAGTTTCAGAAAAGTTTTTATTGCTAGCAGCGTAATTGTTAGGAGGCTGCCTGTGCAAATCGAGGTGATCCAGCCCTTTTCTAAGGTTGTAGCCAGAGCGAGCAGCGATATATCGCGCCCCAAATGTTATGCGACGCGTGTCAGTTTCAGAAAAGTCTTTACCAAGAGCAGCGTAATCGTCAGGAGACTGCCTTTGCAAATAAAGGCGATCCAACCTCTTTCTAGTGCTGCAGCGAGAGCGCGCAGCCATATATAGCCCCCCGAGTGTTATGCGACGCGTGTCAGTTTCAGAAAAGTTTTTATTGCGAGAAGCGTAATCGTCAGGAGACTACCTCTGCAAATCGAGGCGATCGAACCCTTTTTTAATGCTGCAGCGAGAGCGCGTCGCGATATATAGTGCCTCAAGAGTTATGCGACGCGTGTTAGTTTCAGAAAAGGCTTCATTGCGAGCAGCTTAATCGCTAGGAGACTGCCTGTGCAAATCGAGGCGATCGAACCCTTTTATAATGCTGCAGCGAGTGGGCGTAGCGATTTATAGAGCCCCAAGAGTTATGCGACGCGTGTCTGCTTCAGAAAAGGCTTAATTGCGAGCAGCTTAATCGCTAGGAGACTGCCTGTGAAAATCAAGGCGATCCAACCCTTTTCTAGTGCTGCAGCGAGAGCGCGCAGCGATATGTAGTGCTCTAAGAGTTATGCGACGCGTGTCAGTTTCAGAAAAGGCTTTATTGCGAGCAGCGTAATCGCCAGGAGACTGCCTGTGCAAATCTAGGCGATCCAACCCTTTTCCAGTGCTGCAGCGAGAGCGGGCAGCGATATATAGTGCCCCAAGAGTTATACGACGCGTGTCAGTTTCAGAAAACTCTTGATTGCGAGCAGCATAATCGTCAGGAGACTGCCTGTGCAAATCAAGGCGATCCAACCCTTTTTTAGTGCTGCAGCGAGAGCCCGCAACGATATATAGTGTCCCAATAGTTGTGCGACGCGTGTCAGCTTCAGAAAAGGCTTCATTGCGAGCAGCGTAATCGTCAAGAAATTGCCTGTGCAAATCGAGGCGATCGAACCCTTTTCTAGTGCTGCAGCGAGAGCGCGCAGCGATATATTGTGCCCCAGGAGTTATGCGACGCGTGTCAGTTTCAGAAAAGTCTTTATTGCGAGCAGCGTAATCGTCAGGAGACTGCCTGCGCAAATCAAGGCGATCCAACCCTTTTCTAGTGTTGCAGCGAGAGCGCGCAGCGATATATAGTGCCCCAAGAGGTGTGCGACGCGTGTAAGTTTCAGAAAAGGCTTTCTTGCGAGCAGCGTAATCGTCAGGAGACTGCCTGTGCAAAGCATGGCGATCCAACCCTTTTCTAGTGCTGCAGCGAGAGCGCGCAGCGATATGTAGTGCTCTAAGAGTTATGCGACGCGTGTCAGTTTCAGAAAAGGCTTTATTGCGAGCAGCGTAATCGCCAGGAGACTGCCTGTGCAAATCTAGGCGATCCAACCCTTTTCCAGTGCGGCAGCGAGAGCGCGCAGCGATATGTAGTGCTCTAAGAGTTATGCGACGCGTGTCAGTTTCAGAAAAGTCTTTCTTGCGAGCAGCGTAATCGTCAGGAGACTGCCTGTGCAAATCAAGGCGATCCAACCCTTTTCTAGTGCTGCAGCGAGAGCGCGCAGCGATATGTAGTGCTCTAAGAGTTATGCGACGCGTGTCAGTTTCAGAAAAGGCTTTATTGCGAGCAGCGTAATCGCCAGGAGACTGCCTGTGCAAATCTAGGCGATCCAACCCTTTTCCAGTGCTGCAGCGAGAGCGGGCAGCGATATATAGTGCCCCAAGAGTTATACGACGCGTGTCAGTTTCAGAAAACTCTTGATTGCGAGCAGCATAATCGTCAGGAGACTGCCTGTGCAAATCAAGGCGATCCAACCCTTTTTTAGTGCTGCAGCGAGAGCCCGCAACGATATATAGTGTCCCAATAGTTGTGCGACGCGTGTCAGCTTCAGAAAAGGCTTCATTGCGAGCAGCGTAATCGTCAGGAAATTGCCTGTGCAAATCGAGGCGATCGAACCCTTTTCTAGTGCTGCAGCGAGAGCGCGCAGCGATATATAGTGCCCCAGGAGTTATGCGACGCGTGTCAGTTTCAGAAAAGTCTTTATTGCGAGCAGCGTAATCGTCAGGAGACTGCCTGCGCAAATCAAGGCGATCCAACCCTTTTCTAGTGTTGCAGCGAGAGCGCGCAGCGATATATAGTGCCCCAAGAGGTGTGCGACGCGTGTAAGTTTCAGAAAAGGCTTTATTGCGAGCACCGTAAACGTCAGGAGACTGCCTGTGCAAATCAAGGCGATCCAACCCTTTTCTAGTGCTGCAGCGAGAGCGCGCAGCGATATATAGTGCCCCAAGAGTTATGCGACGCGTGTCAGTTTCAGAAAACGCTTTATTGCGAGCAGCTTAATCGCTAGGAGACTGCCTGTGCAAATCGAGGCGATCGAACCCTTTTTTAATGCTGCAGCAAGAGCGCGTAGCGATTTATAGAGCCCCAAGAGTTATGCGACGCGTGTCAGGTTCAGAAAAGGCTTTATTGCGAGCAGCGTAAACGTCAGGAGACTGCCTGTGCAAATCAAGGCGATTCAACCCTTTTCTAGTGCTGCAGCGAGAGTGCGCAGTGATATATTGTGGCCCAAGAGTTATGCGACGCGTGTCAGTTTCAGAAAAGTCTTTACTAAGAGCAGCGTAATCGTCAGGAGACTGCCTGTGCAAATAAAGGCGATCCAACCTCTTTCTAGTGCTGCAGCGAGAGCGCGCAGCCATATATAGCCCCCCGAGTGTTATGCGACGCGTGTCAGTTTCAGAAAAGTTTTTATTGCGAGAAGCGTAATCGTCAGGAGACTACCTGTGCAAATCGAGGCGATCGAACCCTTTTTAATGCTGCAGCGAGAGCGCGTCGCGATATATAGTGCCCCAAGAGTTATGCGACGCGTGTCAGTTTCAGAAAAGGCTTCATTGCGAGCAGCTTAATCGCTAGGAGACTGCCTGTGCAAATCGAGGCGATCGAACCCTTTTATAATGCTGCAGCGAGTGGGCGTAGCGATTTATAGAGCCCCAAGAGTTATGCGACGCGTGTCAGCTTCAGAAAAGGCTTTATTGCGAGCAGCGTAAACGTCAGGAGACTGCCTGTGCAAATCAAGGCGAACCAATCCTTTTCTAGTGCTGCAGCGAGAGCGCGCAGCGATATATAGTGCCCCAAGAGTTATGCGACGCGTGTAAGTTTCAGAAAAGGCTTTATTGCGAGCAGCGTAAACGTCAGGAGACTGCCTGTGCAAATCAAGGCGATCCAACCCTTTTCTAGTGCTGCAGCGAGAGCGCGCAGCGATATATAGTGCCCCAAGAGTTATGCGACGCGTGTCACCTTCAGAAAAGGCTTCATTGCGAGCAGCGTAATCGTCAGGAGACTGCGTGCGGAAATGAAAGCGATCCCAGCCTTTTCTAGTGCTGCACCGAGAGCGCGCAGTGATATATAGTGCCCCAAGAGTTATGCGACGCGTGTCAGTTTCAGAAAAGTCTTTATTGCGAGCAGCTTAATCGCTAGGAGACTACCTGTGCAAATCAAGGCGATCCAACCCTTTTCTAGTGCTGCAGCGAGAGCGCGCAGTGATATATAGTGCCCCAAGAGTTATGCGACGCGTGTCAGTTTCAGAAATGTCTTTATAGCGAGCAGCGTAATCGTCACGAGACTGCCTGTGCAAATCAAGGCGATCCATCCATTTTCTAGTGCTGCAGCTAGAGCGCGCAGAGATATATCGCGCCCCAAGAGTTATGCGACGCGTGTCAGTTTCAGAAAAGTCTTTACTAAGAGCAGCGTAATCTTCAGGAGACTGCGTGTGCAAATAAAGGCGATCCAGCCTCTTTCTAGTGCTGCAGCGAGAGCGCGCAGCGATATATAGCACCTCAAGAGTTATGTGACGAGTGTCAGTTTCAGAAAAGGCTTTATTTCGAGCAGCGTAAGCGCCTGGAGACTGCCTGTGCAAATCTAGGCGATCCAACCCTTTTCCAGTGCTGCAGCGAGAGCGTGTAGCGATATATAGTGCCCCAAGAGTTATGCGACGCGTGTCAGTTTCAGAAAGCTCTTTATTGCGAGCAGCATAATCGTCAGGAGAATGCCTGTGCAAATCAAGGCGATCCAACCCTTTTCTAGTGCTGCAGCGAGAGCGCGCAGCGATATATAGTGCCCCAAGAGTTATGCGACGTGTGTCAGCATCAGAAAAGGCTTTATTGCGAGCAGCGTAATCGTCAGGAGACTGCGTGTGCAAATCAAGGCGATTCAACCCTTTTCTAGTGCTGCAGCGAGAGCGCGCAGTGATATATATTGTCCCAAGAGTTATGCGACGCGTGTCAGTTTCAGAAAAGTCTTTATTGCGAGCACCGTAATCGTCAAGAGACTGCCTGTGCAAATGAAGCGATCTAACACTTTTCTACTGCTGCAACGAGAGCGCGCAGCGATATATAGTGCCCCATAAGTTCTGCGACGCGTTTCAGTTTCAGAAAAGTCTTTCTTGCGAGCAGCGTAATCGTCAGGAGACTGCCTGTGCAAATCATGGCGATCCAACCCTTTTCTAGTCCTGCAGCGAGAGCGCGCAGCGATATGTAGTGCTCCAAGAGTTATGCGACGCGTGTCAGTTTCAGAAAACTCTTGATTGCGAGCAGCATAATCGTCAGGAGACTGCCTGTGCAAATCAAGGCGATCCAACCCTTTTTTAGTGCTGCAGCGAGAGCCCGCAACGATATATAGTGCCCCAATAGTTGTGCGACGCGTGTCAGCTTCAGAAAAGGCTTCATTGCGAGCAGCGTAATCGTCAGGAAACTGCCTGTGCAAATCGAAGCGATCGAACACTTTTCTAGTGCTGCAGCGAGAGCGCGCAGTGATATATAGTGCCCCAAGAGTTATGCGACGCGTGTCAGTTTCAAAAAAGTCTTTGTTGCGAGCAGCGTAATCGCCAGGAGACTGCCTGTGCAAATCTAGGCGATCCAACCCTTTTCTAGTGCTGCAGCGAGAGCGCGCAGCGATATATAGTGCCCCAAGAGTTATGCGACGCGTGTAAGTTTCAGAAAAGGCTTTATTGCGAGCAGCGTAAACGTCAGGAGACTGCCTGTGCAAATCATGGCGATCCAACCCTTTTCTAGTGCTGCAGCGAGAGCGCGCAGCGATATATAGTGCCCCAAGAGTTATGCGACGCGTGTCACCTTCAGAAAAGGCTTCATTGCGAGCAGCGTAATCGTCAGGAGACTGCGTGTGGAAATCAAAGCGATCCAAGCCTTTTCAGGTGCTGCACCGAGAGCGCGCAGTGATATATAGTGCCCCAAGAGTTATGCGACGCGTGTCAGTTTCAGAAAAGTCTTTATTGCGAGCACCGTAATCGTCAAGAGACTGCCTGTGCAAATGAAGCGATCTAACACTTTTCTACTGCTGCAACGAGAGCGCGCAGCGATATATAGTGCCCCATAAGTTCTGCGACGCGTTTCAGTTTCAGAAAAGGCTTTATTGCGAGCAGCTTAATCGCTAGCAGACTACCTGTGCAAATCAAGGCGATCCAACCCTTTTCTAGTGCTGCAGCGAGAGCGCGCAGTGATATATAGTGCCCTAAAACTTATGCGACGCGTGTCAGTTTCAGAAAAGTCTTTATCGCGAGCAGCGTAATCGTCAGGAGACTGCCTGTGCAAATCAAGGCGATCCAACCATTTTCTAGTGCTGCAGCTAGAGCGCGCAGAGATATATCGCGCCCCAAGAGTTATGCGACGCGTGTCAGTTTCAGAAAAGTCTTTATTGCGAGCAGCGTAATCGTCAGGAGACTGCCTGTGCAAATCAAGGCGATCCAACCCTTTTCTAGTGCTGCAGCGAGAGCGCGCAGCGATATATAGTGCCCCAAGACGTATGCGACGCGTGTCAGTTTCAGAAAAGTTGTTATTGCTAGCAGCGTAATTGTTAGGAGGCTGCCTGTGCAAATCGAGGTGATCCAGCCCTTTTCTAAGGTTGTAGCCAGAGCGAGCAGCGATATATCGTGCCCCAAGAGTTATGCGACGCGTGTCAGTTTCAGAAAAGTCTTTACTAAGAGCAGCGTAATCGTCTGGAGACTGCGTGTGCAAATAAAGGCGATCCAACCCTTTTCCAGTGCTGCAGCGAGAGCGCGCAGCGATATATAGTGCCCCAAGAGTTATGCGACGCGTGTCAGTTTCAGAAAACTCTTTATTGCGAGCAGCATAATCGTCAGGAGACTGCCTGTGCGAATCAAGGCGATCCAACCCTTTTCTAGTGCTGCAGCGAGAGCGCGCAGCGATATATAGTGCCCCAAGAGTTATGCGACGCGTGTAAGTTTCAGAAAAGGCTTTATAGCGAGCAGCGTAAACGTCATGGGACTGCCTGTGCAAATCAAGGCGATCCAACCCTTTTCTAGTGCTGCAGCGAGAACACGCAGCGATATATAGTGCCCTAAGAGTTATGCGACGCGTGTCAGCTTCAGAAAAGGCTTCACTGCGAGCAGCGTAATTGTCAGGAGACTGCGTGTGGATATCAAAGCGATCCAAGCCTTTTCTAGTGCTGCACCGAGAGCGCGCAGTGATATATAGTGCCCCAAGAATTATGCGACGCGTGTCAGTTTCAGAAAAGTCTTTATTGCGAGCAGTGTAATCGTCAAGACACTGCCTGTGCAAATCAAGCGATCTAACACTTTTCTACTGCTGCAGCGAGAGCGCGCAGCGATATATAGTGCCCCAAGAGTGTTGAGACGCGTGTCAGTTTCAGAAAAGGCTTTATTGCGAGCAGCTTATTCGCTAGGAGACTGCCTGTGCAAATCGAGGCGATCGAACCCTTTTATAATGCTGCAGCGAGAGCGCGTAGCCATATGTAGTGCCCCAAGAGTTATGCGACACGTGTCAGCTTCAGAAAAGGCTTTATTGCGAGCAGCGTAAACGTCAGGAGACTGCCTGTGCAAATCAAGGCGATTCAACCCTTTTCTAGTGCTGCAGCGAGAGTGCGCAGTGATATATTGTGCCCCAAGAGTTATGCAACGTGTGTAAGTTTCAGAAAACGCTTTATTGCGAGCAGCGTAAACGTCTGGAGACTGCCTGTGCAAATCAAGGCGATCCAACCCTTTTCTAGTGCTCCAGCGAGAGCGCGCAGCGATATATAGTGCCCCAAGACGTATGCGACGCGTGTCAGTTTCAGAAAAGTTTTTATTGCTAGCAGCGTAATTGTTAGGAGGCTGCCTGTGCAAATCGAGGTGATCCAGCCCTTTTCTAAGGTTGTAGCCAGAGCGAGCAGCGATATATCGCGCCCCAAATGTTATGCGACGCGTGTCAGTTTCAGAAAAGTCTTTACCAAGAGCAGCGTAATCGTCAGGAGACTGCCTTTGCAAATAAAGGCGATCCAACCTCTTTCTAGTGCTGCAGCGAGAGCGCGCAGCCATATATAGCCCCCCGAGTGTTATGCGACGCGTGTCAGTTTCAGAAAAGTTTTTATTGCGAGAAGCGTAATCGTCAGGAGACTACCTCTGCAAATCGAGGCGATCGAACCCTTTTTTAATGCTGCAGCGAGAGCGCGTCGCGATATATAGTGCCTCAAGAGTTATGCGACGCGTGTTAGTTTCAGAAAAGGCTTCATTGCGAGCAGCTTAATCGCTAGGAGACTGCCTGTGCAAATCGAGGCGATCGAACCCTTTTATAATGCTGCAGCGAGTGGGCGTAGCGATTTATAGAGCCCCAAGAGTTATGCGACGCGTGTCTGCTTCAGAAAAGGCTTAATTGCGAGCAGCTTAATCGCTAGGAGACTGCCTGTGAAAATCAAGGCGATCCAACCCTTTTCTAGTGCTGGAGCGAGAGCGCGCAGCGATATATAGTGCCCCAAGAGTTATGTGACGAGTGTCAGTTTCAGAAAAGGCTTTATTGCGAGCAGCGTAAGCGCCTGGAGACTGCCTGTGCAAATCTAGGCGATCCAACCCTTTTCCAGTGCTGCAGCGAGAGCGCGCAGCGATATATAGTGCCCCAAGAGTTATGCGACGCGTGTCAGTTTCAGAAAACTCTTTATTCCGAGCAGCATAATCGTCAGGAGACTGCCTGTGCGAATCAAGGCGATCCAACCCTTTTCTAGTGCTGCAGCGAGAGCGCGCAGCGATATATAGTGCCCCAAGAGTTATGCGACGCGTGTAAGTTTCAGAAAAGGCTTTATAGCGAGCAGTGTAAACGTCAGGACACTGACTGTGCAAATCAAGGCGATCGAACCCTTTTATAATGCTGCAGCGAGAGCGCGTAGCGGTATATAGTGCCCCAAGAGTTATGCGACGTGTGTCAGCATCAGAAAATGCTTTATTGCGAGCAGCGTAATCGTCAGGAGACTGCGTGTGCAAATCAAGGCGATCCAACCCTTTTCTAGTGCTGCAGCGAGAGCGCGCAGTGATATATATTGTCCCAAGAGTTATGCGACCAGTGTCAGTTTCAGAAAAGTCTTTCTTGCGAGCAGCGTAATCGTCAGGAGACTGCCTGTGCAAAGCATGGCGATCCAACCCTTTTCTAGTGCTGCAGCGAGAGCGCGCAGCGATATGTAGTGCTCTAAGAGTTATGCGACGCGTGTCAGTTTCAGAAAAGGCTTTATTGCGAGCAGCGTAATCGCCAGGAGACTGCCTGTGCAAATCTAGGCGATCCAACCCTTTTCCAGTGCGGCAGCGAGAGCGCGCAGCGATATGTAGTGCTCTAAGAGTTATGCGACGCGTGTCAGTTTCAGAAAAGTCTTTCTTGCGAGCAGCGTAATCGTCAGGAGACTGCCTGTGCAAATCAAGGCGATCCAACCCTTTTCTAGTGCTGCAGCGAGAGCGCGCAGCGATATGTAGTGCTCTAAGAGTTATGCGACGCGTGTCAGTTTCAGAAAAGGCTTTATTGCGAGCAGCGTAATCGCCAGGAGACTGCCTGTGCAAATCTAGGCGATCCAACCCTTTTCCAGTGCTGCAGCGAGAGCGGGCAGCGATATATAGTGCCCCAAGAGTTATACGACGCGTGTCAGTTTCAGAAAACTCTTGATTGCGAGCAGCATAATCGTCAGGAGACTGCCTGTGCAAATCAAGGCGATCCAACCCTTTTTTAGTGCTGCAGCGAGAGCCCGCAACGATATATAGTGTCCCAATAGTTGTGCGACGCGTGTCAGCTTCAGAAAAGGCTTCATTGCGAGCAGCGTAATCGTCAGGAAATTGCCTGTGCAAATCGAGGCGATCGAACCCTTTTCTAGTGCTGCAGCGAGAGCGCGCAGCGATATATAGTGCCCCAGGAGTTATGCGACGCGTGTCAGTTTCAGAAAAGTCTTTATTGCGAGCAGCGTAATCGTCAGGAGACTGCCTGCGCAAATCAAGGCGATCCAACCCTTTTCTAGTGTTGCAGCGAGAGCGCGCAGCGATATATAGTGCCCCAAGAGGTGTGCGACGCGTGTCAGTTTCAGAAAAGTTTTTATTGCGAGAAGCGTAATCGTCAGGAGACTACCTGTGCAAATCGAGGCGATCGAACCCTTTTTAATGCTGCAGCGAGAGCGCGTCGCGATATATAGTGCCCCAAGAGTTATGCGACGCGTGTCAGTTTCAGAAAAGGCTTCATTGCGAGCAGCTTAATCGCTAGGAGACTGCCTGTGCAAATCGAGGCGATCGAACCCTTTTATAATGCTGCAGCGAGTGGGCGTAGCGATTTATAGAGCCCCAAGAGTTATGCGACGCGTGTCAGCTTCAGAAAAGGCTTTATTGCGAGCAGCGTAAACGTCAGGAGACTGCCTGTGCAAATCAAGGCGAACCAATCCTTTTCTAGTGCTGCAGCGAGAGCGCGCAGCGATATATAGTGCCCCAAGAGTTATGCGACGCGTGTAAGTTTCAGAAAAGGCTTTATTGCGAGCAGCGTAAACGTCAGGAGACTGCCTGTGCAAATCAAGGCGATCCAACCCTTTTCTAGTGCTGCAGCGAGAGCGCGCAGCGATATATAGTGCCCCAAGAGTTATGCGACGCGTGTCACCTTCAGAAAAGGCTTCATTGCGAGCAGCGTAATCGTCAGGAGACTGCGTGCGGAAATGAAAGCGATCCCAGCCTTTTCTAGTGCTGCACCGAGAGCGCGCAGTGATATATAGTGCCCCAAGAGTTATGCGACGCGTGTCAGTTTCAGAAAAGTCTTTATTGCGAGCAGCTTAATCGCTAGGAGACTACCTGTGCAAATCAAGGCGATCCAACCCTTTTCTAGTGCTACAGCGAGAGCGCGCAGTGATATATAGTGCCCCAAGAGTTATGCGACGCTTGTCAGTTTCAGAAATGTCTTTATTGCGAGCAGCGTAATCGTCACGAGACTGCCTGTGCAAATCAAGGCGATCCATCCATTTTCTAGTGCTGCAGCTAGAGCGCGCAGAGATATATCGCGCCCCAAGAGTTATGCGACGCGTGTCAGTTTCAGAAAAGTCTTTACTAAGAGCAGCGTAATCTTCAGGAGACTGCGTGTGCAAATAAAGGCGATCCAGCCTCTTTCTAGTGCTGCAGCGAGAGCGCGCAGCGATATATAGTACCTCAAGAGTTATGTGACGAGTGTCAGTTTCAGAAAAGGCTTTATTTCGAGCAGCGTAAGCGCCTGGAGACTGCCTGTGCAAATCTAGGCGATCCAACCCTTTTCCAGTGCTGCAGCGAGAGCGTGCAGCGATATATAGTGCCCCAAGAGTTATGCGACGCGTGTCAGTTTCAGAAAACTCTTTATTGCGAGCAGCATAATCGTCAGGAGAATGCCTGTGCAAATCAAGGCGATCCAACCCTTTTCTAGTGCTGCAGCGAGAGCGCGCAGCGATATATAGTGCCCCAAGAGTTATGCGACGCGTGTAAGTTTCAGAAAAGGCTTTATAGCGAGCAGTGTAAACGTCAGGACACTGACTGTGCAAATCAAGGCGATCGAACCCTTTTATAATGCTGCAGCGAGAGCGCGTAGCGGTATATAGTGCCCCAAGAGTTATGCGACGTGTGTCAGCATCAGAAAAGGCTTTATTGCGAGCAGCGTAATCGTCAGGAGACTGCGTGTGCAAATCAAGGCGATTCAACCCTTTTCTAGTGCTGCAGCGAGAGCGCGCAGTGATATATATTGTCCCAAGAGTTATGCGACCCGTGTCAGTTTCAGAAAAGTCTTTCTTGCGAGCAGCGTAATCGTCAGGAGACTGCCTGTGCAAATCATGGCGATCCAACCCTTTTCTAGTCCTGCAGCGAGAGCGCGCAGCGATATGTAGTGCTCCAAGAGTTATGCGACGCGTGTCAGTTTCAGAAAACTCTTGATTGCGAGCAGCATAATCGTCAGGAGACTGCCTGTGCAAATCAAGGCGATCCAACCCTTTTTTAGTGCTGCAGCGAGAGCCCGCAACGATATATAGTGCCCCAATAGTTGTGCGACGCGTGTCAGCTTCAGAAAAGGCTTCATTGCGAGCAGCGTAATCGTCAGGAAACTGCCTGTGCAAATCGAGGCGATCGAACACTTTTCTAGTGCTGCAGCGAGAGCGCGCAGTGATATATAGTGCCCCAAGAGTTATGCGACGCGTGTCAGTTTCAAAAAAGTCTTTGTTGCGAGCAGCGTAATCGCCAGGAGACTGCCTGTGCAAATCTAGGCGATCCAACCCTTTTCCAGTGCTGCAGCGAGAGCGCGCAGCGATATATAGTGCCCCAAGAGTTATGCGACGCGTGTCAGTTTCAGAAAACTCTTTATTGCGAGCACCATTATCGTCAGGAGACTGCCTGTGCAACTCAAGGCGATCCAACCCTTTTCTAGTGCTGCAGCGAGAGCGCGCAGCGATATATAGTGCCCCAAGAGTTATGCGACGCGTGTCAGCTTCAGAAAAGGCTTCATTGCGAGCAGCGTAATCGTCAGGAAATTGCCTGTGCAAATCGAGGCGATCGAACCCTTTTCTAGTGCTGCAGCGAGAGCGCACAGCGATATATAGTGCCCCAGGAGTTATGCGACGCGTGTCAGTTTCAGAAAAGTCTTTATTGCGAGCAGCGTAATCGTCAGGAGACTGCCTGTGCAAATCAAGGCGACCCAACCCTTATCTAGTGTTGCAGCGAGAGCGCGCAGCGATATATAGTGCCCCAAGAGGTATGCGACGCGTGTAAGTTTCAGAAAAGGCTTTATTACGAGCACCGTAAACGTCAGGAGACTGCCTGTGCAAATCAAGGCGATCCAACCCTTTTCTAGTGCTGCAGCGAGAGCGCGCAGTGATATATAGTGCCCCAAGAGTTATGCGACGCGTGTCAGTTTCAGAAAAGTCTTTATTGCGAGCAGCGTAATCGTCAGGAGACTGCCTGTGCAAATCAAGGCGATCCATCCATTTTCTAGTGCTGCAGCTAGAGCGCGCAGAGATATATCGCGCCCCAAGAGTTATGCGACGCGTGTCAGTTTCAGAAAAGTCTTAACTAAGAGCAGCGTAATCTTCAGGAGACTGCGTGTGCAAATAAAGGCGATCCAGCCTCTTTCAAGTGCTGCAGCGAGAGCGCGCAGTGATATATATTGTCCCAAGAGTTATGCGACCCGTGTCAGTTTCAGAAAAGTCTTTCTTGCGAGCAGCGTAATCGTCAGGAGACTGCCTGTGCAAATCATGGCGATCCAACCCTTTTCTAGTCCTGCAGCGAGAGCGCGCAGCGATATGTAGTGCTCCAAGAGTTATGCGACGCGTGTCAGTTTCAGAAAAGGCTTTATTGCGACCAGCGTAATCGCCAGGAGACTGCCTGTGCAAATCTAGGCGATCCAACCCTTTTCCAGTGCTGCAGCGAGAGCGCGCAGCGATATATAGTGCCCCAAGAGTTATACGACGCGTGTCAGTTTCAGAAAACTCTTGATTGCGAGCAGCATAATCGTCAGGAGACTGCCTGTGCAAATCAAGGCGATCCAACCCTTTTTTAGTGCTGCAGCGAGAGCCCGCAACGATATATAGTGGCCCAATAGTTGCGCGACGCGTGTCAGCTTCAGAAAAGGCTTCATTGCGAGCAGCGTAATCGTCAGGAAACTGCCTGTGCAAATCGAGGCGATCGAACACTTTTATAGTGCTGCAGCGAGAGCGCGCAGTGATATATAGTGCCCCAAGAGTTATGCGACGCGTGTCAGTTTCAGAAAAGTCTTTGTTGCGAGCAGCGTAATCGCCAGGAGACTGCCTGTGCAAATCAAGGCGATCCAACCCTTTTGTAGTGTTGCAGCGAGAGCGCGCATCGATATATAGTGCCCCAAGAGGTATGCGACGCGTGTAAGTTTCAGAAAAGGCTTTATTGCGAGCACCGTAAACTTCAGGAGACTGCCTGTGCAAATCAAGGCGATGCAACCCTTTTCTAGTGCTGCAGCGAGAGCGCGCAGCGATATATAGTGCCCCAAGAGTTATGCGACGCGTGTAAGTTTCAGAAAAGGCTTTATTGCGAGCAGCGTAAACGTCAGGAGACTGCCTGTGCAAATCAAGGCGATCCAACCCTTTTCTAGTGCTGCAGCGAGAGCGCGCAGCGATATATAGTGCCCCAAGGGTTATACGACGCGTGTCACCTTCAGAAAAGGCTTCATTGCGAGCAGCGTAATTGTCAGGAGACTGCGTGTGGAAATCAAGGCGCTCCAAGCCTTTTCCAGTGCTGCACCGAGAGCGCGCAGTGATATATAGTGCCCCAAGAGTTATGCGACGCGTGTCAGTTTCAGAAAAGGCTTTATTGCGAGCAGCTTAATCGCTAGGAGACTACCTGTGCAAATCAAGGCGATCCAACCCTTTTCTAGTGCTGCAGCGAGAGCGCGCAGTGATATATAGTGCCCCAAGATTATGCGACGCGTGTCAGTTTCAGAAAAGTCTTTGTTGCGAGCAGCGTAATCGCCAGGAGACTGCGTGTGCAAATCATGGCGATCCAATCCTTTTCTAGTCCTGAATCGAGAGCGCGCAGCGATATATTGTGCCCCAAGACTTATGCGACGCGTGTCAGTTTCAGAAAATGCTTCATTGCGAGCAGCGTAATCGCCAGGAGACTGCCTGTGCAAATCTAGGCGATCCAACCCTTTTCCAGCGCTGCAGCGAGGGCGCGCAGCGATATATGGTGCCCCAAGAGATATGCAACGCGTGTCAGTTTCAGAAAACTCTTTATTGCGAGCAGCATAATCGTCAGGAGACTGCCTGTGCAAATCAAGGCGATCCAACCCTTTTCTAGTGCTGCAGCAATAGCGCGCAGCGATATATAGAGCCCCAAGAGTTATGCGACGCGTGCTAGTTTCAGAAAAGTCTTTGTTGCGAGCAGCGTAATCGTCAGGAGACTGCCTGTGCAAATCATGGCGATCCAACCCTTTTCTAGTCCTGCAGCGAGAGCGCACAGCAATATATAGTGCCCCAAGAGTTATGCGACGCGTGTCAGTTTCAGAAAAGGCTTTATTGCGAGCAGTGTAATCGCCAGGAGACTGCCTGTGCAAATCTAGGCGATGCAACCCTTTTCCAGTGCTGCAGCGAGAGCGCGCAGCGATATATAGTGCCCCAAGAGTTATGCGACGCGTGTCAGCTTCAGAAAAGACTTCATTGCGAGCAGCGTAATCGTCAGGAAACTGCCTGTGCAAATCGAGGCGATCGAACCCTTTTCTAGCGCTGCAGCGAGAGCGCGCAGCGATATATAGTGCTCCAAGAGTTATGCGACGCGTGTCAGTTTCAGAAAACTCTTGATTGCGAGCAGCATAATCGTCAGGAGACTGACTGTGCAAATCAAGGCGATCCAACCCTTTTTTAGTGCTGCAGCGAGAGCCCGCAACGATATATAGTGCCCCAATAGTTGTGCGACGCGTGTCAGCTTCAGAAAAGGCTTCATTGCGAGCAGCGTAATCGTCAGGAAACTGCCTGTGCAAATCGAGGCGATCGAACACTTTTCTAGTGCTGCAGCGAGAGCGCGCAGTGATATATAGTGCCCCGAGAGTTATGCGACGCGTGTCAGTTTCAAAAAAGTCTTTGTTGCGAGCAGCGTAATCGCCAGGAGACTGCCTGTGCAAATCTAGGCGATCCAACCCTTTTCCAGTGCTGCAGCGAGAGCGCGCAGCGATATATAGTGCCCCAAGAGTTATGCGACGCGTGTCAGTTTCAGAAAACTCTTTATTGAGAGCACCATTATCGTCAGGAGACTGCCTGTGCAACTCAAGGCGATCCAACCCTTTTCTAGTGCTGCAGCGAGAGCGCGCAGCGATATATAGTGCCTTAAGAGTTATGCGACGCGTGTCAGCTTCAGAAAAGGCTTCATTGCGAGCAGCGTAATCGTCAGGAAATTGCCTGTGCAAATCGAGGCGATCGAACCCTTTTCTAGTGCTGCAGCGAGAGCGCGCAGCGATATATAGTGCCCCAGGAGTTATGCGACGCGTGTCAGTTTCAGAAAAGTCTTTATTGCGAGCAGCGTAATCGTCAGGAGACTGCCTGTGCAAATCAAGGCGATCCATCCATTTTCTAGTGCTGCAGCTAGAGCGCGCAGAGATATATCGCGCCCCAAGAGTTATGCGACGCGTGTCAGTTTCAGAAAAGTCTTTACTAAGAGCAGCGTAATCTTCAGGAGACTGCGTGTGCAAATAAAGGCGATCCAGCCTCTTTCAAGTGCTGCAGCGAGAGCGCGCAGCGATATATAGTGCCCCAAGAGTTATGTGACGAGTGTCAGTTTCAGAAAAGGCTTTATTGCGAGCAGCGTAAGCGCCTGGAGACTGCTTGTGCAAATCTAGGCGATCCAACCCTTTTCCAGTGCTGCAGCGAGAGCGCGCAGCGATATATAGTGCCCCAAGAGTTGTGCGACGCGTGTCAGTTTCAGAAAACTCTTTATTGCGAGCAGCATAATCGTCAGGAGACTGCCTGTGCAAATCAAGGCGATCCAACCCTTTTCTAGTGCTGCAGCGAGAGCGCGCAGCGATATATAGTGCCCCAAGAGTTATGCGACGCGTGTAAGTTTCAGAAAAGGCTTTATACCGAGCAGTGTAAACGTCAGGACACTGACTGTGCAAATCAAGGCGATCGAACCCTTTTATAATGCTGCAGCGAGAGCGCGTAGCGGTATATAGTGCCCCAAGAGTTATGCGACGTGTGTCAGCATCAGAAAAGGCTTTATTGCGAGCAGCGTAATCGTCAGGAGACTGCGTGTGCAAATCAAGGCGATTCAACCCTTTTCTAGTGCTGCAGCGAGAGCGCGCAGTGATATATATTGTCCCAAGAGTTATGCGACCCGTGTCAGTTTCAGAAAAGTCTTTCTTGCGAGCAGCGTAATCGTCAGGAGACTGCCTGTGCAAATCATGGCGATCCAACCCTTTTCTAGTCCTGCAGCGAGAGCGCGCAGCGATATGTAGTGCTCCAAGAGTTATGCGACGCGTGTCAGTTTCAGAAAAGGCTTCATTGCGAGCAGCGTAATCGCCAGGAGACTGCCTGTGCAAATCTAGGCGATCCAACCCTTTTCCAGTGCTGCAGCGAGAGCGCGCAGCGATATATAGTGCCCCAAGAGTTATACGACGCGTGTCAGTTTCAGAAAACTCTTGATTGCGAGCAGCATAATCGTCAGGAGACTGCCTGTGCAAATCAAGGCGATCCAACCCTTTTTTAGTGCTGCAGCGAGAGCCCGCAACGATATATAGTGCCCCAATAGTTGTGCGACGCGTGTCAGCTTCAGAAAAGGCTTCATTGCGAGCAGCGTAATCGTCAGGAAACTGCCTGTGCAAATCGAGGCGATCGAACACTTTTATAGTGCTACAGCGAGAGCGCGCAGTGATATATAGTGCCCCAAGAGTTATGCGACGCGTGTCAGTTTCAGAAAAGTCTTTGTTGCGAGCAGCGTAATCGCCAGGAGACTGCCTGTGCAAATCAAGGCGATCCAACCCTTTTGTAGTGTTGCAGCGAGAGCGCGCATCGATATATAGTGCCCCAAGAGGTATGCGACGCGTGTAAGTTTCAGAAAAGGCTTTATTGCGAGCACCGTAAACGTCAGGAGACTGCCTGTGCAAATCAAGGCGATCCAACCCTTTTCTAGTGCTGCAGCGAGAGCGCGCAGCGATATATAGTGCCCCAAGTGTTATGCGACGCGTGTCAGTTTCAGAAAAGGCTTTTTTGCGAGCAGCTTAATCGCTAGGAGACTGCCTGTGCAAATCGAGGCGATCGAACCCTTTTTTATAGCTGCAGCAAGAGCGCGTCGCGATTTATAGAGCCCCAAGAGTTATGCGACGCGTGTCAGGTTCAGAAAAGGCTTTATTGCGAGCAGCGTAAACTTCAGGAGACTGCCTGTGCAAATCAAGGCGATGCAACCCTTTTCTAGTGCTGCAGCGAGAGCGCGCAGCGATATATAGTGCCCCAAGAGTTATGCGACGCGTGTAAGTTTCAGAAAAGGCTTTATTGCGAGAAGCGTAAACGTCAGGAGACTGCCTGTGCAAATCAAGGCGATCCAACCCTTTTCTAGTGCTGCAGCGAGAGCGCGCAGCGATATATAGTGCCCCAAGGGTTATACGACGCGTGTCACCTTCAGAAAAGGCTTCATTGCGAGCAGCGTAATCGTCAGGAGACTGCGTGTGGAAATCAAGGCGCTCCAAGCCTTTTCCAGTGCTGCACCGAGAGCGCGCAGTGATATATAGTGCCCCAAGAGTTATGCGACGCGTGTCAGTTTCAGAAAAAGCTTTATTGCGAGCAGCTTAATCGCTAGGAGACTACCTGTGCAAATCAAGGCGATCCAACCCTTTTCTAGTGCTGAATCGAGAGCGCGCAGCGATATATTGTGCCCCAAGATTTATGCGCGCGTGTCAGTTTCAGAAAATGCTTCATTGCGAGCAGCGTAATCGCCAGGAGACTGCCTGTGCAAATCTAGGCGATCCAACCCTTTTCCAGCGCTGCAGCGAGGGCGCGCAGCGATATATGGTGCCCCAAGAGACATGCAACGCGTGTCAGTTTCAGAAAACTCTTTATTGCGAGCAGCATAATCGTCAGGAGACTGCCTGTGCAAATCAAGGCGATCCAACCCTTTTCTAGTTCTGCAGCGAGAGCGCGCAGCGATATATAGTGCCCCAAGAGTTATGCGACGCGTGTCAGCTTCAGAAAAGGCTTCATTGCGAGCAGCGTAATCGTCAGGAAATTGCCTGTGCAAATCGAGGCGATCGAACCCTTTTCTAGTGCTGCAGCGAGAGCGCGCAGCGATATATAGTGCCCCAGGAGTTATGCGACGCGTGTCAGTTTCAGAAAAGTCTTTATTGCGAGCAGCGTAATCGTCAGGAGACTGCCTGTGCAAATCAAGGCGATCCATCCATTTTCTAGTGCTGCAGCTAGAGCGCGCAGAGATATATCGCGCCCCAAGAGTTATGCGACGCGTGTCAGTTTCAGAAAAGTCTTTACTAAGAGCAGCGTAATCTTCAGGAGACTGCGTGTGCAAATAAAGGCGATCCAGCCTCTTTCAAGTGCTGCAGCGAGAGCGCGCAGCGATATATAGTGCCCCAAGAGTTATGTGACGAGTGTCAGTTTCAGAAAAGGCTTTATTGCGAGCAGCGTAAGCGCCTGGAGACTGCTTGTGCAAATCTAGGCGATCCAACCCTTTTCCAGTGCTGCAGCGAGAGCGCGCAGCGATATATAGTGCCCCAAGAGTTGTGCGACGCGTGTCAGTTTCAGAAAACTCTTTATTGCGAGCAGCATAATCGTCAGGAGACTGCCTGTGCAAATCAAGGCGATCCAACCCTTTTCTAGTGCTGCAGCGAGAGCGCAGCGATATATAGTGCCCCAAGAGTTATGCGACGCGTGTAAGTTTCAGAAAAGGCTTTATACCGAGCAGTGTAAACGTCAGGACACTGACTGTGCAAATCAAGGCGATCGAACCCTTTTATAATGCTGCAGCGAGAGCGCGTAGCGGTATATAGTGCCCCAAGAGTTATGCGACGTGTGTCAGCATCAGAAAAGGCTTTATTGCGAGCAGCGTAATCGTCAGGAGACTGCGTGTGCAAATCAAGGCGATTCAACCCTTTTCTAGTGCTGCAGCGAGAGCGCGCAGTGATATATATTGTCCCAAGAGTTATGCGACCCGTGTCAGTTTCAGAAAAGTCTTTCTTGCGAGCAGCGTAATCGTCAGGAGACTGCCTGTGCAAATCATGGCGATCCAACCCTTTTCTAGTCCTGCAGCGAGAGCGCGCAGCGATATGTAGTGCTCCAAGAGTTATGCGACGCGTGTCAGTTTCAGAAAAGGCTTCATTGCGAGCAGCGTAATCGTCAGGAAACTGCCTGTGCAAATCGAGGCGATCGAACACTTTTCTAGTGCTGCAGCGAGAGCGCGCAGTGATATATAGTGCCCCAAGAGTTATGCGACGCGTGTCAGTTTCAAAAAAGTCTTTGTTGCGAGCAGCGTAATCGCCAGGAGACTGCCTGTGCAAATCTAGGCGATCCAACCCTTTTCCAGTGCTGCAGCGAGAGCGCGCAGCGATATATAGTGCCCCAAGAGTTATGCGACGCGTGTCAGTTTCAGAAAACTCTTTATTGAGAGCACCATTATCGTCAGGAGACTGCCTGTGCAACTCAAGGCGATCCAACCCTTTTCTAGTGCTGCAGCGAGAGCGCGCAGCGATATATAGTGCCCCAAGAGTTATGCGACGCGTGTCAGCTTCAGAAAAGGCTTCATTGCGAGCAGCGTAATCGTCAGGAAATTGCCTGTGCAAATCGAGGCGATCGAACCCTTTTCTAGTGCTGCAGCGAGAGCGCGCAGCGATATATAGTGCCCCAGGAGTTAGGCGACGCGTGTCAGTTTCAGAAAAGTCTTTATTGCGAGCAGCGTAATCGTCAGGAGACTGCCTGTGCAAATCAAGGCGATCCAACCCTTTTCTAGTGCTGCAGCGAGAGCGCGCAGCGATATATAGTGCCCCAAGGGTTATACGACGCGTGTCACCTTCAGAAAAGGCTTCATTGCGAGCAGCGTAATCGTCAGGAGACTGCGTGTGGAAATCAAGGCGCTCCAAGCCTTTTCCAGTGCTGCACCGAGAGCGCGCAGTGATATATAGTGCCCCAAGAGTTATGCGACGCGTGTCAGTTTCAGAAAAGGCTTTATTGCGAGCAGCTTAATCGCTAGGAGACTACCTGTGCAAATCAAGGCGATCCAACCCTTTTCTAGTGCTGAATCGAGAGCGCGCAGCGATATATTGTGCCCCAAGACTTATGCGACGCGTGTCAGTTTCAGAAAATGCTTCATTGCGAGCAGCGTAATCGCCAGGAGACTGCCTGTGCAAATCTAGGCGATCCAACCCTTTTCCAGCGCTGCAGCGAGGGCGCGCAGCGATATATGGTGCCCCAAGAGACATGCAACGCGTGTCAGTTTCAGAAAACTCTTTATTGCGAGCAGCATAATCGTCAGGAGACTGCCTGTGCAAATCAAGGCGATCCAACCCTTTTCTAGTTCTGCAGCGAGAGCGCGCAGCGATATATAGTGCCCCAAGAGTTATGCGACGCGTGTCAGTTTCAGAAAAGGCTTTATTGCGAGCAGCTTAATCGCTAGGAGACTGCCTGTGCAAATCGAGGCGATCGAACCCTTTTTTAATGCTGCAGCAAGAGCGCGTAGCGATTTATAGAGCCCCAAGAGTTATGCGACGCGTGTCAGGTTCAGAAAAGGCTTTATTGCGAGCAGCGTAAACGTCAGGAGACTGCCTGTGCAAATCAAGGCGATGCAACCCTTTTCTAGTGCTGCAGCGAGAGCGCGCAGCGATATATAGTGCAACAAGAGTTATGCGACGCGTGTAAGTTTCAGAAAAGGCTTTATTGCGAGCAGCGTAAACGTCATGAGACTGCCTGTGCAAATCAAGGCGATCCAACCCTTTTCTAGTGCTGCAGCCAGAGCGCGCAGCGATATATAGTGCCCCAAGAGTTATACGACGCGTGTCACCTTCAGAAAAGGCTTCATTGCGAGCAGCGTAATCGTCAGGAGAATGCCTGTGCAAATCAAGGCGATCCAACCCTTTTCTAGTGCTGCAGCGAGAGCGCGCAGCGATATATAGTGCCCCAAGAGTTATGCGACGCGTGTAAGTTTCAGAAAAGGCTTTATAGCGAGCAGTGTAAACGTCAGGACACTGACTGTGCAAATCAAGGCGATCGAACCCTTTTATAATGCTGCAGCGAGAGCGCGTAGCGGTATATAGTGCCCCAAGAGTTATGCGACGTGTGTCAGCATCAGAAAAGGCTTTATTGCGAGCAGCGTAATCGTCGGGAGACTGCGTGTGCAAATCAAGGCGATTCAACCCTTTTCTAGTGCTGCAGCGAGAGCGCGCAGTGATATATATTGTCCCAAGAGTTATGCGACCCGTGTCAGTTTCAGAAAAGTCTTTCTTGCGAGCAGCGTAATCGTCAGGAGACTGCCTGTGCAAATCATGGCGATCCAACCCTTTTCTAGTCCTGCAGCGAGAGCGCGCAGCGATATGTAGTGCTCCAAGAGTTATGCGACGCGTGTCAGTTTCAGAAAACTCTTGATTGCGAGCAGCATAATCGTCAGGAGACTGCCTGTGCAAATCAAGGCGATCCAACCCTTTTTTAGTGCTGCAGCGAGAGCCCGCAACGATATATAGTGCCCCAATAGTTGTGCGACGCGTGTCAGCTTCAGAAAAGGCTTCATTGCGAGCAGCGTAATCGTCAGGAAACTGCCTGTGCAAATCGAGGCGATCGAACACTTTTCTAGTGCTGCAGCGAGAGCGCGCAGTGATATATAGTGCCCCAAGAGTTATGCGACGCGTGTCAGTTTCAAAAAAGTCTTTGTTGCGAGCAGCGTAATCGCCAGGAGACTGCCTGTGCAAATCTAGGCGATCCAACCCTTTTCCAGTGCTGCAGCGAGATCACGCAGCCATATATAGTGCCCCAAGAGTTATGCGACGCGTGTCAGTTTCAGAAAACTCTTTATTGCGAGCACCATTATCGTCAGGAGACTGCCTGTGCAACTCAAGGCGATCCAACCCTTTTCTAGTGCTGCAGCGAGAGCGCGCAGCGATATATAGTGCCCCAAGAGTTTTGCGACGCGTGTCAGCTTCAGAAAAGGCTTCATTGCGAGCAGCGTAATCGTCAGGAAATTGCCTGTGCAAATCGAGGCGATCGAACCCTTTTCTAGTGCTGCAGCGAGAGCGCGCAGCGATATATAGTGCCCCAGGAGTTATGCGACGCGTGTCAGTTTCAGAAAAGTCTTTATTGCGAGCAGCGTAATCGTCAGGAGACTGCCTGTGCAAATCAAGGCGATCCAACCCTTTTCTAGTGTTGCAGCGAGAGCGCGCAGCGATATATAGTGCCCCAAGAGGTATGCGACGCGTGTAAGTTTCAGAAAAGGCTTTATTACGAGCACCGTAAACGTCAGGAGACTGCCTGTGCAAATCAAGGCGATCCAACCCTTTTCTAGTGCTGCAGCGAGAGCGCGCAGTGATATATAGTGCCCCAAGAGTTATGCGACGCGTGTCAGTTTCAGAAAAGTCTTTATTGCGAGCAGCGTAATCGTCAGGAGACTGCCTGTGCAAATCAAGGCGATCCATCCATTTTCTAGTGCTGCAGCTAGAGCGCGCAGAGATATATCGCGCCCCAAGAGTTATGCGACGCGTGTCAGTTTCAGAAAAGTCTTTACTAAGAGCAGCGTAATCTTCAGGAGACTGCGTGTGCAAATAAAGGCGATCCAACCCTTTTCTAGTGCTGCAGCGAGAGCGCGCAGTGATATATAGTGCCCCAAGAGTTATGCGACGCGTGTAGGTTTCAGAAAGGCTTTAGAGCGAGCAGCGTAAACGTCAGGAGACTGCCTGTGCAAATCAAGGCGATCCAACCCTTTTCTAGCGCTGCAGCGAGAGCGCGCAGCGATATATAGTGCCCCAAGAGTTATGAGACGCGTGTCAGTTTCAGAAAACGCTTTATTGCGAGCAGCTTATTCGCTAGGAGACTGCCTGTGCAAATCAAGGCGATTCAACCCTTTTCTAGTGCTGCAGCGAGAGTGCGCAGTGATATATTGTGTCCCAAGAGTTATGCAACGTGTGTAAGTTTCAGAAAACGCTTTATTGCGAGCAGCGTAAACGTCAGGAGACTGCCTGTGCAAATCAACGCGATCCAACCCTTTTCTAGTGCTGCAGCGAGAGCGCGCAGCGATATATAGTGCCCCAAATGTTATGCGACGCGTGTCAGTTTCAGAAAAGGCTTTATTGCGAGCAGCTTAATCGCTAGGAGACTACCTGTGCAAATCAAGGCGATCCAACCCTTTTCTAGTGCTGCAGCGAGAGCGCGCAGTGATATATAGTGGCCCAAGAGTTATGCGACGCGTGTAAGTTTCAGAAAAGGCTTTATAGCAAGCAGCGTAATCGTCAGGAGGCTGCCTGTGCAAATCAAGGCGATCAAACCTCTTTCTAGTGCTGCAGCGAGAGTGCGCAGTGATATATTGTGCCCCAAGAGTTATGCAACGTGTGTAAGTTTCAGAAAACGCTTTATTGCGAGCAGCGTAAACGTCAGGAGACTACCTGTGCAAATCAAGGCGATCGAACCCTTTTTTAATGCTGCCACGAGAGCGCGCAGCGATATATAGTGCCCCAAGGGTTATGCGACGCGTGTCAGTTTCAGAAAAGTTTTTATTGCGAGCAGCGTAATTGTTAGGAGGCTGCCTTTGCAAATCGAGGTGATCCAACCCTTTTCTAAGGTTGTAGCGAGAGCGAGCAGCGATATATCGCGCCCCAAATGTTATGCGACGCGTGTCAGCTTCAGAAAAGTGTTTGTTGCGAGCAGCGTAATCGTCAGGAGACTGCCTGTGCAAATAAAGGCGATCCAACCTGTTTCTAGTGCTCCAGCGAGAGTGCGCAGCCATATATAGCCCCCCGAGTGTTATGCGACGCGTGTCAGTTTCAGAAAAGGCTTTATTGCGAGCAGCGTAATCGCCAGGAGACTGCCTGTGCAAATCAAGGCGATTCATTGATTTTCTAGTGCTGCAGCTAGAGCGCGCAGAGATATATCGCGCCCCAAATGTTATGCGACGCGTGTCAGTTTCAGAAAAGGCTTTATTGCGTGTAGCTTAATCGCTAGGAGACTACCTGTGCAAATCAAGGCGATCCAACCCTTTTCTAGTGCTGCAGCGAGAGCGCGCCGCGATATATAGTGCCCCAAGAGTTATGAGACGCGTGTCAGTTTCAGAAAAGGCTTTATTGAGAGCAGCTTATTCGCTAGGAGACTGCCTGGGCAAATCGAGGCGATCGAACCCTTTTATAATGCAGCAGCGAGAGCGCGTAGCCATATGTAGTGCCCCAAGAGTTATGCGACACGTGTCAGCTTCAGAAAAGGCTTTATTGCGAGCAGCGTAAACGTCAGGAGACTGCCTGTGCAAATCAAGGCGATTCAACCCTTTTCTAGTGCTGCAGCGAGAGTGCGCAGTGATATATTGTGCCCCAAGAGTTATGCAACGTGTGTAAGTTTCAGAAAACGCTTTATTGCGAGCAGCGTAAACGTCAGGAGACTGCCTGTGCAAATCAAGGCGATCCAACCCTTTTCTAGTGCTGCAGCGAGAGCGCGCAGCGATATATAGTGCCCCAAGACGTATGCGACGCGTGTCAGTTTCAGAAAAGTTTTTATTGCTAGCAGCGTAATTGTTAGGAGGCTGCCTGTGCAAATCGAGGTGATCCAACCCTTTTCTATGGTTGTAGCGAGAGCGAGCAGCGATATATCGCGCCCCAAATGTTATGCGACGCGTGTCAGTTTCAGAAAAGTCTTTACTAAGAGCAGCGTAATCGTCAGGAGACTGCCTGTGCAAATAAAGGCGATCCAACCTCTTTCTAGTGCTGCAGCGAGAGCGCGCAGCCATATATAGCCCCCCGAGTGTTATGCGACGCGTGTCAGTTTCAGAAAAGTTTTTATTGCGAGAACCGTAAACGTCAGGAGACTACCTGTGCAAATCGAGGCGATCGAACCCTTTTTTAATGCTGCCACGAGAGCGCGTCGCGATATATAGTGCCCCAAGAGTTATGCGACGCGTGTTAGTTTCAGAAAAGTTTTTATTGCGAGCAGCGTAATCGTCAGGAGTCTGCCTTTGCAAATCGAGGCGATCCAACCCTTTTCTAGTGCTGCAGCGAGAGCGCGCAGTGATATATAGTGCCCCAAGATTATGCGACGCGTGTCAGTTTCAGAAAAGTCTTTGTTGCGAGCAGCGTAATCGACAGGAGACTGCGTGTGCAAATCATGGCGATCCAACCCTTTTCTAGTCCTGAATCGAGAGCGCGCAGCGATATATTGTGCCCCAAGACTTATGCGACGCGTGTCAGTTTCAGAAAATGCTTCATTGCGAGCAGCGTAATCGCCAGGAGACTGCCTGTGCAAATCTAGGCGATCCAACCCTTTTCCAGCGCTGCAGCGAGGGCGCGCAGCGATATATGGTGCCCCAAGAGATATGCAACGCGTGTCAGTTTCAGAAAACTCTTTATTGCGAGCAGCGTAATCGTCAGGAAATTGCCTGTGCAAATCGAGGCGATCGAACCCTTTTCTAGTGCTGCAGCGAGAGCGCGCAGCGATATATAGTGCCCCAGGAGTTATGCGACGCGTGTCAGTTTCAGAAAAGTCTTTGTTGCGAGCAGCGTAATCGTCAGGAGACTGCGTGTGGAAATCAAAGCGATCCAAGCCTTTTCTGGTGCTGCACCGAGAGCGCGCAGTGATATATTGTGCCCCAAGAGTTATGCGACGCGTGTCAGTTTCAGAAAAGTCTTTATTGCGAGCAGCGTAATCGTCAAGACACTGCCTGTGCAAATCAAGCGATCTAACACTTTTCTACTGCTGCAGCGAGAGCGCGCAGCGATATATAGTGCCCTATAAGTTATGCGACGCGTGTCAGTTTCAGAAAAGGCTTTATTGCGAGCAGCTTAATCGCTAGGAGACTACCTGTGCAAATCAAGGCGATCCGACCCTTTTCTAGTGCTACAGCGAGAGAGCGCAGTGATATATAGTGCCCCAAGGGTTATGCGACGCGTGTCAGTTTCAGAAAAGTCTTTATTGCGAGCAGGGTAATCGTCAGGAGACTGCCTGTACAAATCAAGGCGATCCAACCCTTTTCTAGTGCTGCAGTGAGAGCGCGCAGCGATATATAGTGCCCCAAGAGTTATGCGACGCGTGTAAGTTTCAGAAAAGGCTTTATACCGAGCAGTGTAAACGTCAGGACACTGACTGTGCAAATCAAGGCGATCGAACCCTTTTATAATGCTGCAGCGAGAGCGCGTAGCGGTATATAGTGCCCCAAGAGTTATGCGACGTGTGTCAGCATCAGAAAAGGCTTTATTGCGAGCAGCGTAATCGTCAGGAGACTGCGTGTGCAAATCAAGGCGATTCAACCCTTTTCTAGTGCTGCAGCGAGAGCGCGTAGCGATATATAGTGCCCCAAGAGTTATGCGACGCGTGTCAGCTTCAGAAAAGGCTTTATTGCGAGCAGCGTAATCGTCAGGAGACTGCGTGTGCAAATCAAGGCGATCCAACCCTTTTCTAGTGCTCCAGCGAGAGCGCGCAGTGATATAGGGTGCCCCAATAGTTATGCGACGCGTGTCAGTTTCAGAAAAGGCTTTATTGCGAGCAGCGTAAACGTCAGGAAAATGCCTGTGCAAATCAAGGCAATCTAACCCTTTTCTAGTGCTGCAGCGAGAGCGCGCAGTGATATATAGTGCCCCAAGAGGTTTGCGACGCGTGTCAGTTTCAGAAAAGTCTTTATTGCGAGCAGCGTAATCGTCAGGAGACTGCCTGTGCAAATCAAGGCGATCCAACCCTTTTCTAGTGCTGCAGCGAGAGCGCGCAGCGATATATGGTGCCGCAAGAGTTATGCGACGCGTGTCAGTTTCAGAAAAGTCTTTATTGCGAGCTGCGTGATCGTCAAGAGACTGCCTGTGCAAATCAAGCCGATCCAACACTTTTCTAGTGCTGCAGCGAGAGCGCGCAGCGATATATAGTGCCCCAAGAGTTATGCGACGCGTGTCAGTTTCAGAAAAGGCTTTATTGCGAGCAGCTTAATCGCTAGGAGACTGCCTGTGCAAATCAAGGCGATCCAACTCTTTTCTTGTGCTGCAGCGAGAGCGCGCTGCGATATATATGCCCGAAGTGTTATGCGACGCGTGTCAGTTTCAGAAAAGTCTTTATTGCGAGCAGCGTAATCGTCAGGAGACTGCCTGTGCAAATCAAGGCAATCCAACCATTTTCTAGTGCTGCAGCTAGAGCGTGCAGAGATATATCGCCCCCCAAATGTTATGCGAAGCGTGTCAGTTTCAGAAAAGCCTTTATTGCTAGCAGCGTAATCGCCAGCAGACTGCGTGTGCAAATCATGGCGATCCAACCCTTTTCTAGTCCTGCAGCGAGAGCGCGCAGCGATATATAGTGCCCCAGGAGTTATGCGACGCGTGTCAGTTTCAGAAAAGGCTTTATTGCGAGCAGCGTAATCGCCAGGAGACTGCCTGTGCAAATCTAGGCGATCCAACCCTTTTCCAGTGCTGCAGCGAGAGCGCGCAGCGATATATAGTGCCCAAAGAGTTATGCGACGCGTGTCAGTTTCAGAAAACTCTTTATTGCGAGCAGCATAATCTTCAGGAGATTGCCTGTGCTAATCAAGGCGATCCAACTCTTTCTAGTGCTGCATCGAGAGCGAGCAGCAATATATCGCGCCCCAAATGGTATGCGACGCGTGTCAGTTTCAGAAAAGTCTTTATTGCGAGCAGCGTAATCGTCAGGAGACTGCCTGTGCAAATAAAGGCGATCCAACCTCTTTCTAGTGCTGCAGCGAGAGCGCGCACCCATATATAGCCCCGCGAGTGTTATGCGACGCGTGTCAGTTTCAGAAAAGCTTTATTGCGAGCTGCGTAATCGTCAGGAGACTGCCTGTGCAAATGGAGGCGATCGAACCCTGTTATAATGCTGCAGCGAGAGCGCGTAGCGATAAATAGTGCCCCAAGAGTTATGTGACGCGTGTCAGCTTCAGGAAAGGCTTTATTGCGAGCAGCGTAAACGTCAGGAGACTGCCTGTGCAAATCATGGCGATCCAACCCTTTTCTAGTCCTGAATGGAGAGCGCGCAGCGATATATTCTGCCCCAAGACTTATGCGACGCGTGTCAGTTTCAGAAAATGCTTCATTGCGAGCAGCGTAATCGCCAGAAGACTGCCTGTGCAAATCTAGGCGATCCAACCCTTTTCCAGCGCTGCAGCGAGAGCGCGCAGCGATATATGGTGCCCCAAGAGATATGCAACGCGTGTCAGTTTCAGAAAACACTTTATTGCGAGCAACATAATCGTCAGGAGACTGCCTGTGCAAATCAAGGCGATCCAACCCTTTTCTAGTGCTGCAGCGATAGCGCGCAGCGAGATATAGTGCCCCAAGAGATATGCGACGCGTGTAAGTTTCAGAAAACGCTTCATTGCGAGCAGCGTAAACGTCAGGAGACTGCTTGTGCAAATCAAGGCGATCCAACCCTTTTCTAGTGCAGCAGCGAGAGCGCGCAGCGATATATAGTGCCCCAAGAGTTATGCGACGCGTGTCAGTTTCAGAAAACTCTTTATTGCGAGCAGCATAATCGTCAGGAGACTGCCTGTGCAAATGAAGGCGATCCAACCCTTTTCTAGTGTTGCAGCGAGAGCGCGCAACGATATATAGTGCCCCAAGAGTTATGCGACGCGTGTCAGCTTCAGAAAAGGCTTCATTGCGAGCAGCGTAATCGTCAGGAAACTGCCTGTGCAAATCGAGGCGATCGAACCCTTTTCTAGTGCTGCAGCGAGAGCGCGCAGTGATATATAGAGACCCAAGAGTTATGCGACGCGTGTCAGTTTCAGAAAAGTCTTTGTTGCGAGCAGCGTAATCGTCAGGAGAATGCCTGTGCAAATCATGGCGATCCAACCCTTTTCTAGTCCTGCAGCGAGAGCGCGCAGCGATATATAGTGCCCCAAGAGTTATGCGACGCGTGTCAGTTTCAGAAAAGGCTTTTTTGCGAGCAGTGTAATCGCCAGGAGACTGCCTGTGCAAATCTAGGCGATCCAACCCTTTTCCAGTGCTGCAGCGAGAGCGCGCAGCGATATATAGTGCCCCAAGAGTTATGCGACGCGTGTCAGTTTCAGAAAAGTCTTTATTGCGAGCAGCGTAATCGTCAGGAGACTGCCTGTGCAAATCAAGGCGATCCAACCCTTTTCTAGTGTTGCAGCGAGAACGCGCAGCGATATATAGTGACCCAAGAGGTATGCGACGCGTGTAAGTTTCAGAAAAGGCTTTATTGCGAGCACCGTAAACGTCAGGAGACTGCCGTTGCAAATCAAGGCGATCCAACCCTTTTCTAGTGCTGCAGCGAGAGCGCGCAGCGATATATAGTGCCCCATGAGTTATGCGACGCGTGTCAGTTTCAGAAAAGGCTTTATTGCGAGCAGCTTAATCGCTAGGAGACTGCCTGTGCAAATCGAGGCGATCGAACCCTTTTTTAATGCTGCAGCAAGAGCGCGTAGCGATTTATAGAGCCCCAAGAGTTATGCGACGCGTGTCAGTTTCAGAAAAGTCTTTATTGCGAGCAGCGTAATCGTCAGGAGACTGCCTGTGCAAATCAAGGCAATCCAACCATTTTCTAGTGCTGCAGCTAGAGCGCGCAGAGATATATCTCCCCCGAAATGTAATGCGAAGCGTGTCAGTTTCAGAAAAGCCTTTATTGCTAGCAGCGTAATCGCCGGGAGACTGCGTGTGCAAATCATGGC
Source organism: Dermacentor andersoni (assembly GCF_023375885.2). Taxonomy (NCBI): domain Eukaryota; kingdom Metazoa; phylum Arthropoda; class Arachnida; order Ixodida; family Ixodidae; genus Dermacentor; species Dermacentor andersoni. The sequence goes on along the minus strand of NC_092819.1, from coordinate 94,405,095 downwards.
GATCCAACCCTTTTCTAGTCCTGCAGCGAGAGCGCGCAGCGATATATAATGCCCCAAGAGTTATGCGACCCGTGTCAGTTTCAGAAAAGGCTTAATTGCGAGCAGCGTAATCGCCAGGAGACTGCCTGTGCAAATCTAGGCGATCCAACCCTTTTCCAGTGCTGCAGCGAGAGCGCGCAGCGATATATAGTGCCCAAAGAGTTATGCGACGCGTGTCAGTTGCAGAAAACCCTTTATTGCGAGCAGCATAATCTTCAGGAGGTTGCCTGTGCAAATCAAGGCGATCCAACTCTTTCTAGTGCTGCAGCGAGAGCGAGCAGCAATATATCGCGCCCCAAATGGTATGCGACGCGTGTCAGTTTCAGAAAAATCTTTATTGCGAGCAGCGTAATCGTCAGAAGACTGCCTGTGCAAATAAAGGCGATCCAACCTCTTTCTAGTGCTGCAGCGAGAGCGCGCACCCATATATAGCCCCCCGAGTGTTATGCGACGCGTGTCAGCTTCAGGAAAGGCTTTATTGCGAGCAGCGTAAACGTCAGGAGACTGCGTGTGCAAATCAAGGCGAGCCAACCCTTTTCCAACGTTGTAGCGAGAGTGAGCAGCGATATATAGTGCCCCAAGAGTTATGCGACACGTGTCAGTTTCAGAAAAGTCTTTATTGCGAGCAGCGTAATCGTCAGGAGACTGCCTGTGCAAATCAAGGCAATCCAACCCTTTTCTAGTGCTGCAGCGAGAGCGCGCAGCGATATACAGTGCCCCAAGAGTTATGCGACGCGTGTAAGTTTCAGAAAAGGCTTTATTGCGAGCAGCGTAATCGTCAGGAGACGGCCTGTGCAAATCAAGGCGATCCAACACTTTTCTCGTGCTGCAGCGAGAGCGCGCAGCAATATATAGTGCCCCAAGAGTTATGCGACGCGTGTCAGTTTCAGAAAAGTTTCTATTGCGAGCAGCGTAATCGTCACGAGACTGCCTGTGCAAATCGAGGTGATCCAACCCTTTTCCAACGTTGTAGCGAGAGTGAGCAGCGATATATAGTGCCCAAGAGTTATGCGACACGTGTCAGTTTCAGAAAAGTCTTTATTGCGAGCAGCGTAATCGTCAGGAGACTGCCTGTGCAAATCAAGGCAATCCAACCCTTTTCTAGTGCTGCAGCGAGAGCGCGCAGCGATATAGAGTGCCCCAAGAGTTATGCGACGCGTGTCAGTTTCAGAAAAGTTTCTATTGCGAGCAGCGTAATCGTCAGGAGGCTGCCTGTGCAAATCGAGGTGATCCAACCCTTTTCCAACGTTGTAGCGAGAGCGAGCAGCGATATATAGTGCCCCAAGAAGTATGCGACGCGTGTAAGTTTTAGAAAAGGCTTTATTGCGAGCAGCGTAAACGTCAGGAGACTGCCTGTGCAAATCAACGCGATCCAACCCTTTTCTAGTGCTGCAGCGAGAGCGCGCATCGATATATAGTGCCCCACGAGTTATGCGACGCGTGTCAGTCTCAGAAAAGTTTTTATTGCGAGCAGCGTAATCGTCAAGAGACTGCCTGTGCAAATCGAGGCGATCGAACCCTTTTATAATGCTGCAGCGAGAGCGCGTAGCGATAAATAGTGCCCCAAGAGTTATGTGACGCGTGTCAGCTTTAGGAAAGGCTTTATTGCGAGCAGCGTAAACGTCAGGAGACTGCCTGTGCAAATCATGGCGATCCAACCCTTTTCTAGTCCTGAATGGAGAGCGCGCAGCGATATATTGTGCCCCAAGACTTATGCGACGCGTGTCAGTTTCAGAAAATGCTTCATTGCGAGCAGCGTAATCGCCAGAAGACTGCCTGTGCAAATCTAGGCGATCCAACCCTTTTCCAGCGCTGCAGCGAGAGCGCGCAGCGATATATGGTGCCCCATGAGATATGCAACGCGTGTCAGTTTCAGAAAACACTTTATTGCGAGCAACATAATCGTCAGGAGACTGCCTGTGCAAATCAAGGCGATCCAACCCTTTTCTAGTGCTGCAGCGATAGCGCGCAACGAGATATAGTTCCCCAAGAGATATGCGACGCGTGTAAGTTTCAGAAAACGCTTCATTGCGAGCAACGTAAACGTCAGGAGACTGCTTGTGCAAATCAAGGCGATCCAACCCTTTTCTAGTGCAGCAGCGAGAGCGCGCAGCGATATATAGTGCCCCAAGAGTTATGCGACGCGTGTCAGTTTCAGAAAACTCTTTATTGCGAGCAGCATAATCGTCAGGAGACTGCCTGTGCAAATCAAGGCGATCCAACCCTTTTCTAGTGTTGCAGCAAGAGCGCGCAACGATATATAGTGCCCCAAGAGTTATGCGACGCGTGTCAGCTTCAGAAAAGGCTTCATTGCGAGCAGCGTAATCGTCAGGAAACTGCCTGTGCAAATCGAGGCGATCGAACCCTTTTCCAGTGCTGCAGCGAGAGCGCGCAGCGATATATTGTGCCCAAAGAGTTATGCGACGCGTGTCAGTTTCAGAAAACTCTTTATTGCGAGCAGCATAATCTTCAGGAGATTGCCTGTGCTAATCAAGGCGATCCAACTCTTTCTAGTGCTGCATCGAGAGCGAGCAGCAATATATCGCGCCCCAAATGGTATGCGACGCGTGTCAGTTTCAGAAAAGTTTTTATTGCGAGCTGCGTAATCGTCAGGAGACTGCCTGTGCAAATGGAGGCGATCGAACCCTGTTACAATGCTGCAGCGAGAGCGCGTAGCGATAAATAGTGCCCCAAGTGTTATGTGACGCGTGTCAGCTTCAGGAAAGCTTTTATTGCGAGCAGCGTAAACGTCAGGAGACTGCCTGTGCAAATCAAGGCGATCCAGCCCTTTTCTAGTGCTGCAGCGAGAGCGCGCAGTGATATATAGTGCCCGAAGAATTATGCGACGCGTGTAAGTCTCAGAAACGGCTTTATTGCGAGCAGCGTAAACGTCAGGAGACTGCCTGTGCAAATCAAGGCGATCCAACACTTTTCTAGTGCTGCAGAGAGAGCGCGCAGCGATATATAGTGCCCCAAGAGTTATGCGACGCGTGTCAGTTTCAGAAAAGTTTTTATTGCGAGCAGCGTAATCGTCAGGAGACTGCCTGTGCAAATCGAGGCGATCGAACCTATTTATAATGCTGCAGCGAGAGCGCGTAGCGATATATATTGCCCCAAGAGTTATGCGACGCGTGTCAGCTTCAGAAAAGGCTTTATTGCGAGCAGCGCAATCGTCAGGAGACTGCCTGTGCAAATCAAGGCGAGCCAACCCTTTTCTAGTGCTGCAGCGAGAGCGCGCAGTGATATATAGTTCCCCAAGAGTTATGCGACGCGTGTCAGTTTCAGAAAAGGCTTTATTGCGAGCAGCGTAATCGTCAGGAGACTGCGTGTGCAAATCAAGGCGAGCCAACCCATTTCTAGTGCTGCAGCGAGAGCGCGCAGTGATATATAGTTCCCCAAGAGTTATGCGACGCGTGTCAGTTTCAGAAAAGGCTTTATTGCAAGCAGCGTAATCGTCAGGAGACTGCCTGTGCAAATCAAGGCGATCCAACACTTTTCTCGTGCTGCAGCGAGAGCGCGCAGCAATGTATAGTGCCCCAAGAGTTATTCGACGCGTCAGTTTCAGAAAAGTTTCTATTGCGAGCAGCTTAATCGTCAGGAGACTGCCTGTGCAAATAAAGGCGATCCAACCTCTTTCTAGTGCTGAAGCGAGAGCGCGCACCCATATATAGCCCCCCGAGTGTTATGCGACGCGTGTCAGTTTCAGAAAAGTTTTTATTGCGAGCTGCGTAATCGTCAGGAGACTGCCTGTGCAAATGGAGGCGATCGAACCCTGTTACAATGCTGCAGCGAGAGCGCGTAGCGATAAATAGTGCCCCAAGTGTTATGTGACGCGTGTCAGCTTCAGGAAAGGCTTTATTGCGAGCAGCGTAAACGTCAGGAGACTGTCTGTGCAAATCAAGGCGATCCAGCCCTTTTCTAGTGCTGCAGCGAGAGCACGCAGTGATATATAGTGCCCTAAGCGTTATGCGACGCGTGTGTGTTTCAGCAAAAGCTTTATAGCGAGCAGCGTAAACGTCAGGAGACTGCCTGTGCAAATCAAGGCGATCGAACCTATTTATAATGCTGCAGCGAGAGCGCGTAGCGATATATATTGCCCCAAGAGTTATGCGACGCGTGTCAGCTTCAGAAAAGGCTTTATTGCGAGCAGCGCAATCGTGAGGAGACTGCGTGTGCAAATCAAGGCGAGCCAACCCATTTCTAGTGCTGCAGCGAGAGCGCGCAGTGATATATAGTTCCCCAAGAGTTATGCGACGCGTGTCAGTTTCAGAAAAGGCTTTATTGCAAGCAGCGTAATCGTCAGGAGACTGCCTGTGCAAATCAAGGCGATCCAACACTTTTCTCGTGCTGCAGCGAGAGCGCGCAGCAATGTATAGTGCCCCAAGAGTTATTCGACGCGTCAGTTTCAGAAAAGTTTCTATTGCGAGCAGCTTAATCGTCAGGAGACTGCCTGTGCAAATAAAGGCGATCCAACCTCTTTCTAGTGCTGAAGCGAGAGCGCGCACCCATATATAGCCCCCCGAGTGTTATGCGACGCGTGTCAGTTTCAGAAAAGTTTTTATTGCGAGCTGCGTAATCGTCAGGAGACTGCCTGTGCAAATGGAGGCGATCGAACCCTGTTACAATGCTGCAGCGAGAGCGCGTAGCGATAAATAGTGCCCCAAGTGTTATGTGACGCGTGTCAGCTTCAGGAAAGGCTTTATTGCGAGCAGCGTAAACGTCAGGAGACTGTCTGTGCAAATCAAGGCGATCCAGCCCTTTTCTAGTGCTGCAGCGAGAGCACGCAGTGATATATAGTGCCCTAAGCGTTATGCGACGCGTGTGTGTTTCAGCAAAGGCTTTATAGCGAGCAGCGTAAAGGTCAGGACACTGCCTGTGCAAATCAAGGCGATCGAACCCTTTTATAATGCTGCAGCGAGAGTCCGTAGCGATATATAGTGCCCCAAGAGTTATGCGACGCGTGTCAGCTTCAGAAAAGGCTTTATTGCGAGCAGCGTAATCGTCAGGAGACTGCGTGTGCAAATCAAGGCGGTCCAACCCTTTTCTAGTGCTGCAGCGAGAGCGCGCAGTGATATATGGTGCCCCAATAGTTATGCGACGCGTGTCAGTTTCAGAAAACTCTTTATTGCGAGCAGCATAAACTTCAGGAGATTGCCTGTGCAAATCAAGGCGATCCAACTCTTTCTAGTGCTGCAGCGAGAGCGAGCAGCAATATATCGCGCCCCAAATGGTATGCGACGCGTGTCAGTGTCAGAAAAGTCTTTATTGCGAGCTGCGTGATCGTCAAGAGACTGCCTGTGCAAATGAAGGCGATCCAACACTTTTCTAGTGCTGCAGCGAGAGTGCGCAGCGATATATAGTGCCCCAAGAGTTATGCAACGCGTGTCAGTTTCAGAAAAGGCTTTATTGCGAGCAGCTTAATCGCTAGGAGACTGCCTGTGCAAATCAAGGCGATCCAACTCTTTTCTAGTGCTGCAGCGAGAGCGCGCAGCGATATATAGTGCCCCAAGAGTTACGCGACGCGTGTCAGTTTCAGAAAAGTCTTTATTGCGAGCAGCATAATCGTCAGGAGACTGCCTGTGCAAATCAAGGCTATCCAACCATTTTCTAGTGCTGCAGCTAGAGCGTGCAGAGATATATCGCCCCCCAAATGTTATGCGAAGCGTGTCAGTTTCAGAAAAGTCCTTATTGCTAGCAGCGTAATCGCCAGGAGACTGCGTGTGCAAATCATGGCGATCCAACCCTTTTCCAGTGCTGCAGCGAGAGCGCGCAGCGATATATAGTGCCCAAAGAGTTATGCGACGCGTGTCAGTTTCAGAAAACTCTTTATTGCGAGCAGCATAATCTTCAGGGGATTGCCTGTGCAAATCAAGTCGATCCAACTCTTTCTAGTGCTGCAGCGAGAGCGAGCAGCAATATATCGCGCCCCAAATGGTATGCGACGTGTGTCAGTTTCAGAAAAGTCTTTATTGCGAGCAGCGTAATCGTCAGGAGACTGTCTCTGCAAATAAAGGCGATCCAACCTCTTTCTAGTGCTGCAGCGAGAGCGCGCAGCCATATATAGCCCCCTGAGTGTTATGGGACGCGTGTCAGTTTCAGAAAAGTTTTTATTGCAAGCAGCATAATCGTCAGGAAACTGCCTGTGCAAATCGAGGCGATCGAAGTCTTTTATAATGCTGCAGTGAGAGCGCGTAGCGATATATAGTGCCCCAAGAGTTATGTGACACCTGTCAGCTTCAGAAAAGGCTTTATTGCGAGCAGCGTAAACGTCAGGAGACTGCCTGTGCAAATCAAGGCGATCCAACCCTTTTCTAGTGGTGCAGCGAGAGCGCGCAGTGATATATAGTGCCCCAAGAGTTATGCGACGCGTGTAAGTTTCAGAAAAGGCTTTATAGCTAGCAGCGTAATCGTCAGGAGACTGCCTGTGCAAATCAAGGTGATCACACCCTTTTCTATTGCTGGAGCGAGAGCGCGCAGCGATATATAGTGCCCCAAGGTTATGCGACGTGTGTCAGTTTCAGAAAAGGCTTTATTGCGAGCAGCTTAATCGCTAGGAGACTACCTGTGCAAATCAAGGCGATCCAACCCTTTTCTAGTGCTGCAGCGAGAGCGCGCAGTGATATATAATGCCCGAAGATTATGCGACGCGTGTCAGTTTCAGAAAAGTCTTTATTGCGAGCTGCGTGATCGTCAAGAGACTGCCTGTGCAAATCAAGGCGATCCAACTCTTTTCTAGTGCTGCAGCGAGAGCGCGCAGCGATATATATGCCCCAAGTGTTATGCGACGCGTGTCAGTTTCAGAAAAGTCTTTATTGCGAGCAGCGTAATCGTCAGGAGACTGCCTGTGCAAATCAAGGCAATCCAACCATTTTCTAGTGCTGCAGCTAGAGCGTGCAGAGATATATCGCCCCCCAAATGTTATCCGAAGCGTGTCAGTTTCAGAAAAGCCTTTATTGCTAGCAGCGTAATCGCCAGGAAACTGCGTGTGCAAATCATGGCGATCCAACCCTTTTCTAGTCCTGCAGCGAGAGCGCGCAGCGATATATAGTGCCCCAGGAGTTATGCGACGCGTGTCAGTTTCAGAAAAGGCTTTATTGCGAGCAGCGTAATCGCCAGGAGACTGCCTGTGCAAATGTAGGTGATCCAACCCTTCTCCAGTGCTGCAGCGAGAGCGCGCAGCGATATATAGTGCCCAAAGAGTTATGCGACGCGTGTCAGTTTCAGAAAACTCTTTATTGCGAGCAGCATAATCTTCAGGAGATTGCCTGTGCTAATCAAGGCGATCCAACTCTTTCTAGTGCTGCATCGAGAGCGAGCAGCAATATATCGCGCCCCAAATGGTATGCGACGCGTGTCAGTTTCAGGAAAGGCTTTATTGCGAGCAGCGTAAACGTCAGGAGACTGCCTGTGCAAATCAAGGCGATCCAGCCCTTTTCTAGTGCTGCAGCGAGAGCGCGCAGTGATATATAGTGCCCCAAGAATTATGCGACGCGTGTAAGTCTCAGAAACGGCTTTATTGCGAGCAGCGTAAACGTCAGGAGACTGCCTGTGCAAATCAATGATGATGATGATGATGATGTGTTGTGTTTAGTGGCGCAAGGGCCAGGTTTGGCCAAAGAGCGCCATGACAAGTGTTAATGTTTATGTACTATGGAAGATGTGACTTGGCTGTAAAGTGGCCTAAAAATATTCGCTGTAAAGTGCGTAAAATCTACGTGCTATAAAATTATGGCGATGATTAATGAAGAAAACTATGACCATTAAAATCCATCGTAGGAGAATGATGCAAAATGGAAAATGTATCAGATAGTAAAATTACTTGGAGCACTGCTGCCTCGCCAGAGCCCTTGAAACACAAGGGCCTAGAGGCGCGTGCTACACGAAAGAGCTATCACAGCGGTATCCTCTGAAGAGAGGACCCGCTACGAACATGTGGGGCTAAGAACATGCAAGACAACATCTTTCAGGAAGCCCAGGACTGCGCTGGAGTCAAACAGCGGTTCTGGGCCGAGTAACATTACTGGATGAAAGGGGATGTGCTGGCGGTATGCTAAGGGAAAATGTTTCTTTCTTTCAGATTCGGCTGCCCGACACTCCAGAAGGACGTGGAGGACGGTCAGCCTCTCCCCGCATCTACCACAGGTTGGAGGCTCGTTTCCGGTGAGTAAAAAGTTATGTGTGCCAAATGTGTGTCCTATTCTTAGACGACAGAATAGGACATCTGTCCGGCGTGATTTTGTTACGGAAGGCCAGAATCCTAACTGTGGCTTTATCACGTGGAGCTTATTATTTGTTTCCGCGTCCCATAGGCGTTGCCACTGGTTCCGTAGTATCCTCCGTAAGAAGGGCTTCAGGTCTGTGACAGGAACTGCAGCGGTGGGATTAGCAGAAAATGATGCAACTGACGTGGCCATCTGGTCCGCCAGAACGTTACCTTCGATGCCCCTATGACCTGGCACCCAGCATATGATGACATGCTGATTACCTACATACGCTTTACACAGAGCAGAATAGAGTTCGTTAATTACCGGATTTTTGTGGTTAGAGAATGCCATCAAGGCCTTCACAACACTAAGGGAGTCCGTATATATGACTGCTTTCTGGAGTTTTGATTTCCTGATATGCTTCACAGCCGACAATAGTGCGTAGGCCTCAGCCGTAAAGATACTAGTTTCCGGATGCAGTACGTCGGATTCCAAGAAGGATGGACCGACGGCTGCATAGGACACCCCCTCGCGTGACTTCGATGCGTCTGTGTAGAACTCCGTGCAGGAGTGTTTGTATTGGAGTTCCCGGAAATGCATTTGTATTTCAATCTGTGGAGCGTGTTTTGTAACTTGCATGAAAGATATATCGCATTCTATGTGCTGCCACTCCCAAGGAGGTAGCAGCTTGGCTGGCTGCATTAGGCGGAGCTCGAGGAGTGGGACATGCATTTCCTCACTAAGCTGCCTCACACGCATCGAAAAAGGCCGTCTTACGGAAGGACGATTATGAAAGAGCGTAGCATATGTCATATCGTTAATGGTATTAAAACATGGATGTTGAGGATTAGAGTGGACTTTCAGGAAATATGTTTGGCTGATGTATGTTCTCTGCAGATGTAGTGACCACTCATTTGATTCTGCATATAAACTTTCTATGGGACTTGTTCTGAAAGCTCCAGTGGCCAGTCGGATTCCTAGATGGTGGACCGTATCTAGCATCTTTAGCGCGCTCGGGGCTGCAGAATGATAGATCACGGCACCGTAGCCCAACCGCGATCGGATGAGGCTCTTGTACAGATTCATTAAACATTTCCTGTCGCTGCCCCATGCTGTGTGGGATAACACTTTAAGTAAGTTCATTGTTCTTAAGCATTTGACCTTGAGGTACTTTATGTGTGGAATGAAAGTTAATTTCGAATCAAGTATGATGCCTAAGTCTTGTGTTCTTTGTTCATAGGAATTCGCTGACCATACATTTCGATACTGGGTTCTGGAATGAGCCCTCTCTTTCTTGTGAAAAGCACACAAGAACTTTTGTTGGGGTTGACTTTAAATCCGTTTTCTTCTGCCCATTTGGACACTTTGTTCAAGCCCTGTTGAACTTGCCTCCCACATACTGTAAGGTTGCAGGATTTGAATCCTATCTGTATGTCGTCTACGTAAACAGAATAAAAAATGGCTGGCGGTAACGAGGCACGAAGGGTGTTTATTTTCACGATGAAGAGCGTGCAGCTAAGTACACCTCCTTGAGGTACACCAGTTTCCTGTATAAAAGGTCGCGACAATACATTGCCGACTTTCACACGAAATGTACGGTTGGACAAATAGCTTTCTATTAGGACGAGCATATTGCCACGGATGCCAATTCCCGACAAGTCTCTCAATATTCCATAGCGCCACGTAGTGTCGTACGCCTTCTCCATATCGAGGAATACGGATAGGAAATATTGTTTATGTAGAAAGACGTCGCGAATGTTTCCCTGAATGCGCACAAGGTGATCGGTTGTGGACCGCCCTTCTCTGAATCCACACTGAAAGGGATCGAGGATATTGTTGAGTTCAAGGTAATGTACAAGTCTGCGGTTAACCATTTTTTCAAAAAGCTTACAAAGACAATTTGTAAGAGCTATCGGACGGTAACTTGCCGCCAAGGAAGGGTCCTTGCCCTGTTTAAGAACAGGGACCACAATCGCTTCTTTCCATGTGGATGGGAGGTTTCCCGCAGCCCAAATAGCGTTGAAAAGCGTGAGTAGTGTAAGTTTGGTTTCATCGTGTAAGTTTCTGATCATTTCGTACATGACCCTATCAGGTCCCGGCGCAGAGCCCCTGCATGTGGTCAAGGCAGCTCTCAACTCAGCAATATTGAAAGGCCGGTTATAAGGTTCATTCTGCCTGGATTTTCGTATTATGGGCTTACATTCTTCTATTTGTTTGTATTTCAAAAATGATTGCGAATAATGGTTTGAACTCGACACGCTCTCGAAGTGTTCCCCAAGTGAATCTGCCTGATCTTTTAGTGTTTCACCTTGTGTGTTTACCAAAGGAAGTGAATATGTTTGTCGCCCTTTTATCCTATTAACCCGGTTCCAGACTTTGGCCTCATCTGTATACGAGTTGATACCGGATAAAAACGTCTGCCAACTCTCTCTTCTAGCCTGTCGGCGTGTTCGCCTGCCTTGCGATTTCACTTTCTTAAAGTTAAACAGATTCTCCGCAGTGGGAGAGGCGCGTAGCAACCCCCACGCTTTGTTCTGTTTCTTACGAGCGATCCTACAGTCCTCGTTCCACCACGGGACACGCCGTTTGCATGCCAAGCCATTTACTTGTGATATACATTTAGTTGCGGCATCTATTATGAAGGCTGTAAAGTATTCCACGGCAGCATCAATTCCTAACGAGGACATCTCATCCCATGAAATATTACTGAGAGTTCGGAATTTCTCCCAGTCTGCTGTATCAATCTTCCACCTAGGAGCTTGTGGGGGAAATTCATTTTCTTTAGATGTTCTTAGCAATACGGGGAAGTGATCGCTCCCGTAAGGATTGCTCGTAACTTCCCATTCGAGTTCGAGCAGTAAAGAGGCGGAAACTATACTAAGATCTATTGACGAAAAGGTTCTGTTCGCAAGAGAGTAATATGTGGGTTCTTTCTTATTTAGAAGGCACGCTCCAGAAGAGTAAAGGAACTGTTCAACGAGACGCCCTCGCGCATCGATACGAGAGTCTCCCCACAAGGTGCTGTGTGCATTGAAATCGCCAAGAACAACATAGGGTTCTGGCAATTCATCTATTAATGACTGAAATTCATGTTTGCTTAGTTTGTAGTGTGGGGGTATATAAATCGAGCAAATAGTGATAAGTTTGTTTAGCAAAACTATTCGAACCGCCACTGCTTCAAGGGCCGTTCGTAGCTGTAAATGTTGACATGCTATGCTCTTTTGGATTACAATTGCAACACCTCCCGATGATGCGATTGCGTCATCGCGATCTTTGCGAAAAGTAACATGCTGTCGGAGAAAGTTTGTGTGTTGTGTTTTTAGGTGTGTTTCCTGTAGACACAGCACTTTTGGATTGTGTTTGTGTATAATCTCTTGCACATCATCAAGGTTCCTAAGAAGACTTCTGACATTCCATTGAATGATTTGTGTATCCATGTTGAAAGTAAATAAGTGCTGTGTGTACGGAAATGGAGGTGATGATTTAGGTTACAGAGCTCTTTCGAGGCCCTGTAACGGGGGTTCTGGCCTTTCTGGAGCGTTCGAGGGAGCCTCGCCGCTCCTTAGGCGTTTGGTGCGCCTTGAGGACCGGAGTAGTGTCCATTGCCTCTTGTGAGGCGCCGGACACGTGCTCTTGCGAGCGAGAAGTTACAAGAGAGAGTCCTGCCTTGGAGGGCAAGACCCCTGCGCCCACCAGCCCGGAGGTCGATGGGGCTCCCTGAGGGATTTGGCGGCGCTGGCCGTTGCCAGCGCTGGAGGGGGCCTCGGAGGTTGGGGCAGCCTCGGCTGCTCCCACCTTCGGGGTCGATGGCTCCGTCTGCTCGGTTGGCGGAGCAGCGCTAGCTGCAACCACCGGGGGGGCAGATGGCGTGACTGCCGACTCACTGACTGTGGGTCGGACAGCCGCCGGAGGCCGTTGTGACGCTGCCCCCTGACGCGCCACATCGGCAAAGGTTTTCTTTGGCAGGTATGCTACCCGCCTTCGTGCCTCTTTGAACGATATATTCTCTTTTACTTTTATAGTCACAATTTCTTTTTCCTTCTTCCAGGAGGGGCACGACCGCGAGTACGCGGCGTGGTCCCCGTCACAGTTTACACAGTGTAGAGAGTTCTTACATGCTTCAGTGGCGTGTTCAAGGGCACTGCATTTGGCGCATGTTTGGCGGCCTCGGCAGCTCTGCGAGCTGTGGCCAAAACGTTGGCATTTGAAACATCTCAAGGGATTCGGCACATACGGTCTTATACGAAGCTTGATGTACCCGGCCTCGATTGACTCGGGCAGGACACTGGAGTTAAAGGTGAGTATTAGGTGTTTGGTCGCAATTTCTTTTCCGTCTCGCCTCATCTTGATTCTTCTGACATTTATGACATTCTGTTCGCTGAAGCCCTCCAAGAGCTCAGCCTCAGCCAGCTCCAATAAATCGTCATCGGAGACTACGCCACGGGTGGTATTCATGGTACGATGAGGAGTTACTTTGGCGTCACCAAATGAAACTAGATTGGGTAGATTTTCATATTGTTTCTGGTTGCGGAGCTCCAAGAGGAGATCGCCGCTTGCCATCCTGGATGCTTTATAACCTGTACCAAAAACTTGGGTAAGAGACTTGGACACGAGGAATGGAGAAATTGTTCGCACGGGTTTGCCTGGTGTTTCAGAGTGCACTACATGGAAACGAGGAAAGGTTTCTTTTTGGCGGGCAAAAAATTCAAAGACATCATCGGTGCACCCCCTCTTGAGGGAGCGATCAGGTAATGGGGGGAAAGAAGAAGCCATAAGAGATTATAATTTCGGCAGTAACGCCAGCCACCCACCGTGGAGTCCTACAAGGGGACGCTGCAGGATCCGTAAAACACGGCCTGCAAACGCCAGCAGTACGTTACCACTATAACCAGATACGAAATAACCTAGGTTGGCTATTCACACAAGGTTAACCCTTGCTGCCTGGAAAAATTGGAAGTAAGTGGAAGCTAGGAGAAGACAGGAAAGATAAAAAGTGAGAGAAAGACGAAGATTAGAGGAAGAGAGAGACAGGAAAAGGCAACTACCGATTTCCCCCGGGTGGGTCAGTCCGGGGGTGCCGTCTACGTGAAGCCGAGGCCAAAGGGGTGTGTTGCCGCCGCCGAGGGGCCGTAAAGGTCCAAACACCCGGCATTGGCTCAACCCCCAGGATCCCCTTTTCCCCGGACACGGCTAAGCCGCGCACGGCTACACGCGGGAGGGTCCAACCCTCGTGTGCTTGGGTCCGTGGTGTCGCAACACACCAAACGCCTGCTGACGCAGACGCCCCTGCGGGGGGTGTGTGCAAATCAAGGCGATCCAACACTTTTCTAGTGCTGCAGAGAGAGCGCGCAGCGATATATAGTGCCCCAAGAGTTATGCGACGCGTGTCAGTTTCAGAAAAGTCTTTATTGCGAGCAGCGTAATCGTCAGGAGACTGCCTGTGCAAATCGAGGCGATCGAACCTATTTATAATGCTGCAGCGAGAGCGCGTAGCGATATATATTGCCCCAAGAGTTATGCGACGCGTGTCAGCTTCAGAAAAGGCTTTATTGCGAGCAGCGCAATCGTCAGGAGACTGCGTGTGCAAATCAAGGCGAGCCAACCCTTTTCTAGTGCTGCAGCGAGAGCGCGCAGTGATATATAGTTCCCCAAGAGTTGTGCGACGCGTGTCAGTTTCAGAAAAGGCTTTATTGCGAGCAGCGTAATCGTCAGGAGACTGCCTGTGCAAATCAAGGCGATCCAACACTTTTCTCGTGCTGCAGCGAGAGCGCGCAGCAATATATAGTGCCCCAAGAGTTATGCGACGCGTGACAGTTTCAGAAAAGTTTCTATTGCGAGCAGCGTAATCGTCAGGAGACTGCCTGTGCAAATCGAGGTGATCCAACCCTTTTCCAACGTTGTAGCGAGAGCGAGCAGCGATATATAGTGCCCCAAGAGTTATGCGACGCGTGTCAGTTTCAGAAAAGTCTTTATTGCGAGCAGCGTAATCGTCAGGAGACTGCCTGTGCAAATCAAGGCCATCCAACCCTTTTCTAGTGCTGCAGCAAGAGCGCGCACCGATATACAGTGCCCCAAGAGTTATGCGACGCGTGTAAGTTTCAGAAAAGGCTTTATTGCGGGCAGCGTAAACGTCAGGAGACTGCCTCTGCAAATCAAAGCGATCCAACCCTTTTCTAGAGCTGCAGCGAGAACGCGCAGCGATATATAGTGCCCCAAGAGTTATGCGACGCGTGTCAGTTTCAGAAAAGTCTTTATTGCGAGCAGCGTAATCGTCAGGAGACTGCCTGTGCAAATCAAGGCGATCCAACACTTTTCTCGTGCTGCAGCGAGAGCGCGCAGCAATATATAGTGCCCCAAGAGTTATGCGACGCGTGTCAGTTTCAGAAAAGTTTCTATTGCGAGCAGCGTAATCGTCAGGAGACTGCCTGTGCAAATCGAGGTGATCCAACCCTTTTCTAACTTTGTAGCGAGAGCGAGCAGCGATATATAGTGCCCCAAGAGTTATGCGACGCGTGTCAGTTTCAGAAAAGTCTTTATTGCGAGCAGCGTAATCGTCAGGAGACTGCCTGTGCAAATCAAGGCAATCCAACCCTTTTCTAGTGCTGCAGCGAGAGCGCGCAGCGATATACAGTGCCCCAAGAGTTATGCGACGCGTGTAAGTTTCAGAAAAGGCTTTATTGCTGGCAGCGTAAACGTCAGGAGACTGCCTCTGCAAATCAAGGCGATCCAACCCTTTTCTAGTGCTGCTGCGAGAGCGCGCAGCGATATATAGTGCCCCAAGAGTTATACGACGCGTGTCAGTTTCAGAAAAGGCTTTATTGCGAGCAGCTTAATCGCTTGGAGACTGCCTGTGCAAATCGAGGCGATCGAACCCTTTTATAATGCTGCGGCGAGAGCGCGTAGCGATATATAGTGCCCCAAGAGTTATGCGACGCGTGTCTGCTTCAGAAAAGGCTTTATTGCGAGCAGCGTAAACGTCAGGAGACTGCCTCTGCAAATCAAGGCGATCGAACCCTTTTATAATGCTGCAGCGAGAGCGCGTAGCGATATATAGTGCCCCAAGAGTTATGCGACGCGTGTCAGCTTCAGAAAAGGCTTTATTGCGAGCAGCGTAATCGTCCGGAGACTGCGTGTGCAAATCAAGGCGATCCAACCCTTTTCTAGTGCTGCAGCGAGAGCGCGCAGTGATATATGCTGCCCCAATAGTTATGCGACGCGTGTCAGTTTCAGAAAAGGCTTTATTGCGAGCAGCATAATCTTCAGGAGATTGCCTGTGCAAATCAAGGCGATCCAACTCTTTCTAGTGCTGCAGCGAGAGCGAGCAGCAATATATCGCGCCCCAAATGGTATGCGACGCGTGTCAGTTTCAGAAAAGTTTTTATTGCGAGCTGCGTAATCGTCAGGAGACTGCCTGTGCAAATGGAGGCTGTCGAACCCTGTTATAATGCTGCAGCGAGAGCGCGCAGTGATATATAGTTCCCCAAGAGTTATGCGACGCGTGTCAGTTTCATAAAAGGCTTTATTGCGAGCAGCGTAAACGTCAGGAGACTGCCTGTGCAAATCAAGGCGATCCAACCCTTTTCTAGTGCTGCAGCGAGAGCGCGCAGCGATATATAGTGCCCCAAGAGTTATGCGACGCGTGTCAGTTTCAGAAAAGTTTCTATTGCGAGCAGCGTAATCGTCAGGAGACTGCCTGTGCAAATCGAGGCGATCGAACTTTTTTATAATGCTGCAGCGAGAGCGCGTAGCGATATATAGTGCCCCAAGAGTTATGCGACGCGTGTCAGCTTCAGAAAAGGCTTTATTGCGAGCAGCGTAATCGTCAGGAGACTGCCTCTGCAAATCAAGTCGATCGAACCCTTTTATAATGCTGCAGCGAGAGCCCGTAGCGATATATAGTGCCGCAAGAGTTATGCGACGTGTCTCAGCTTCGGAAAAGGCTTTATTGCGAGCAGCGTAACCGTCAGGAGACTGCCTGTGCAAATCAAGGCGATCCAACCCTTTTCTAGTGCTGCAGCGAGAGTGCTCAGTAATATATAGTGCCCCAAGAATTATGCGACGCATGTAAGTTTCAGAAAAGCCTTTATTGCGAGCAGCGTAATCGCCAGGAGACTGCCTGTGCAAATCTACGCGATGCAACCCTTTTCCAGTGCTGCAGCGAGAGCGCGCAGCGATATATAGTGCCCAAAGAGTTATGCGACGCGTGTCAGTTTCAGAAAACTCTTTATTGCGAGCAGCATAATCTTCAGGAGATTGCCTGTGCAAATCAAGGCGATCCAACTCTTTCTAGTGCTGCAGCGAGAGCGAGCAGCAATATATCGCGCCCCAAATGCTATGCGACGCGTGTCAGTTTAAGAAAAATCTTTATTGCGAGCAGCGTAATCGTCAGAAGACTGCCTGTGCAAATAAAGGCGATCCAACCTCTTTCTAGTTCTGCAGCGAGAGCGCGCACCCATATATAGCCCCCCGAGTGTTATGCGACGCGTGTCAGTTTCAGAAAAGTTTTTATTGCGAGCTGCGTAATCGTCAGGAGACTGCCTGTGCAAATGGAGGCGATCGAACCCTGTTATAATGCTGCAGCGAGAGCGCGTAGCGATAAATAGTGCCCCGAGAGTTATGTGACGCGTGTCAGCTTCAGGAAAGGCTTTATTGCGAGCAGCGTAAACGTCAGGAGACTGCCTGTGCAAATCAAGGCGATCCAGCCCTTTTCTAGTGCTGCAGCGAGAGCGCGCAGCGATATATAGTGCCCCAAGAGTTATGCAACGCGTCTCAGTTTCAGAAAAGTTTTTATTGCGAGCAGCGTAATCGTCAGGAGACTGCCTGTGCAAATCGAGGCGATCGAACCAATTTATAATGCTGCAGCGAGAGCGCGTAGCGATATATATTGCCCCAAGAGTTATGCGACGCGTGTCAGCTTCAGAAAAGGCTTTATTGCGAGCAGCGCAATCGTCAGGAGACTGCGTGTGCAAATCAAGGCGAGCCAACCCTTTTCTAGTGCTGCAGCGAGAGCGCGCAGTGATATATAGTTCCCCAAGAGTTATGCGACGCGTTTCAGTTTCAGAAAAGGCTTTATTGCGAGCAGCGTAACCGTCAGGAGACTGCCTGTGCAAATCAATGCGATCCAACCCTTTTCTAGTGCTGCAGCGAGAGTGCTCAGTGATGTATAATGCCCCAAGAAGTATGCGACGCGTGTAAGTTTCAGAAAAGGCTTTATTGCGAGCAGCGTAAACGTCAGGAGACTGCCTGTGCAAATCAAGGCGATCCAACCCTTTTCTAGTGCTGCAGCGAGAGCGCGCATCGATATATAGTGCCCCACGAGTTATGCGACGCGTGTCAGTCTCAGAAAAGTTTTTATTGCGAGCAGCGTAATCGTCAAGAGACTGCCTGTGCAAATCGAGGCGATCGAATCTTTTTATAATGCTGCAGCGAGAGCGCGTAGCGATATATAGTGCCCCAAGAGTTATCCGACGCGTGTCAGCTTCAGAAAAAGCTTTATTGCGAGCAGCGTAATCGTCAGGAGACTGCCTGTGCAAATCAAGGCGATCCAACCCTTTTCTAGTGGTGCAGCGAGAGCGCGCAGTGATATATAGTGCCCCAAGAGTTATGCGACGCGTGTAAGTTTCAGAAAAGGCTTCATAGCTAGCAGCGTAATTGTCAGGAGACTGCCAGTGCAAATCAAGGTGATCACACCCTTTTCTATTGCTGGAGCGAGCGCGCGCAGCGATATATAGTGCCCCAGGAGTTATGCGACGCGTGTAAGTTTCAGAAAAGGCTTTATTGCGAGCAGCGTAAACGTCAGGAGACTGCCTGTGCAAATCAAGGCGATCCAACCCTTTTCTAGTGCTGCAGCGAGAGCGCGCAGCGATATATAGTGCCCCAAGAGTTATACGACGCGTGTCACCTTCAGAAAAGGCTTCATTGCGAGCAGCGTAATCGTCAGGAGACTGCGTGTGCAAATCAAGGCGATCGAACCCTTTTCTAGTGCTGCAGCGAGAGCGCGCAGTGATATATGGTGCCCCAATAGTTATGCGACGCGTGTCAGTTTCAGAAAACTCTTTATTGCGAGCAGCATAATCTTCAGGAGATTGCCTGTGCAAATCAAGGCGATCCAACTCTTTCTAGTGCTGCAGCGAGAGCGAGCAGCAATATATCGCGCCCCAAATGGTATGGGACGCGTGTCAGTGTCAGAAAAGTCTTTATTGCGAGCTGCGTGATCGTCAAGAGACTGCCTGTGCAAATCAAGGCGATCCAACACTTTTCTAGTACTGCAGCGAGAGCGCGCAGCGATAGATAGTGCCCCAAGAGTTATGCGACGCGTGTCAGTTTCACAAAAGGCTTTATTGCGAGCAGCTTAATCGCTAGGAGACTGCGTGTGCAAATCAAGGCGATCCAACTCTTTTCTAGTGCTGCAGCGAGAGCGCGCAGCGATATATAGTGCCCCAAGAGTTATGCGACGCGTGTCAGTTTCAGAAAAGTCTTTATTGCGAGCTGCGTGATCGTCAAGAGACTGCCTGTGCAAATCAATGCGATCCAACACTTTTCTAGTGCTGCAGCGAGAGCGTGCAGCGATATATAGTGCCCCAAGAGTTATGCGACGCGTGTCAGTTTCAGAAAAGGCTTTATAGCGAGCAGCGTAATCGTCAGGAGACTGCCTGTGCAAATCAAGGCGATCCAACCCTTTTCTAGTGCTGCTGCGAGAGCACGCAGCGATATATAGTGCCCCAAGAGTTATGCGACGCGTGTCAGTTTCAGAAAAGTTTTTTTTGCGAGCAGCGTAATCGTCGGGAGACTGCCTGTGCAAATCGAGGTGATCCAACCCTTTTCTAACGTTCTAGCGAGAGCGAGCAGCGATATATCGCGCCCCAAATGTTATGCGACGCGTGTCAATTTCAGAAAAGTCTTTACTAAGAGCAGCGTAATCGTCAGCAGACTGCCTGTGCAAATAAAGGCGATCCAACCTCTTTCTAGTGCTGCAGCGAGAGCGCGCAGCCATATATAGCCATCCGAGTGTTATGGGACGGGTGTCAGTTTCAGAAAAGTTTTTATTGCGAGCAGCATAATCGTCAGGAAACTGCCTGTGCAAATCGAGGCGATCAAACCCTTTTATAATGCTGCAGTGAGAGCGCGTAGGGATATATAGTGCCCCAAGAGTTATGTGACGCCTGTCAGCTTCCGAAAAGGCTTTATTGCGAGCAGCTTAAACGTCAGGAGACTGCCTGTGCAAATCTAGGCGATCCAACCCTTTTCTAGTGGTGCAGCGAGAGCGCGCAGTGATACATAGTGCCCCAAGAGTTATGCGACGCGTGTAAGTTTCAGAAAAGGCTTTATAGCGAGCAGCGTAATCGTCAGGAAACTGCCTTTGCAAATCAAGGCGATCACACCCTTTTCTATTGCTGGAGCGAGAGCGCGCAGCGATATATAGTGCCCCAGGAGTTATGCGACGCGTGTAAGTTTCAGAAAAGGCTTTATTGCGAGCAGCGTAAACGTCAGGAGACTGCCTGTGCAAATTAAGGCGATCCAACCCTTTTCTAGTGTTGCAGCGAGAGCGCGCAGCGATATATAGTGCCCCAAGAATTATGCGACGCGTGTCAGTTTCAGAAAATTCTTTATTGCGAGCAGCATAATCGTCGGGAGGTTGCCTGTGCAAATCAAGGCGATCCAACCCTTTTCTAGTGTTGCAGCGAGAGCGCGCAGCGATATATAGTGCCCCAAGAATTATGCGACGCGTGTCAGTTTCAGAAAATTCTTTATTGCGAGCAGCATAATCGTCGGGAGATTGCCTGTGCAAATCAAGGCGATCCAACCCTTTTCTAGTGCTGCAGCGAGCGCGCGCAGCGATATATAGTGTCTAAGAGTTATGCGACGCGTGTCAGTTTCAGAAAAGTTTTTATTGCGAGCAGCGTAATCGTCAGGAGACTGCCTGTGCAAATCGAGGTGATCCAACCCTTTTCTAGTGCTGCAGCGAGAGCGCGCATCGATATATAGTGCCCCACGAGTTATGCGACGCGTGTCAGTCTCAGAAAAGTTTTTATTGCGAGCAGCGTAATCGTCAAGAGACTGCCTGTGCAAATCCAGGCGATCGAAGCCTTTTATAATGCTGCAGCGAGAGCGCGTAGCGATATATAGTGCCCCAAGAGTTATGCGACGCGTGTCAGCTTCAGAAAAGGCTTTATTGCGAGCAGCGTAATCGTCAGGAGACTGCGTGTGCAAATCAAGGCGATCCAACCCTTTTCTAGTGCTGCAGCGAGAGCGCGCAGCGATATATGGTGCCGCAAGAGTTATGCGATGCGTGTCAGTTTCAGAAAAGTCTTTATTGCGAGCTGCGTGATCGTCAAGAGACTGCCTGTGCAAATCAAGGCGATCCAACACTTTTCTAGTGCTGCAGCGAGAGCGCGCAGCGATATATAGTGCCCCAAGAGTTATGCGACGCGTGTCAGTTTCAGAAAAGGCTTTATTGCGAGCAGCTTAATCGCTAGGAGACTGCCTGTGCAAATCAAGGCGATCCAACTCTTTTCTAGTGCTGCAGCGAGAGCGCGCAGCGATATATATGCCCCAAGTGTTATGCGACGCGTGTCAGTTTCAGAAAAGTCTTTATTGCGAGCAGCGTAATCGTCAGGAGACTGCCTGTGCAAATCAAGGCAATCCAACCATTTTCTAGTGCTGCAGCTAGAGCGTGCAGAGATATATCGCCCCCCAAATGTTATGCGAAGCGTGTCAGTTTCAGAAAAGCCTTTATTGCTAGCAGCGTAATCGCCAGGAGACTGCGTGTGCAAATCATGGCGATCCAACCCTTTTCTAGTACTGCAGCGAGAGCGCGCAGCGATATATAGTGCCCCAGGAGTTATGCGACGCGTGTCAGTTTTAGAAAAGGCTTTATTGCGAGCAGCGTAGTCGCCAGGAGACTGCCTGTGCAAATCTAGGCGATCCAACCCTTTTCCAGTGCTGCAGCGAGAGCGCGCAGCGATATATAGTGCCCAAAGAGTTATGCGACGCGTGTCAGTTTCAGAAAACTCTTTATTGCGAGCAGCATAATCTTCAGGAGATTGCCTGTGCTAATCAAGGCGATCCAACTCTTTCTAGTGCTGCATCGAGAGCGAGCAGCAATATATCGCGCCCCAAATGGTATGCGACGCGTGTCAGTTTCAGAAAAGTCTTTATTGCGAGCAGCGTAATCGTCAGGAGACTGCCTGTGCAAATGGAGGCGATCGAACCCTGTTACAATGCTGCAGCGAGAGCGCGTAGCGATAAATAGTGCCCCAAGTGTTATGTGACGCGTGTCAGCTTCAGGAAAGCCTTTATTGCGAGCAGCGTAAACGTCAGGAGACTGCCTGTGCAAATCAAAGCGATCCAGCCCTTTTCTAGTGCTGCAGCGAGAGCGCGCAGTGATATATAGTGCCCCAAGAATTATGCGACGCGTGTAAGTCTCAGAAACGGCTTTATTGCGAGCAGCGTAAACGTCAGGAGACTGCCTGTGCAAATCAAGGCGATCCAACACTTTTCTAGTGCTGCAGAGAGAGCGCGCAGCGATATATAGTGCCCCAAGAGTTATGCGACGCGTGTCAGTTTCAGAAAAGTTTTTATTGCGAGCAGCGTAATCGTCAGGAGACTGCCTGTGCAAATCGAGGCGATCGAACCTATTTATAATGCTGCAGCGAGAGCGCGTAGCGATATATATTGCCCCAAGAGTTATGCGACGCGTGTCAGCTTCAGAAAAGGCTTTATTGCGAGCAGCGCAATCGTCAGGAGACTGCGTGTGCAAATCAAGGCGAGCCAACCCTTTCCTAGTGCTGCACCGAGAGCGCGCAGTGATATATAGTTCCCCAAGAGTTATGCGACGCGTGTCAGTTTCAGAAAAGGCTTTATTGCGAGCAGCGTAATCGTCAGGAGACTGCCTGTGCAAATCAAGGCGATCCAACACTTTTCTCGTGCTGCAGCGAGAGCGCGCAGCAATGTATAGTGCCCCAAGAGTTATGCGACGCGTGTCAGTTTCAGAAAAGTTTCTATTGCGAGCAGCGTAATCGTCAGGAGACTGCCTGTGCAAATCGAGGTGATCCAACCCTTTTCCAACGTTGTAGCGAGAGCGAGCAGCGATATATAGTGCCCCAAGAGTTATGCGACGCGTGTCAGTTTCAGAAAAGTCTTTATTGCGAGCTGCGTAATCGTCAGGAGACTGCCTGTGCAAATGGAGGCGATCGAACCCTGTTACAATGCTGCAGCGAGAGGGCGTAGCGATAAATAGTGCCCCAAGTGTTATGTGACGCGTGTCAGCTTCAGGAAAGGCTTTATTGCGAGCAGCGTAAACGTCAGGAGACTGCCTGTGCAAATCAAGGCGATCCAGCCCTTTTCTAGTGCTGCAGCGAGAGCGCGCAGTGATATATAGTGCCCCAAGAATTATGCGACGCGTTTATGTCTCAGAAACGGCTTTATTGCGAGCAGCGTAAACGTCAGGAGACTGCCTGTGCAAATCAAGGCGATCGAACCTATTTATAATGCTGCAGCGAGAGCGCGTAGCGATATATATTGCCCCAAGAGTTATGCGACGCGTGTCAGCTTCAGAAAAGGCTTTATTGCGAGCAGCGCAATCGTCAGGAGACTGCGTGTGCAAATCAAGGCGAGCCAACCCATTTCTAGTGCTGCAGCGAGAGCGCGCAGTGATATATAGTTCCCCAAGAGTTATGCGACGCGTGTCAGTTTCAGAAAAGGCTTTATTGCGAGCAGCGTAATCGTCAGGAGACTGCCTGTGCAAATCAAGGCGATCCAACACTTTTCTCGTGCTGCAGCGAGAGCGCGCAGCAATGTATAGTGCCCCAAGAGTTATTCGACGCGTCAGTTTCAGAAAAGTTTCTATTGCGAGCAGCATAATCGTCGGGAGGTTGCCTGTGCAAATCAAGGCGATCCAACCCTTTTCTAGTGTTGCAGCGAGAGCGCGCAGCGATATATAGTGCCCCAAGAATTATGCGACGCGTGTCAGTTTCAGAAAATTCTTTATTGCGAGCAGCATAATCGTCGGGAGATTGCCTGTGCAAATCAAGGCGATCCAACCCTTTTCTAGTGCTGCAGCGAGCGCGCGCAGCGATATATAGTGTCCAAGAGTTATGCGACGCGTGTCAGCTTCAGAAAAGGCTTTATAGCGAGCAGCGTAATCGTCAGGAAACTGCCTTTGCAAATCAAGGCGATCACACCCTTTTCTATTGCTGGAGCGAGAGCGCGCAGCGATATATAGTGCCCCAGGAGTTATGCGACGCGTGTAAGTTTCAGAAAAGGCTTTATTGCGAGCAGCGTAAACGTCAGGAGACTGCCTGTGCAAATTAAGGCGATCCAACCCTTTTCTAGTGTTGCAGCGAGAGCGCGCAGCGATATATAGTGCCCCAAGAATTATGCGACGCGTGTCAGTTTCAGAAAATTCTTTATTGCGAGCAGCATAATCGTCGGGAGGTTGCCTGTGCAAATCAAGGCGATCCAACCCTTTTCTAGTGTTGCAGCGAGAGCGCGCAGCGATATATAGTGCCCCAAGAATTATGCGACGCGTGTCAGTTTCAGAAAATTCTTTATTGCGAGCAGCATAATCGTCGGGAGATTGCCTGTGCAAATCAAGGCGATCCAACCCTTTTCTAGTGCTGCAGCGAGCGCGCGCAGCGATATATAGTGTCCAAGAGTTATGCGACGCGTGTCAGTTTCAGAAAAGTTTTTATTGCGAGCAGCGTAATCGTCAGGAGACTGCCTGTGCAAATCGAGGTGATCCAACCCTTTTCCAACGTTGTAGCGAGAGCGAGCAGCGATATATAGTGCCCCAAGAAGTATGCGACGCGTGTAAGTTTTAGAAAAGGCTTTATTGCGAGCAGCGTAAACGTCAGGAGACTGCCTGTGCAAATCAACGCGATCCAACCCTTTTCTAGTGCTGCAGCGAGAGCGCGCATCGATATATAGTGCCCCACGAGTTATGCGACGCGTGTCAGTCTCAGAAAAGTTTTTATTGCGAGCAGCGTAATCGTCAAGAGACTGCCTGTGCAAATCGAGGCGATCGAAGCCTTTTATAATGCTGCAGAGAGAGCGCGTAGCGATATATAGTGCCCCAAGAGTTATGCGACGCGTGTCAGCTTCAGAAAAGGCTTTATTGCGAGCAGCGTAATCGTCAGGAGACTGCGTGTGCAAATCAAGGCGATCCAACCCTTTTCTAGTGCTGCAGCGAGAGCGCGCAGCGATATATGGTGCCGCAAGAGTTATGCGATGCGTGTCAGTTTCAGAAAAGTCTTTATTGCGAGCTGCGTGATCGTCAAGAGACTGCCTGTGCAAATCAAGGCGATCCAACACTTTTCTAGTGCTGCAGCGAGAGCGCGCAGCGATATATAGTGCCCCAAGAGTTATGCGACGCGTGTCAGTTTCAGAAAAGGCTTTATTGCGAGCAGCTTAATTGCTAGGAGACTGCCTGTGCAAATCAAGGCGATCCAACTCTTTTCTAGTGCTGCAGCGAGAGCGCGCAGCGATATATATGCCCCAAGTGTTATGCGACGCGTGTCAGTTTCAGAAAAGTCTTTATTGCGAGCAGCGTAATCGTCAGGAGACTGCCTGTGCAAATCAAGGCAATCCAACCATTTTCTAGTGCTGCAGCTAGAGCGTGCAGAGATATATCGCCCCCCAAATGTTATGCGAAGCGTGTCAGTTTCAGAAAAGCCTTTATTGCTAGCAGCGTAATCGCCAGGAGACTGCGTGTGCAAATCATGGCGATCCAACCCTTTTCTTGTACTGCAGCGAGAGCGCGCAGCGATATATAGTGCCCCAGGAGTTATGCGACGCGTGTCAGTTTTAGAAAAGGCTTTATTGCGAGCAGCGTAGTCGCCAGGAGACTGCCTGTGCAAATCTAGGCGATCCAACCCTTTTCCAGTGCTGCAGCGAGAGCGCGCAGCGATATATAGTGCCCAAAGAGTTATGCGACGCGTGTCAGTTTCAGAAAACTCTTTATTGCGAGCAGCATAATCTTCAGGAGATTGCCTGTGCTAATCAAGGCGATCCAACTCTTTCTAGTGCTGCATCGAGAGCGAGCAGCAATATATCGCGCCCCAAATGGTATGCGACGCGTGTCAGTTTCAGAAAAGTCTTTATTGCGAGCAGCGTAATCGTCAGGAGACTGCCTGTGCAAATGGAGGCGATCGAACCCTGTTACAATGCTGCAGCGAGAGCGCGTAGCGATAAATAGTGCCCCAAGTGTTATGTGACGCGTGTCAGCTTCAGGAAAGCCTTTATTGCGAGCAGCGTAAACGTCAGGAGACTGCCTGTGCAAATCAAGGCGATCCAGCCCTTTTCTAGTGCTGCAGCGAGAGCGCGCAGTGATATATAGTGCCCCAAGAATTATGCGACGCGTGTAAGTCTCAGAAACGGCTTTATTGCGAGCAGCGTAAACGTCAGGAGACTGCCTGTGCAAATCAAGGCGATCCAACACTTTTCTAGTGCTGCAGAGAGAGCGCGCAGCGATATATAGTGCCCCAAGAGTTATGCGACGCGTGTCAGTTTCAGAAAAGTTTTTATTGCGAGCAGCGTAATCGTCAGGAGACTGCCTGTGCAAATCGAGGCGATCGAACCTATTTATAATGCCGCAGCGAGAGCGCGTAGCGATATATATTGCCCCAAGAGTTATGCGACGCGTGTCAGCTTCAGAAAAGGCTTTATTGCGAGCAGCGCAATCGTCAGGAGACTGCGTGTGCAAATCAAGGCGAGCCAACCCTTTTCCAGTGCTGCACCGAGAGCGCGCAGTGATATATAGTTCCCCAAGAGTTATGCGACGCGTGTCAGTTTCAGAAAAGGCTTTATTGCGAGCAGCGTAATCGTCAGGAGACTGCCTGTGCAAATCAAGGCGATCCAACACTTTTCTCGTGCTGCAGCGAGAGCGCGCAGCAATGTATACTGCCCCAAGAGTTATGCGACGCGTGTCAGTTTCAGAAAAGTTTCTATTGCGAGCAGCGTAATCGTCAGGAGACTGCCTGTGCAAATCGAGGTGATCCAACCCTTTTCCAACGTTGTAGCGAGAGCGAGCAGCGATATATAGTGCCCCAAGAGTTATGCGACGCGTGTCAGTTTCAGAAAAGTCTTTATTGCGAGCTGCGTAATCGTCAGGAGACTGCCTGTGCAAATGGAGGCGATCGAACCCTGTTACAATGCTGCAGCGAGAGGGCGTAGCGATAAATAGTGCCCCAAGTGTTATGTGACGCGTGTCAGCTTCAGGAAAGGCTTTATTGCGAGCAGCGTAAACGTCAGGAGACTGCCTGTGCAAATCAAGGCGATCCAGCCCTTTTCTAGTGCTGCAGCGAGAGCGCGCAGTGATATATAGTGCCCCAAGAATTATGCGACGCGTGTAAGTCTCAGAAACGGCTTTATTGCGAGCAGCGTAAACGTCAGGAGACTGCCTGTGCAAATCAAGGCGATCGAACCTATTTATAATGCTGCAGCGAGAGCGCGTAGCGATATATATTGCCCCAAGAGTTATGCGACGCGTGTCAGCTTCAGAAAAGGCTTTATTGCGAGCAGCGCAATCGTCAGGAGACTGCGTGTGCAAATCAAGGCGAGCCAACCCATTTCTAGTGCTGCAGCGAGAGCGCGCAGCAATGTATAGTGCCCCAAGAGTTATTCGACGCGTCAGTTTCAGAAAAGTTTCTATTGCGAGCAGCTTAATCGTCAGGAGACTGCCTGTGCAAATAAAGGCGATCCAACCTCTTTCTAGTGCTGCAGCGAGAGCGCGCACCCATATATAGCCCCCCGAGTGTTATGCGACGCGTGTCAGTTTCAGAAAAGTTTTTATTGCGAGCTGCGTAATCGTCAGGAGACTGCCTGTGCAAATGGAGGCGATCGAACCCTGTTACAATGCTGCAGCGAGAGCGCGTAGCGATAAATAGTGCCCCAAGTGTTATGTGACGCGTGTCAGCTTCAGGAAAGGCTTTATTGCGAGCAGCGTAAACGTCAGGAGACTGCCTGTGCAAATCAAGGCGATCCAGCCCTTTTCTAGTGCTGCAGCGAGAGCGGGCAGTGATATATAGTGCCCCAAGAATTATGCGACGCGTGCAAGTCTCAGAAACGGCTTTATTGCGAGCAGCGTAAACGTCAGGAGACTGCCTGTGCAAATCAAGGCGATCCAACACTTTTCTAGTGCTGCAGAGAGAGCGCGCAGCGATATATAGTGCCCCAAGAGTTATGCGACGCGTGTCAGTTTCAGAAAAGTTTTTATTGCGAGCAGCGTAATCGTCAGGAGACTGCCTGTGCAAATCGAGGCGATCGAACCTATTTATAATGCTGCAGCGAGAGCGCGTAGCGATATATATTGCCCCAAGAGTTATGCGACGCGTGTCAGCTTCAGAAAAGGCTTTATTGCGAGCAGCGCAATCGTCAGGAGACTGCGTGTGCAAATCAAGGCGATCCAACCCTTTTCTAGTGCTGCAGCGAGAGCGCGCAGTGATATATGGTGCCCCAATAGTTATGCGACGCGTGTCAGTTTCAGAAAACTCTTTATTGCGAGCAGCATAATCTTCAGGAGATTGCCTGTGCAAATCAAGGCGATCCAACTCTTTCTAGTGCTGCAGCGAGAGCGAGCAGCAATATATCGCGCCCCAAATGGTATGCGACGCGTGTCAGTGTCAGAAAAGTCTTTATTGCGAGCTGCGTGATCGTCAAGAGACTGCCTGTGCAAATGAAGGCGATCCAACACCTTTCTAGTGCTGCAGCGAGAGTGCGCAGCGATATATAGTGCCCCAAGAGTTATGCAACGCGTGTCAGTTTCAGAAAAGGCTTTATTGCGAGCAGCTTAATCGCTAGGAGACTGCCTGTGCAAATCAAGGCGATCCAACTCTTTTCTAGTGCTTCAGCGAGAGCGCGCAGCGATATATAGTGCCCCAAGAGTTACGCGACGCGTGTCAGTTTCAGAAAAGTCTTTATTGCGAGCAGCATAATCGTCAGGAGACTGCCTGTGCAAATCAAGGCAATCCAACCATTTTCTAGTGCTGCAGCTAGAGCGTGCAGAGATATATCGCCCCCCAAATGTTATGCGAAGCGTGTCAGTTTCAGAAAAGTCCTTATTGCTAGCAGTGTAATCGCCAGGAGACTGCGTGTGCAAATCATGGCGATCCAACCCTTTTCCAGTGCTGCAGCGAGAGCGCGCAGCGATATATAGTGCCCAAAGAGTTATGCGACGCGTGTCAGTTTCAGAAAACTCTTTATTGCGAGCAGCATAATCTTCAGGGGATTGCCTGTGCAAATCAAGTCGATCCAACTCTTTCTAGTGCTGCAGCGAGAGCGAGCAGCAATATATCGCGCCCCAAATGGTATGCGACGTGTGTCAGTTTCAGAAAAGTCTTTATTGCGAGCAGCGTAATCGTCAGGAGACTGTCTGTGCAAATAAAGGCGATCCAACCTCTTTCTAGTGCTGCAGCGAGAGCGCGCAGCCATATATAGCCCCCCGAGTGTTATGGGACGCGTGTCAGTTTCAGAAAAGTTTTTATTGCAAGCAGCATAATCTTCAGGAAACTGCCTGTGCAAATCGAGGCGATCGAAGTCTTTTATAATGCTGCAGTGAGAGCGCGTAGCGATATATAGTGCCCCAAGAGTTATGTGACACCTGTCAGCTTCAGAAAAGGCTTTATTGCGAGCAGCGTAAACGTCAGGAGAGTGCCTGTGCAAATCAAGGCGATCCAACCCTTTTCTAGTGGTGCAGCGAGAGCGCGCAGTGATATATAGTGCCCCAAGAGTTATGCGACGCGTGTAAGTTTCAGAAAAGGCTTTATAGCTAGCAGCGTAATCGTCAGGAGACTGCCAGTGCAAATCAAGGTGATCACACCCTTTTCTATTGCTGGAGCGAGCGCGCGCAGCGATATATAGTGCCCCAGGAGTTATGCGACGCGTGTAAGTTTCAGAAAAGGCTTTATTGCGAGCAGCGTAAACGTCAGGAGACTGCCTGTGCAAATCAAGGCGATCCAACCCTTTTCTAGTGCTGCAGCGAGAGCGCGCAGCGATATATAGTGCCCCAAGAGTTATGCGACGCGTGTCAGTTTCAGAAAAGTCTTTATTGCGAGCAGCGTAATCGTCAAGAGACTGCCTGTGCAAATCAAGCGATCTAACACTTTTCTACTGCTGCAGCGAGAGCGCGCAGCGATATATAGTGCCCCAAGGTTATGCGACGCGTGTCAGTTTCAGAAAAGGCTTTATTGCGAGCAGCTTAATCGCTAGGAGACTACCTGTGCAAATCAAGGCGATCCAACCCTTTTCTAGTGCTGCAGCGAGAGCGCGCAGTGATATATAATGCCCGAAGATTATGCGACGCGTGTCAGTTTCAGAAAAGTCTTTATTGCGAGCTGCGTGATCGTCAAGAGACTGCCTGTGCAAATCAAGGCGATCCAACTCTTTTCTAGTGCTGCAGCGAGAGCGCGCAGCGATATATAGTGCCCCAAGGTTATGCGACGCGTGTCAGTTTCAGAAAAGGCTTTATTGCGAGCAGCTTAATCGCTAGGAGACTACCTGTGCAAATCAAGGCGATCCAACCCTTTTCTAGTGCTGCAGCGAGAGCGCGCAGTGATATATAATGCCCGAAGATTATGCGACGCGTGTCAGTTTCAGAAAAGTCTTTATTGCGAGCTGCGTGATCGTCAAGAGACTGCCTGTGCAAATCAAGGCGATCCAACTCTTTTCTAGTGCTGCAGCGAGAGCGCGCAGCGATATATATGCCCCAAGTGTTATGCGACGCGTGTCAGTTTCAGAAAAGGCTTTATTGCGAGCAGCGTAATCGCCAGGAGACTGCCTGTGCAAATGTAGGTGATCCAAGCCTTTTCCAGTGCTGCAGCGAGAGCGCGCAGCGATATATAGTGCCCAAAGAGTTATGCGACGCGTGTCAGTTTCAGAAAACTCTTTATTGCGAGCAGCATAATCTTCAGGAGATTGCCTGTGCTAATCAAGGCGATCCAACTCTTTCTAGTGCTGCATCGAGAGCGAGCAGCAATATATCGCGCCCCAAATGGTATGCGACGCGTGTCAGTTTCAGAAAAGTCTTTATTGCGAGCAGCGTAATCGTCAGGAGACTGCCTGTGCAAATAAAGGCGATCCAACCTCTTTCTAGTGCTGCAGCGAGAGCGCGCACCCATATATAGCCCCCCGAGTGTTATGCGACGCGTGTCAGTTTCAGGAAAGGCTTTATTGCGAGCAGCGTAAACGTCAGGAGACTGCCTGTGCAAATCAAGGCGATCCAGCCCTTTTCTAGTGCTGCAGCGAGAGCGCGCAGTGATATATAGTGCCCCAAGAATTATGCGACGCGTGTAAGTCTCAGAAACGGCTTTATTGCGAGCAGCGTAAACGTCAGGAGACTGCCTGTGCAAATCAATGATGATGATGATGATGATGTGTTGTGTTTAGTGGCGCAAGGGCCAGGTTTGGCCAAAGAGCGCCATGACAAGTGTTAATGTTGATGTACTATGGAAGATGTGACTTGGCTGTAAAGTGGCCTAAAAATATTCGCTGTAAAGTGCGTAAAATCTACGTGCTATAAAATTATGGCGATGATTAATGAAGAAAACTATGACCATTAAAATCCATCGTAGGAGAATGATGCAAAATGGAAAATGTATAAGATAGTAAAATTACTTGGAGCACTGCTGCCTCGCCAGAGCCCTTGCAACACAAGGGCCTAGAGGCGCGTGCTACACGAAAGAGCTATCACAGCGGTATCCTCTGAAGAGAGGACCCGCTACGAACATGTGGGGCTAAGAACATGCAAGACAACATCTTTCAGGAAGCCCAGGACTGCGCTGGAGTCAAACAGCGGTTCTGGGCCGAGTAACATTACTGGATGAAAGGGGATGTGCTGGCGGTATGCTAAGGGAAAATGTTTCTTTCTTTCAGATTCGGCTGCCCGACACTCCAGAAGGACGTGGAGGACGGTCAGCCTCTCCCCGCATCTACCACAGGTTGGAGGCTCGTTTCCGGTGAGTAAAAAGTTATGTGTGCCAAATGTGTGTCCTATTCTGAGACGACAGAATAGGACATCTGTCCGGCGTGATGTTGTTACGGAAGGCCAGAATCCTAACTGTGGCTTTATCACGTGGAGCTTATTATTTGTTTCCGCGTCCCATAGGCGTTGCCACTGGTTCCGTAGTATCCTCCGTAAGAAGGGCTTCAGGTCTGTGACAGGAACTGCAGCGGTGGGATTAGCAGAAAATGATGCAACTGACGTGGCCATCTGGTCCGCCAGAACGTTACCTTCGATGCCCCTATGACCTGGCACCCAGCATATGATGACATGCTGATTACCTACATACGCTTTACACAGAGCAGAATAGAGTTCGTTAATTACCGGATTTTTGTGGTTAGAGAATGCCATCAAGGCCTTCACAACACTAAGGGAGTCCGTATATATGACTGCTTTCTGGAGTTTTGATTTCCTGATATGCTTCACAGCCGACAATAGTGCGTAGGCCTCAGCCGTAAAGATACTAGTTTCCGGATGCAGTACGTCGGATTCCAAGAAGGATGGACCGACGGCTGCATAGGACACCCCCTCGCGTGACTTCGATGCGTCTGTGTAGAACTCCGTGCAGGAGTGTTTGTATTGGAGTTCCCGGAAATGCATTTGTATTTCAATCTGTGGAGCGTGTTTTGTAACTTGCATGAAAGATATATCGCATTCTATGTGCTGCCACTCCCAAGGAGGTAGCAGCTTGGCTGGCTGCATTAGGCGGAGCTCGAGGAGTGGGACATGCATTTCCTCACTAAGCTGCCTCACACGCATCGAAAAAGGCCGTCTTACGGAAGGACGATTATGAAAGAGCGTAGCATATGTCATATCGTTAATGGTATTAAAACATGGATGTTGAGGATTAGAGTGGACTTTCAGGAAATATGTTTGGCTGATGTATGTTCTCTGCAGATGTAGTGACCACTCATTTGATTCTGCATATAAACTTTCTATGGGACTTGTTCTGAAAGCTCCAGTGGCCAGTCGGATTCCTAGATGGTGGACCGTATCTAGCATCTTTAGCGCGCTCGGGGCTGCAGAATGATAGATCACGGCACCGTAGCCCAACCGCGATCGGATGAGGCTCTTGTACAGATTCATTAAACATTTCCTGTCGCTGCCCCATGCTGTGTGGGATAACACTTTAAGTAAGTTCATTGTTCTTAAGCATTTGACCTTGAGGTACTTTATGTGCGGAATGAAAGTTAATTTCGAATCAAGTATGATGCCTAAGAACTTGTGTTCTTTGTTCATAGGAATTCGCTGACCATACATTTCGATACTGGGTTCTGCAATGAGCCCTCTCTTTCTTGTGAAAAGCACACAAGAACTTTTGTTGGGGTTGACTTTAAATCCGTTTTCTTCTGCCCATTTGGACACTTTGTTCAAGCCCTGTTGAACTTGCCTCCCACATACTGTAAGGTTGCAGGATTTGAATCCTATCTGTATGTCGTCTACGTAAACAGAATAAAAAATGGCTGGCGGTAACGAGGCACCAAGGGTGTTTATTTTCACGATGAAGAGCGTGCAGCTAAGTACACCTCCTTGAGGTACACCAGTTTCCTGTATAAAAGGTCGCGACAATACATTGCCGACTTTCACACGAAATGTACGGTTGGACAAATAGCTTTCTATTAGGACGAGCATATTGCCACGGATGCCAATTCCCGACAAGTCTCTCAATATTCCATAGCGCCACGTAGTGTCGTACGCCTTCTCCATATCGAGGAATACGGATAGGAAATATTGTTTATGTAGAAAGACGTCGCGAATGTTTCCCTGAATGCGCACAAGGTGATCGGTTGTGGACCGCCCTTCTCTGAATCCACACTGAAAGGGATCGAGGATATTGTTGAGTTCAAGGTAATGTACAAGTCTGCGGTTAACCATTTTTTCAAAAAGCTTACAAAGACAATTTGTAAGAGCTATCGGACGGTAACTTGCCGCCAAGGAAGGGTCCTTGCCCTGTTTAAGAACAGGGACCACAATCGCTTCTTTCCATGTGGATGGGAGGTTTCCCGCAGCCCAAAGAGCGTTGAAAAGCGTGAGTAGTGTAAGTTTGGTTTCATCGTGTAAGTTTCTGATCATTTCGTACATGACCCTATCAGGTCCCGGCGCAGAGCCCCTGCATGTGGTCAAGGCAGCTCTCAACTCAGCAATATTGAAAGGCCGGTTATAAGGTTCATTCTGCCTGGATTTTCGTATTATGGGCTTACATTCTTCTATTTGTTTGTATTTCAAAAATGATTGCGAATAATGGTTTGAACTCGACACGCTCTCGAAGTGTTCCCCAAGTGAATCTGCCTGATCTTTTAGTGTTTCACCTTGTGTGTTTACCAAAGGAAGTGAATATGTTTGTCGCCCTTTTATCCTATTAACCCGGTTCCAGACTTTGGCCTCATCTGTATACGAGTTGATACCGGATAAAAACGTCTGCCAACTCTCTCTTCTAGCCTGTCGGCGTGTTCGCCTGCCTTGCGATTTCACTTTCTTAAAGTTAAACAGATTCTCCGCAGTGGGAGAGGCGCGTAGCAACCCCCACGCTTTGTTCTGTTTCTTACGAGCGATCCTACAGTCCTCGTTCCACCACGGGACACGCCGTTTGCATGCCAAGCCATTTACTTGTGATATACATTTAGTTGCGGCATCTATTATGAAGGCTGTAAAGTATTCCACGGCAGCATCAATTCCTAACGAGGACATCTCATCCCATGAAATATTACTGAGAGTTCGGAATTTCTCCCAGTCTGCTGTATCAATCTTCCACCTAGGAGCTTGTGGGGGAAATTCATTTTCTTTAGATGTTCTTAGCAATACGGGGAAGTGATCGCTCCCGTAAGGATTGCTCGTAACTTCCCATTCGAGTTCGAGCAGTAAAGAGGCGGAAACTATACTAAGATCTATTGACGAAAAGGTTCTGTTCGCGAGAGAGTAATATGTGGGTTCTTTCTTATTTAGAAGGCACGCTCCAGAAGAGTAAAGGAACTGTTCAACGAGACGCCCTCGCGCATCGATACGAGAGTCTCCCCACAAGGTGCTGTGTGCATTGAAATCGCCAAGAACAACATAGGGTTCTGGCAATTCATCTATTAATGACTGAAATTCATGTTTGCTTAGTTTGTAGTGTGGGGGTATATAAATCGAGCAAATAGTGATAAGTTTGTTTAGCAAAACTATTCGAACCGCCACTGCTTCAAGGGCCGTTCGTAGCTGTAAATGTTGACATGCTATGCTCTTTTGGATTACAATTGCAACACCTCCCGATGATGCGATTGCGTCATCGCGATCTTTGCGAAAAGTAACATGCTGTCGGAGAAAGTTTGTGTGTTGTGTTTTTAGGTGTGTTTCCTGTAGACACAGCACTTTTGGATTGTGTTTGTGTATAATCTCTTGCACATCATCAAGGTTCCTAAGAAGACCTCTGACATTCCATTGAATGATTTGTGTATCCATGTTGAAAGTAAATAAGTGCTGTGTGTACGGAAATGGAGGTGATGATTTAGGTTACAGAGCTCTTTCGAGGCCCTGTAACGGGGGTTCTGGCCTTTCTGGAGCGTTCGAGGGAGCCTCGCCGCTCCTTAGGCGTTTGGTGCGCCTTGAGGACCGGAGTAGTGTCCATTGCCTCTTGTGAGGCGCCGGACACGTGCTCTTGCGAGCGAGAAGTTACAAGAGAGAGTCCTGCCTTGGAGGGCAAGACCCCTGCGCCCACCAGCCCGGAGGTCGATGGGGCTCCCTGAGGGATTTGGCGGCGCTGGCCGTTGCCAGCGCTGGAGGGGGCCTCGGAGGTTGGGGCAGCCTCGGCTGCTCCCACCTTCGGGGTCGATGGCTCCGTCTGCTCGGTTGGCGGAGCAGCGCTAGCTGCAACCACCGGGGGGGCAGATGGCGTGACTGCCGACTCACTGACTGTGGGTCGGACAGCCGCCGGAGGCCGTTGTGACGCTGCCCCCTGACGCGCCACATCGGCAAAGGTTTTCTTTGGCAGGTATGCTACCCGCCTTCGTGCCTCTTTGAACGATATATTCTCTTTTACTTTTATAGTCACAATTTCTTTTTCCTTCTTCCAGGAGGGGCACGACCGCGAGTACGCGGCGTGGTCCCCGTCACAGTTTACACAGTGTAGAGAGTTCTTACATGCTTCAGTGGCGTGTTCAAGGGCACTGCATTTGGCGCATGTTTGGCGGCCTCGGCAGCTCTGCGAGCTGTGGCCAAAACGTTGGCATTTGAAACATCTCAAGGGATTCGGCACATACGGTCTTATACGAAGCTTGATGTACCCGGCCTCGATTGACTCGGGCAGGACACTGGAGTTAAAGGTGAGTATTAGGTGTTTGGTCGCAATTTCTTTTCCGTCTCGCCTCATCTTGATTCTTCTGACATTTATGACATTCTGTTCGCTGAAGCCCTCCAAGAGCTCAGCCTCAGCCAGCTCCAATAAATCGTCATCGGAGACTACGCCACGGGTGGTATTCATGGTACGATGAGGAGTTACTGTTACTTTGGCGTCACCAAATGAAACTAGATTGGGTAGATTTTCATATTGTTTCTGGTTGCGGAGCTCCAAGAGGAGATCGCCGCTTGCCATCCTGGATGCTTTATAACCTGTACCAAAAACTTGGGTAAGAGACTTGGACACGAGGAATGGAGAAATTGTTCGCACGGGTTTGCCTGGTGTTTCAGAGTGCACTACATGGAAACGAGGAAAGGTTTCTTTTTGGCGGGCAAAAAATTCAAAGACATCATCGGTGCACCCCCTCTTGAGGGAGCGATCAGGTAATGGGGGGAAAGAAGAAGCCATAAGAGATTATAATTTCGGCAGTAACGCCAGCCACCCACCGTGGAGTCCTACAAGGGGACGCTGCAGGATCCGTAAAACACGGCCTGCAAACGCCAGCAGTACGTTACCACTATAACCAGATACGAAATAACCTAGGTTGGCTATTCACACAAGGTTAACCCTTGCTGCCTGGAAAAATTGGAAGTAAGTGGAAGCTAGGAGAAGACAGGAAAGATAAAAAGTAAGAGAAAGACGAAGATTAGAGGAAGAGAGAGACAGGAAAAGGCAACTACCGATTTCCCCCGGGTGGGTCAGTCCGGGGGTGCCGTCTACGTGAAGCCGAGGCCAAAGGGGTGTGTTGCCGCCGCCGAGGGGCCGTAAAGGTCCAAACACCCGGCATTGGCTCAACCCCCAGGATCCCCTTTTCCCCGGACACGGCTAAGCCGCGCACGGCTACACGCGGGAGGGTCCAACCCTCGTGTGCTCGGGTCCGTGGTGTCGCAACACACCAAACGCCTGCTGACGCAGACGCCCCTGCGGGGGGTGTGTGCAAATCAAGGCGATCCAACACTTTTCTAGTGCTGCAGAGAGAGCGCGCAGCGATATATAGTGCCCCAAGAGTTATGCGACGCGTGTCAGTTTCAGAAAAGTCTTTATTGCGAGCAGCGTAATCGTCAGGAGACTGCCTGTGCAAATCGAGGCGATCGAACCTATTTATAATGCTGCAGCGAGAGCGCGTAGCGATATATATTGCCCCAAGAGTTATGCGACGCGTGTCAGTTTCAGAAAAGTCTTTATTGCGAGCAGCGTAATCGTCAGGAGACTGCCTGTGCAAATCAAGGCGATCCAACACTTTTCTAGTGCTGCAGCGAGAGCGCGCAGTGATATATAGTTCCCCAAGAGTTGTGCGACGCGTGTCAGTTTCAGAAAAGGCTTTATTGCGAGCAGCGTAATCGTCAGGAGACTGCCTGTGCAAATCAAGGCGATCCAACACTTTTCTCGTGCTGCAGCGAGAGCGCGCAGCAATATATAGTGCCCCAAGATTTATGCGACGCGTGTCAGTTTCAGAAAAGTTTCTCTTGCGAGCAGCGTAATCGTCAGGAGACTGCCTGTGCAAATCGAGGTGATCCAACCCTTTTCCAACGTTGTAGCGAGAGCGAGCAGCGATATATAGTGCCCCAAGAGTTATGCGACGCGTGTCAGTTTCAGAAAAGTCTTTATTGCGAGCAGCGTAATCGTCAGGAGACTGCCTGTGCAAATCAAGGCCATCCAACCCTTTTCTAGTGCTGCAGCGAGAGCGCGCACCGATATACAGTGCCCCAAGAGTTATGCGACGCGTGTAAGTTTCAGAAAAGGCTTTATTGCGGGCAGCGTAAACGTCAGGAGACTGCCTCTGCAAATCAAGGCGATCCAACCCTTTTCTAGTGCTGCAGCGAGAACGCGCAGCGATATATAGTGCCCCAAGAGTTATGCGACGCGTGTCAGTTTCAGAAAAGTCTTTATTGCGAGCAGCGTAATCGTCAGGAGACTGCCTGTGCAAATCAAGGCGATCCAACACTTTTCTCGTGCTGCAGCGAGAGCGCGCAGCAATATATAGTGCCCCAAGAGTTATGCGACGCGTGTCAGTTTCAGAAAAGTTTCTATTGCGAGCAGCGTAATCGTCAGGAGACTGCCTGTGCAAATCGAGGTGATCCAACCCTTTTCTAACTTTGTAGCGAGAGCGAGCAGCGATATATAGTGCCCCAAGAGTTATGCGACGCGTGTCAGTTTCAGAAAAGTTTCTATTGCGAGCAGCGTAATCGTCAGGAGACTGCCTGTGCAAATCGAGGCGATCCAACCCTTTTCTAGTGCTGCAGCGAGAGTGCTCAGTAATATATAGTGCCCCAAGAATTATGCGACGTCTGTCAGCTTCGGAAAAGGCTTTATTGCGAGCAGCGTAACCGTCAGGAGACTGCCTGTGCAAATGGAGGAGATCGAACCCTGTTATAATGCTGCAGCGAGAGCGCGTAGCGATATATAGTGCCCCAAGAGTTATGTGACGCGTGTCAGCTTCAGGAAAGGCTTTATTGCGAGCAGCGTAAACGTCAGGAAAATACCTGTGCAAATCAAGGCAATCTAACCCGCTTCTAGTGCTGCAGCGAGAGCGCGCAGTGATATATAGTGCCCCAAGAAGTTTGCGACGCGTGTCAGTTTCAGAAAAGTCTTTATTGCGAGCAGCGTAATCGTCAGGAGACTGCCTGTGCAAATCAAGGCGACCCAACCATATTCTAGTGCTGCAGCGAGAGCGCGCAGCGATATATGGTGGCCCAAGAGTTATGCGACGCGTGTCAGTTTCAGAAAAGTCTTTATTGCGAGCTGCGTGATCGTCAAGAGACTGCCTGTGCAAATCAATGCGATCCAACACTTTTCTAGTGCTGCAGCGAGAGCGTGCAGCGATATATAGTGCCCCAAGAGTTATGCGACGCGTGTCAGTTTCAGAAAAGGCTTTATAGCGAGCAGCGTAATCGTCAGGAGACTGCCTGTGCAAATCAAGGCGATCCAACCCTTTTCTAGTGCTGCAGCGAGAGCACGCAGCGATATATAGTGCCCCAAGAGTTATGCGACGCGTGTCAGTTTCAGAAAAGTTTTTTTTGCGAGCAGCGTAATCGTCGGGAGACTGCCTGTGCAAATCGAGGTGATCCAACCCTTTTCGAACGTTCTAGCGAGAGCGAGCAGCGATATATCGCGCCCCAAATGTTATGCGACGCGTGTCAATTTCAGAAAAGTCTTTACTAAGAGCAGCGTAATCGTCAGCAGACTGCCTGTGCAAATAAAGGCGATCCAACCTCTTTCTAGTGCTGCAGCGAGAGCGCGCAGCCATATATAGCCATCCGAGTGTTATGGGACGGGTGTCAGTTTCAGAAAAGTTTTTATTGCGAGCAGCATAATCGTCAGGAAACTGCCTGTGCAAATCGAGGCGATCGAACCCTTTTATAATGCTGCAGTGAGAGCGCGTAGCGATATATAGTGCCCCAAGAGTTATGTGACGCCTGTCAGCTTCCGAAAAGGCTTTATTGCGAGCAGCTTAAACGTCAGGAGACTGCCTGTGCAAATCTAGGCGATCCAACCCTTTTCTAGTGGTGCAGCGAGAGCGCGCAGTGATACATAGTGCCCCAAGAGTTATGCGACGCGTGTAAGTTTCAGAAAAGGCTTTATAGCGAGCAGCGTAATCGTCAGGAAACTGCCTTTGCAAATCAAGGCGATCACACCCTTTTCTATTGCTGGAGCGAGAGCGCGCAGCGATATATAGTGCCCCAGGAGTTATGCGACGCGTGTAAGTTTCAGAAAAGGCTTTATTGCGAGCAGCGTAAACGTCAGGAGACTGCCTGTGCAAATTAAGGCGATCCAACCCTTTTCTAGTGTTGCAGCGAGAGCGCGCAGCGATATATAGTGCCCCAAGAATTATGCGACGCGTGTCAGTTTCAGAAAATTCTTTATTGCGAGCAGCATAATCGTCGGGAGGTTGCCTGTGCAAATCAAGGCGATCCAACCCTTTTCTAGTGCTGCAGCGAGCGCGCGCAGCGATATATAGTGTCCAAGAGTTATGCGACGCGTGTCAGTTTCAGAAAAGTTTTTATTGCGAGCAGCGTAATCGTCAGGAGACTGCCTGTGCAAATCGAGGTGATCCAACCCTTTTCCAACGTTGTAGCGAGAGCGAGCAGCGATATATAGTGCCCCAAGAAGTATGCGACGCGTGTAAGTTTTAGAAAAGGCTTTATTGCGAGCAGCGTAAACGTCAGGAGACTGCCTGTGCAAATCAACGCGATCCAACCCTTTTCTAGTGCTGCAGCGAGAGCGCGCATCGATATATAGTGCCCCACGAGTTATGCGACGCGTGTCAGTCTCAGAAAAGTTTTTATTGCGAGCAGCGTAATCGTCAAGAGACTGCCTGTGCAAATCGAGGTGATGGAACCCTTTTATAATGCTGCAGCGAGAGCGCGTAGCGATATATAGTGCCCCAAGAGTTATGTGACGCGTGTCAGCTTCAGAAAAGGCTTTATTGCGAGCAGCGTAATCGTCAGGAGACTGCGTGTGCAAATCAAGGCGATCCAACCCTTTTCTAGTGCTGCAGCGAGAGCGCGCAGCGATATATGGTGCCGCAAGAGTTATGCGATGCGTGTCAGTTTCAGAAAAGTCTTTATTGCGAGCTGCGTGATCGTCAAGAGACTGCCTGTGCAAATCAAGGCGATCCAACACTTTTCTAGTGCTGCAGCGAGAGCGCGCAGCGATATATAGTGCCCCAAGAGTTATGCGACGCGTGTCAGTTTCAGAAAAGGCTTTATTGCGAGCAGCTTAATCGCTAGGAGACTGCCTGTGCAAATCAAGGCGATCCAACTCTTTTCTAGTGCTGCAGCGAGAGCGCGCAGCGATATATATGCCCCAAGTGTTATGCGACGCGTGTCAGTTTCAGAAAAGTCTTTATTGCGAGCAGCGTAATCGTCAGGAGACTGCCTGTGCAAATCAAGGCAATCCAACCATTTTCTAGTGCTGCAGCTAGAGCGTGCAGAGATATATCGCCCCCCAAATGTTATGCGAAGCGTGTCAGTTTCAGAAAAGCCTTTATTGCTAGCAGCGTAATCGCCAGGAGACTGCGTGTGCAAATCATGGCGATCCAACCCTTTTCTAGTCCTGCAGCGAGAGCGCGCAGCGATATATAGTGCCCCAGGAGTTATGCGACGCGTGTCAGTTTTAGAAAAGGCTTTATTGCGAGCAGCGTAATCGCCAGGAGACTGCCTGTGCAAATCTAGGCGATCCAACCCTTTTCCAGTGCTGCAGCGAGAGCGCGCAGCGATATATAGTGCCCAAAGAGTTATGCGACGCGTGTCAGTTTCAGAAAACTCTTTATTGCGAGCAGCATAATCTTCAGGAGATTGCCTGTGCTAATCAAGGCGATCCAACTCTTTCTAGTGCTGCATCGAGAGCGAGCAGCAATATATCGCGCCCCAAATGGTATGCGACGCGTGTCAGTTTCAGAAAAGTCTTTATTGCGAGCAGCGTAATCGTCAGGAGACTGCCTGTGCAAATAAAGGCGATCCAACCTCTTTCTAGTGCTGCAGCGAGAGCGCGCACCCATATATAGCCCCCCGAGTGTTATGCGACGCGTGTCAGTTTCAGAAAAGTTTTTATTGCGAGCTGCGTAATCGTCAGGAGACTGCCTGTGCAAATGGAGGCGATCGAACCCTGTTACAATGCTGCAGCGAGAGCGCGTAGCGATAAATAGTGCCCCAAGTGTTATGTGACGCGTGTCAGCTTCAGGAAAGCCTTTATTGCGAGCAGCGTAAACGTCAGGAGACTGCCTGTGCAAATCAAGGCGATCCAGCCCTTTTCTAGTGCTGCAGCGAGAGCGCGCAGTGATATATAGTGCCCCAAGAATTATGCGACGCGTGTAAGTCTCAGAAACGGCTTTATTGCGAGCAGCGTAAACGTCAGGAGACTGCCTGTGCAAATCAAGGCGATCCAACACTTTTCTAGTGCTGCAGAGAGAGCGCGCAGCGATATATAGTGCCCCAAGAGTTATGCGACGTGTGTCAGCTTCAGAAAAGGCTTTATTGCGAGCAGCGCAATCGTCAGGAGACTGCGTGTGCAAATCAAGGCGAGCCAACCCTTTTCTAGTGCTGCACCGAGAGCGCGCAGTGATATATAGTTCCCCAAGAGTTATGCGACGCGTGTCAGTTTCAGAAAAGGCTTTATTGCGAGCAGCGTAATCGTCAGGAGACTGCCTGTGCAAATCAAGGCGATCCAACACTTTTCTCGTGCTGCAGCGAGAGCGCGCAGCAATGTATAGTGCCCCAAGAGTTATGCGACGCGTGTCAGTTTCAGAAAAGTTTCTATTGCGAGCAGCGTAATCGTCAGGAGACTGCCTGTGCAAATCGAGGTGATCCAACCCTTTTCCAACGTTGTAGCGAGAGCGAGCAGCGATATATAGTGCCCCAAGAGTTATGCGACGCGTGTCAGTTTCAGAAAAGTCTTTATTGCGAGCTGCGTAATCGTCAGGAGACTGCCTGTGCAAATGGAGGCGATCGAACCCTGTTACAATGCTGCAGCGAGAGGGCGTAGCGATAAATAGTGCCCCAAGTGTTATGTGACGCGTGTAAGCTTCAGGAAAGGCTTTATTGCGAGCAGCGTAAACGTCAGGAGACTGCCTGTGCAAATCAAGGCGATCCAGCCTTTTTCTAGTGCTGCAGCGAGAGCGCGCAGTGATATATAGTGCCCCAAGAATTATGCGACGCGTGTAAGTCTCAGAAACGGCTTTATTGCGAGCAGCGTAAACGTCAGGAGACTGCCTGTGCAAATCAAGGCGATCGAACCTATTTATAATGCTGCAGCGAGAGCGCGCAGTGATATATAGTTCCCCAAGAGTTATGCGACGCGTGTCAGTTTCAGAAAAGGCTTTATTGCGAGCAGCGTAATCGTCAGGAGACTGCCTGTGCAAATCAAGGCGATCCAACACTTTTCTCGTGCTGCAGCGAGAGCGCGCAGCAATGTATAGTGCCCCAAGAGTTATTCGACGCGTCAGTTTCAGAAAAGTTTCTATTGCGAGCAGCTTAATCGTCAGGAGACTGCCTGTGCAAATAAAGGCGATCCAACCTCTTTCTAGTGCTGCAGCGAGAGCGCGCACCCATATATAGCCCCCCGAGTGTTATGCGACGCGTGTAAGTCTCAGAAACGGCTTTATTGCGAGCAGCGTAATCGTTAGGAGAGTGCCTGTGCAAATCGAGGCGATCGAACCTATTTATAATGCTGCAGCGAGAGCGCGTAGCGATATATATTGCCCCAAGAGTTATGCGACGCGTGTCAGTTTCAGAAAAGGCTTTATTGCGAGCAGCGCAATCGTCAGGAGACTGCGTGTGCAAATCAAGGCGAGCCAACCCTTTTCTAGTGCTGCAGCGAGAGCGCGCAGTGATATATAGTTCCCCAAGAGTTATGCGACGCGTGTCAGTTTCAGAAAAGGCTTTATTGCGAGCAGCGTAATCGTCAGGAGACTGCCTGTGCAAATCAATGCGATCCAACACTTTTCTAGTGCTGCAGAGAGAGCGCGCAGCGATATATAGTGCCCCAAGAGTTATGCGACGCGTGTCAGCTTCAGAAAAGGCTTTATTGCGAGCAGCGCAATCGTCAGGAGACTGCGTGTGCAAATCAAGGCGAGCCAACCCTTTTCTAGTGCTGCAGCGAGAGCGCGCAGTGATATATAGTTCCCCAAGAGTTATGCGACGCGTGTCAGTTTCAGAAAAGGCTTTATTGCGAGCAGCGTAATCGTCAGGAGACTGCCTGTGCAAATCAAGGCGATCCAACACTTTTCTCGTGCTGCAGCGAGAGCGCGCAGCAATGTATAGTGCCCCAAGAGTTATGCGACGCGTGTCAGTTTCAGAAAAGTTTCTATTGCGAGCAGCGCAATCGTCAGGAGGCTGCCTGTGCAAATCGAGGTGATCCAACCCTTTTCCAACGTTGTAGCGAGAGCGAGCAGCGATATATAGTGCCCCAAGAGTTATGCGACGCGTGTAAGTTTCAGAACAGTCTTTATTGCGAGCTGCGTAATCGTAAGGAGACTGCCTGTGCAAATGGAGGCGATCGAACCCTGTTACAATGCTGCAGCGAGAGGGCGTAGCGGTAAATAGTGCCCCAAGTGTTATGTGACGCGTGTCAGCATCAGGAAAGGCTTTATTGCGAGCAGCGTAAACGTCAGGAGACTGCCTGTGCAAATCAAGGCGATCCAGCCCTTTTCTAGTGCTGCAGCGAGAGCGCGCAGTGATATATAGTGCCCCAAGAATTATGCGACGCGTGTA
Organism: Dermacentor andersoni; assembly: GCF_023375885.2. NCBI lineage: Eukaryota > Metazoa > Arthropoda > Arachnida > Ixodida > Ixodidae > Dermacentor > Dermacentor andersoni. The sequence goes on along the minus strand of NC_092819.1, from coordinate 94,361,277 downwards.
AGTCTCAGAAACGGCTTTATTGCGAGCAGCGTAATCGTTAGGAGAGTGCCTGTGCAAATCGAGGCGATCGAACCTATTTATAATGCTGCAGCGAGAGCGCGTAGCGATATATATTGCCCCAAGAGTTATGCGACGCGTGTCAGTTTCAGAAAAGGCTTTATTGCGAGCAGCGCAATCGTCAGGAGACTGCGTGTGCAAATCAAGGCGAGCCAACCCTTTTCTAGTGCTGCAGCGAGAGCGCGCAGTGATATATAGTTCCCCAAGAGTTATGCGACGCGTGTCAGTTTCAGAAAAAGCTTTATTGCGAGCAGCGTAATCGTCAGGAGACTGCCTGTGCAAATCAATGCGATCCAACACTTTTCTAGTGCTGCAGAGAGAGCGCGCAGCGATATATAGTGCCCCAAGAGTTATGCGACGCGTGTCAGCTTCAGAAAAGGCTTTATTGCGAGCAGCGCAATCGTCAGGAGACTGCGTGTGCAAATCAAGGCGAGCCAACCCTTTTCTAGTGCTGCAGCGAGAGCGCGCAGTGATATATAGTTCCCCAAGTGTTATGTGACGCGTGTCAGCTTCAGGAAAGGCTTTATTGCGAGCAGCGTAAACGTCAGGAGACTGCCTGTGCAAATCAAGGCGATCCAACCCTTTTCTAGTGCTGCAGCGAGAGCGCGCATCGATATATAGTGCCCCACGAGTTATGCGACGCGTGTCAGTCTCAGAAAAGTTTTTATTGCGAGCAGCGTAATCGTCAGGAGACTGCGTGTGCAAATCAAGGCGATCCAACCCTTTTTTAGTGCTGCAGCGAGAGCGCGCATTGATATACGGTGCCCCAATACTTATGCGACGCGTGTCAGTTTCAGAAAACTCTTTATTGCGAGCAGCATAATCTTCAGGAGATTGCCTGTGCAAATCAAGGCGATCCAACTCTTTCTAGTGCTGCAGCGAGAGCGAGCAGCAATATATCGCGCCCCGAATGGTATGCGACGCGTGTCAGTGTCAGAAAAGTCTTTATTGCGAGCTGCGTGATCGTCAAGCGACTGCCTGTGCATATCAAGGCGATCCAACACTTTTCTAGTGCTGCAGCGAGAGCGCGCAGCGATAGATAGTGCCCCAAGAGTTATGCGACGCGTGTCAGTTTCAGAAAGGCTTTATTGCGAGCAACTTAATCGCTAGGAGACTGCGTGTGCAAATCAAGGCGATCCAACTCTTTTCTAGTGCTGCAGCGAGAGCGCGCAGCGATATATAGTGCCCCAAGAGTTACGCGACGCGTGTCAGTTTCAGAAAAGTCTTTATTGCGAGCAGCGTAATCGTCAGGAGACTGCCTGTGCAAATCAAGGCAATCCAACCATTTTCTAGTGCTGCAGCGAGAGCCCGTAGCGATATATAGTGCCCCAAGAGTTATGCGACGTGTGTCAGCTTCGGAAAAGGCTTTATTGCGAGCAGCGTAACCGTCAGGAGACTGCCTGTGCAAATGGAGGAGATCGAACCCTGTTATAATGCTGCAGCGAGAGCGCGTAGCGATATATAGTGCCCCAAGAGTTATGTGACGCGTGTCAGCTTCAGGAAAGGCTTTATTGCGAGCAGCGTAAACGTCAGGAAAATACCTGTGCAAATCAAGGCAATCTAACCCGCTTCTAGTGCTGCAGCGAGAGCGCGCAGTGATATATAGTGCCCCAAGAAGTTTGCGACGCGTGTCAGTTTCAGAAAAGTCTTTATTGCGAGCAGCGTAATCGTCAGGAGACTGCCTGTGCAAATCAAGGCGACCCAACCATTTTCTAGTGCTGCAGCGAGAGCGCGCAGCGATATATGGTGGCCCAAGAGTTATGCAACGCGTGTCAGTTTCAGAAAAGTCTTTATTGCGAGCTGCGTGATCGTCAAGAGACTGCCTGTGCAAATCAATGCGATCCAACACTTTTCTAGTGCTGCAGCGAGAGCGTGCAGCGATATATAGTGCCCCAAGAGTTATGCGACGCGTGTCAGTTTCAGAAAAGGCTTTATAGCGAGCAGCGTAATCGTCAAGAGACTGCCTGTGCAAATCAATGCGATCCAACACTTTTCTAGTGCTGCAGCGAGAGCGTGCAGCGATATATAGTGCCCCAAGAGTTATGCGACGCGTGTCAGTTTCAGAAAAGTCTTTATTGCGAGCTGCGTAATCGTCAGGAGACTGCCTGTGCAAATGGAGGCGATCGAACCCTGTTACAATGCTGCAGCGAGAGGGCGTAGCGATAAATAGTGCCCCAAGTGTTATGTGACGCGTGTAAGCTTCAGGAAAGGCTTTATTGCGAGCAGCGTAAACGTCAGGAGACTGCCTGTGCAAATCAAGGCGATCCAGCCTTTTTCTAGTGCTGCAGCGAGAGCGCGCAGTGATATATAGTGCCCCAAGAATTATGCGACGCGTGTAAGTCTCAGAAACGGCTTTATTGCGAGCAGCGTAAACGTCAGGAGACTGCCTGTGCAAATCAAGGCGATCGAACCTATTTATAATGCTGCAGCGAGAGCGCGTAGCGATATATATTGCCCCAAGAGTTATGCGACGCGTGTCAGCTTCAGAAAAGGCTTTATTGCGAGCAGCGCAATCGTCAGGAGACTGCGTGTGCAAATCAAGGCGAGCCAACCCATTTCTAGTGCTGCAGCGAGAGCGCGCAGTGATATATAGTTCCCCAAGAGTTATGCGACGCGTGTCAGTTTCAGAAAAGGCTTTATTGCGAGCAGCGTAATCGTCAGGAGACTGCCTGTGCAAATCAAGGCGATCCAACACTTTTCTCGTGCTGCAGCGAGAGCGCGCAGCAATGTATAGTGCCCCAAGAGTTATTCGACGCGTCAGTTTCAGAAAAGTTTCTATTGCGAGCAGCTTAATCGTCAGGAGACTGCCTGTGCAAATAAAGGCGATCCAACCTCTTTCTAGTGCTGCAGCGAGAGCGCGCACCCATATATAGCCCCCCGAGTGTTATGCGACGCGTGTCAGTTTCAGAAAAGTTTTTATTGCGAGCTGCGTAATCGTCAGGAGACTGCCTGTGCAAATGGAGGCGATCGAACCCTGTTACAATGCTGCAGCGAGAGCGCGTAGCGATAAATAGTGCCCCAAGTGTTATGTGACGCGTGTCAGCATCAGGAAAGGCTTTATTGCGAGCAGCGTAAACGTCAGGAGACTGCCTGTGCAAATCAAGGCGATCCAGCCCTTTTCTAGTGCTGCAGCGAGAGCGCGCAGTGATATATAGTGCCCCAAGAATTATGCGACGCGTGTAAGTCTCAGAAACGGCTTTATTGCGAGCAGCGTAATCGTTAGGAGAGTGCCTGTGCAAATCGAGGCGATCGAACCTATTTATAATGCTGCAGCGAGAGCGCGTAGCGATAAATAGTGCCCCAAGTGTTATGTGACGCGTGTCAGTTTCAGAAAAGGCTTTATTGCGAGCAGCGCAATCGTCAGGAGACTGCGTGTGCAAATCAAGGCGAGCCAACCCTTTTCTAGTGCTGCAGCGAGAGCGCGCAGTGATATATAGTTCCCCAAGAGTTATGCGACGCGTGTCAGTTTCAGAAAAGGCTTTATTGCGAGCAGCGTAATCGTCAGGAGACTGCCTGTGCAAATCAATGCGATCCAACACTTTTCTAGTGCTGCAGAGAGAGCGCGCAGCGATATATAGTGCCCCAAGAGTTATGCGACGCGTGTCAGCTTCAGAAAAGGCTTTATTGCGAGCAGCGCAATCGTCAGGAGACTGCGTGTGCAAATCAAGGCGAGCCAACCCTTTTCTAGTGCTGCAGCGAGAGCGCGCAGTGATATATAGTTCCCCAAGAGTTATGCGACGCGTGTCAGTTTCAGAAAAGGCTTTATTGCGAGCAGCGTAATCGTCGGGAGACTGCCTGTGCAAATCAAGGCGATCCAACACTTTTCTCGTGCTGCAGCGAGAGCGCGCAGCAATGTATAGTGCCCCAAGAGTTATGCGACGCGTGTCAGTTTCAGAAAAGTTTCTATTGCGAGCAGCGCAATCGTCAGGAGGCTGCCTGTGCAAATCGAGGTGATCCAACCCTTTTCCAACGTTGTAGCGAGAGCGAGCAGCGATATATAGTGCCCCAAGAGTTATGCGACGCGTGTAAGTTTCAGAACAGTCTTTATTGCGAGCTGCGTAATCGTAAGGAGACTGCCTGTGCAAATGGAGGCGATCGAACCCTGTTACAATGCTGCAGCGAGAGGGCGTAGCGGTAAATAGTGCCCCAAGTGTTATGTGACGCGTGTCAGTTTCAGAAAAGGCTTTATTGCGAGCAGCGTAATCGTCAGGAGACTGCCTGTGCAAATCAAGGCGATCCAACACTTTTCTCGTGCTGCAGCGAGAGCGCGCAGCAATGTATAGTGCCCCAAGAGTTATTCGACGCGTCAGTTTCAGAAAAGTTTCTATTGCGAGCAGCTTAATCGTCAGGAGACTGCCTGTGCAAATAAAGGCGATCCAACCTCTTTCTAGTGCTGCAGCGAGAGCGCGCACCCATATATAGCCCCCCGAGTGTTATGCGACGCGTGTCAGTTTCAGAAAAGTTTTTATTGCGAGCTGCGTAATCGTCAGGAGACTGCCTGTGCAAATGGAGGCGATCGAACCCTGTTACAATGCTGCAGCGAGAGCGCGTAGCGATAAATAGTGCCCCAAGTGTTATGTGACGCGTGTCAGCATCAGGAAAGGCTTTATTGCGAGCAGCGTAAACGTCAGGAGACTGCCTGTGCAAATCAAGGCGATCCAGCCCTTTTCTAGTGCTGCAGCGAGAGCGCGCAGTGATATATAGTGCCCCAAGAATTATGCGACGCGTGTAAGTCTCAGAAACGGCTTTATTGCGAGCAGCGTAATCGTTAGGAGAGTGCCTGTGCAAATCGAGGCGATCGAACCTATTTATAATGCTGCAGCGAGAGCGCGTAGCGATAAATAGTGCCCCAAGTGTTATGTGACGCGTGTCAGTTTCAGAAAAGGCTTTATTGCGAGCAGCGCAATCGTCAGGAGACTGCGTGTGCAAATCAAGGCGAGCCAACCCTTTTCTAGTGCTGCAGCGAGAGCGCGCAGTGATATATAGTTCCCCAAGAGTTATGCGACGCGTGTCAGCTTCAGAAAAGGCTTTATTGCGAGCAGCGCAATCGTCAGGAGACTGCGTGTGCAAATCAAGGCGAGCCAACCCTTTTCTAGTGCTGCAGCGAGAGCGCGCAGTGATATATAGTTCCCCAAGAGTTATGCGACGCGTGTCAGTTTCAGAAAAGGCTTTATTGCGAGCAGCGTAATCGTCAGGAGACTGCCTGTGCAAATCAAGGCGATCCAACACTTTTCTCGTGCTGCAGCGAGAGCGCGCAGCAATGTATAGTGCCCCAAGAGTTATGCGACGCGTGTCAGTTTCAGAAAAGTTTCTATTGCGAGCAGCGCAATCGTCAGGAGGCTGCCTGTGCAAATCGAGGTGATCCAACCCTTTTCCAACGTTGTAGCGAGAGCGAGCAGCGATATATAGTGCCCCAAGAGTTATGCGACGCGTGTAAGTTTCAGAACAGTCTTTATTGCGAGCTGCGTAATCGTAAGGAGACTGCCTGTGCAAATGGAGGCGATCGAACCCTGTTACAATGCTGCAGCGAGAGGGCGTAGCGGTAAATAGTGCCCCAAGTGTTATGTGACGCGTGTCAGCTTCAGGAAAGGCTTTATTGCGAGCAGCGTAAACGTCAGGAGACTGCCTGTGCAAATCAAGGCGATCCAACCCTTTTCTAGTGCTGCAGCGAGAGCGCGCATCGATATATAGTGCCCCACGAGTTATGCGACGCGTGTCAGTCTCAGAAAAGTTTTTATTGCGAGCAGCGTAATCGTCAGGAGACTGCGTGTGCAAATCAAGGCGATCCAACCCTTTTTTAGTGCTGCAGCGAGAGCGCGCATTGATATACGGTGCCCCAATACTTATGCGACGCGTGTCAGTTTCAGAAAACTCTTTATTGCGAGCAGCATAATCTTCAGGAGATTGCCTGTGCAAATCAAGGCGATCCAACTCTTTCTAGTGCTGCAGCGAGAGCGAGCAGCAATATATCGCGCCCCGAATGGTATGCGACGCGTGTCAGTGTCAGAAAAGTCTTTATTGCGAGCTGCGTGATCGTCAAGAGACTGCCTGTGCAAATGGAGGAGATCGAACCCTGTTATAATGCTGCAGCGAGAGCGCGTAGCGATATATAGTGCCCCAAGAGTTATGTGACGCGTGTCAGCTTCAGGAAAGGCTTTATTGCGAGCAGCGTAAACGTCAGGAAAATACCTGTGCAAATCAAGGCAATCTAACCCGCTTCTAGTGCTGCAGCGAGAGCGCGCAGTGATATATAGTGCCCCAAGAAGTTTGCGACGCGTGTCAGTTTCAGAAAAGTCTTTATTGCGAGCAGCGTAATCGTCAGGAGACTGCCTGTGCAAATCAAGGCGACCCAACCATTTTCTAGTGCTGCAGCGAGAGCGCGCAGCGATATATGGTGGCCCAAGAGTTATGCAACGCGTGTCAGTTTCAGAAAAGTCTTTATTGCGAGCTGCGTGATCGTCAAGAGACTGCCTGTGCAAATCAATGCGATCCAACACTTTTCTAGTGCTGCAGCGAGAGCGTGCAGCGATATATAGTGCCCCAAGAGTTATGCGACGCGTGTCAGTTTCAGAAAAGGCTTTATAGCGAGCAGCGTAATCGTCAAGAGACTGCCTGTGCAAATCAATGCGATCCAACACTTTTCTAGTGCTGCAGCGAGAGCGTGCAGCGATATATAGTGCCCCAAGAGTTATGCGACGCGTGTCAGTTTCAGAAAAGGCTTTATAGCGAGCAGCGTAATCGTCAGGAGACTGCCTGTGCAAATCGAGGCGATCGAACCCATTTATAATGCTGCAGTGAGAGCGCGTAGCGATATATAGTGCCCCAAGAGTTATGTGACGCCTGTCAGCTTCCGAAAAGGCTTTATTGCGAGCAGCGTAAACGTCAGGAGACTGCCTGTGCAAATCAAGGCGATCCAACCCTTTTCTACTGGTGCAGCGAGAGCGCGCAGTGATACATAGTGCCCCAAGAGTTATGCGACGCGTGTAAGTTTCAGAAAAGGCTTTATAGCGAGCAGCGTAATCGTCAGGAGACTGCCTGTGCAAATCAAGGCGATCACACCCTTTTCTATTGCTGGAGCGAGAGCGCGCAGCGATATATAGTGCCCCAAGAATTATGCGACGCGTGTCAGTTTCAGAAAATTCTTTATTGCGAGCAGCATAATCGTCGGGAGATTGCCTGTGCAAATCAAGGCGATCCAACCCTTTTCTAGTGCTGCAGCGAGCGCGCGCAGCGATATATAGTGTCCAAGAGTTATGCGACGCGTGACAGTTTCAGAAAAGTTTTTATTGCGAGCAGCGTAATCGTCAGGAGACTGCCTGTGCAAATCGAGGTGATCCAACCCTTTTCTAACGTTGTAGCGAGAGCGAGCAGCGATATATCGCGCCCGAAATGTTATGCGACGCGTGTTAGTTTCAGAAAAGTTTTTACTAAGAGCAGCGTAATCGTCAGGAGAATGCCCGTGCAAATAAAGGCGATCCAACCTCTTTCTAGTGCTGCAGCGAGAGCGCGCAGCCATATATAGCCCCCGAGTGTTATGCGATGCGTGGCAGTTTCAGAAAAGTTTTTATTGCGAGCAGCGTAATCGTCAGGAGACTGCCTGTGCGAATCGAGGCGATCGAACCCTTTTATAATGCTGCAGCGAGAGCGCGTAGCGATATATTGTGCCCCAAGAGTTATGTGACGCGTGTCAGCTTCAGAAAAGGCTTTATTGCGAGCAGCGTAAACGTCAGGAGACTGTCTGTGCAAATCAAGGCGATCCAGCCCTTTTCTAGTGCTGCAGCGAGAGCACGCAGTGATATATAGTGCCCTAAGCGTTATGCGACGCGTGTGTGTTTCAGCAAAGGCTTTATAGCGAGCAGCGTAAAGGTCAGGACACTGCCTGTGCAAATCAAGGCGATCGAACCCTTTTATAATGCTGCAGCGAGAGTCCGTAGCGATATATAGTGCCCCAAGAGTTATGCGACGTGTGTCAGCTTCGGAAAAGGCTTTATTGCGAGCAGCGTAACCGTCAGGAGACTGCCTGTGCAAATCAATGCGATCCAACCCTTTTCTAGTGCTACAGCGAGAGTGCTCAGTGATATATAATGCCCCAAGAAGTATGCGACGCGTGTAAGTTTCAGAAAAGGCTTTATTGCGAGCAGCGTAAACGTCAGGAGACTGCCTGTGCAAATCGAGGCGATCCACCCCTTTTCTAGTGCTGCAGCGAGAGCGCGCATCGATATATAGTGCCCCACGAGTTATGCGACGCGTGTCAGTCTCAGAAAAGTTTTTATTGCGAGCAGCGTAATCGTCAAGAGACTGCCTGTGCAAATCGAGGCGATCGAACCTTTTTATAATGCTGCAGCGAGAGCGCGTAGCGATATATTGTGCCCCAAGAGTTATGCGACGCGTGTCAGCTTCAGAAAAGGCTTTATTGCGAGCAGCGTAATCGTCAGGAGACTGCGTGTGCAAATCAAGGCGATCCAACCCTTTTCTAGTGCTGCAGCGAGAGCGCGCAGTGATATATGGTGCCCCAATAGTTATGCGACGCGTGTCAGTTTCAGAAAACTCTTTATTGCGAGCAGGATAATCTTCAGGAGATTGCCTGTGCAAATCAAGGCGATCCAACTCTTTCTAGTGCTGCAGCGAGAGCGAGCAGCAATATATCGCGCCCCAAATGGTATGCGACGCGTGTCAGTGTCAGAAAAGTCTTTATTGCGAGCTGGGTGATCGTCAAGAGACTGCCTGTGCAAATGAAGGCGATCCAACACTTTTCTAGTGCTGCAGCGAGAGTGCGCAGCGATATATAGTGCCCCAAGAGTTATGCAACGCGTGTCAGTTTCACAAAAGGCTTTATTGCGAGCAGCTTAATCGCTAGGAGACTGCCTGTGCAAATCAAGGCGATCCAACTCTTTTCTAGTGCTGCAGCGAGAGCGCGCAGCGATATATAGGGCCCCAAGAGTTACGCGACGCGTGTCAGTTTCAGAAAAGTCTTTATTGCGAGCAGCATAATCGTCAGGAGACTGCCTGTGCAAATCAAGGCAATCCAACCATTTTCTAGTGCTGCAGCTAGAGCGTGCAGAGATATATCGCCCCCCAAATGTTATGCGAAGCGTGTCAGTTTCAGAAAAGTCCTTATTGCTAGCAGCGTAATCGCCAGGAGACTGCGTGTGCAAATCATGGCGATCCAACCCTTTTCCAGTGCTGCAGCGAGAGCGCGCAGCGATATATAGTGCCCAAAGAGTCATGCGACGCGTGTCAGTTTCAGAAAACTCTTTATTGCGAGCAGCATAATCTTCAGGGGATTGCCTGTGCAAATCAAGTCGATCCAACTCTTTCTAGTGCTGCAGCGAGAGCGAGCAGCAATATATCGCGCCCCAAACGGTATGCGACGTGTGTCAGTTTCAGAAAAGTCTTTATTGCGAGCAGCGTAATCGTCAGGAGACTGTCTGTGCAAATAAAGGCGATCCAACCTCTTTCTAGTGCTGCAGCGAGAGTGCTCAGTAATATATAGTGCCCCAAGAATTATGCGACGTCTGTCAGCTTCGGAAAAGGCTTTATTGCGAGCAGCGTAACCGTCAGGAGACTGCCTGTGCAAATGGAGGAGATCGAACCCTGTTATAATGCTGCAGCGAGAGCGCGTAGCGATATATAGTGCCCCAAGAGTTATGTGACGCGTGTCAGCTTCAGGAAAGGCTTTATTGCGAGCAGCGTAAACGTCAGGAAAATACCTGTGCAAATCAAGGCAATCTAACCCGCTTCTAGTGCTGCAGCGAGAGCGCGCAGTGATATATAGTGCCCCAAGAAGTTTGCGACGCGTGTCAGTTTCAGAAAAGTCTATATTGCGAGCAGCGTAATCGTCAGGAGACTGCCTGTGCAAATCAAGGCGACCCAACCATATTCTAGTGCTGCAGCGAGAGCGCGCAGCGATATATGGTGGCCCAAGAGTTATGCGACGCGTGTCAGTTTCAGAAAAGTCTTTATTGCGAGCTGCGTGATCGTCAAGAGACTGCCTGTGCAAATCAATGCGATTCAACACTTTTCTAGTGCTGCAGCGAGAGCGTGCAGCGATATATAGTGCCCCAAGAGTTATGCGACGCGTGTCAGTTTCAGAAAAGGCTTTATAGCGAGCAGCGTAATCGTCAGGAGACTGCCTGTGCAAATCAAGGCGATCCAACCCTTTTCTAGTGCTGCAGCGAGAGCACGCAGCGATATATAGTGCCCCAAGAGTTATGCGACGCGTGTCAGTTTCAGAAAAGTTTTTTTTGCGAGCAGCGTAATCGTCGGGAGACTGCCTGTGCAAATCGAGGTGATCCAACTCTTTTCTAACGTTCTAGCGAGAGCGAGCAGCGATATATCGCGCCCCAAATGTTATGCGACGCGTGTCAATTTCAGAAAAGTCTTTACTAAGAGCAGCGTAATCGTCAGCAGACTGCCTGTGCAAATAAAGGCGATCCAACCTCTTTCTAGTGCTGCAGCGAGAGCGCGCAGCCATATATAGCCATCCGAGTGTTATGGGACGGGTGTCAGTTTCAGAAAAGTTTTTATTGCGAGCAGCATAATCGTCAGGAAACTGCCTGTGCAAATCGAGGCGATCGAACCCTTTTATAATGCTGCAGTGAGAGCGCGTAGCGATATATAGTGCCCCAAGAGTTATGTGACGCCTGTCAGCTTCCGAAAAGGCTTTATTGCGAGCAGCTTAAACGTCAGGAGACTGCCTGTGCAAATCTAGGCGATCCAACCCTTTTCTAGTGGTGCAGCGAGAGCGCGCAGTGATACATAGTGCCCCAAGAGTTATGCGACGCGTGTAAGTTTCAGAAAAGGCTTTATAGCGAGCAGCGTAATCGTCAGGAAACTGCCTTTGCAAATCAAGGCGATCACACCCTTTTCTATTGCTGGAGCGAGAGCGCCCAGCGATATATAGTGCCCCAGGAGTTATGCGACGCGTGTAAGTTTCAGAAAAGGCTTTATTGCGAGCAGCGTAAACGTCAGGAGACTGCCTGTGCAAATTAAGGCGATCCAACCCTTTTCTAGTGTTGCAGCGAGAGCGCGCAGCGATATATAGTGCCCCAAGAATTATGCGACGCGTGTCAGTTTCAGAAAATTCTTTATTGCGAGCAGCATAATCGTCGGGAGGTTGCCTGTGCAAATCAAGGCGATCCAACCCTTTTCTAGTGTTGCAGCGAGAGCGCGCAGCGATATATAGTGCCCCAAGAATTATGCGACGCGTGTCAGTTTCAGAAAATTCTTTATTGCGAGCAGCATAATCGTCGGGAGATTGCCTGTGCAAATCAAGGCGATCCAACCCTTTTCTAGTGCTGCAGCGAGCGCGCGCAGCGATATATAGTGTCCAAGAGTTATGCGACGCGTGTCAGTTTCAGAAAAGTTTTTATTGCGAGCAGCGTAATCGTCAGGAGACTGCCTGTGCAAATCGAGGTGATCCAACCCTTTTCCAACGTTGTAGCGAGAGCGAGCAGCGATATATAGTGCCCCAAGAAGTATGCGACGCGTGTAAGTTTTAGAAAAGGCTTTATTGCGAGCAGCGTAAACGTCAGGAGACTGCCTGTGCAAATCAACGCGATCCAACCCTTTTCTAGTGCTGCAGCGAGAGCGCGCATCGATATATAGTGCCCCACGAGTTATGCGACGCGTGTCAGTCTCAGAAAAGTTTTTATTGCGAGCAGCGTAATCGTCAAGAGACTGCCTGTGCAAATCGAGGCGATCGAACCCTTTTATAATGCTGCAGCGAGAGCGCGTAGCGATATATAGTGCCCCAAGAGTTATGCGACGCGTGTCAGCTTCAGAAAAGGCTTTATTGCGAGCAGCGTAATCGTCAGGAGACTGCGTGTGCAAATCAAGGCGATCCAACCCTTTTCTAGTGCTGCAGCGAGAGCGCGCAGCGATATATGGTGCCGCAAGAGTTATGCGATGCGTGTCAGTTTCAGAAAAGTCTTTATTGCGAGCTGCGTGATCGTCAAGAGACTGCCTGTGCAAATCAAGGCGATCCAACACTTTTCTAGTGCTGCAGCGAGAGCGCGCAGCGATATATAGTGCCCCAAGAGTTATGCGACGCGTGTCAGTCTAAGAAAAGGCTTTATTGCGAGCAGCTTAATCGCTAGGAGACTGCCTGTGCAAATCAAGGCGATCCAACTCTTTTCTAGTGCTGCAGCGAGAGCGTGCAGCGATATATATGCCCCAAGTGTTATGCGACGCGTGTCAGTTTCAGAAAAGTCTTTATTGCGAGCAGCGTAATCGTCAGGAGACTGCCTGTGCAAATCAAGGCAATCCAACCATTTTCTAGTGCTGCAGCTAGAGCGTGCAGAGGTATATCGCCCCCCAAATGTTATGCGAAGCGTGTCAGTTTCAGAAAAGCCTTTATTGCTAGCAGCGTAATCGCCAGGAGACTGCGTGTGCAAATCATGGCGATCCAACCCTTTTCTAGTCCTGCAGCGAGAGCGCGCAGCGATATATAGTGCCCCAGGAGTTATGCGACGCGTGTCAGTTTTAGAAAAGGCTTTATTGCGAGCAGCGTAATCGCCAGGAGACTGCCTGTGCAAATCTAGGCGATCCAACCCTTTTCCAGTGCTGCAGCGAGAGCGCGCAGCGATATATAGTGCCCAAAGAGTTATGCGACGCGTGTCAGTTTCAGAAAACTCTTTATTGCGAGCAGCATAATCTTCAGGAGATTGCCTGTGCTAATCAAGGCGATCCAACTCTTTCTAGTGCTGCATCGAGAGCGAGCAGCAATATATCGCGCCCCAAATGGTATGCGACGCGTGTCAGTTTCAGAAAAGTCTTTATTGCGAGCAGCGTAATCGTCAGGAGACTGCCTGTGCAAATAAAGGCGATCCAACCTCTTTCTAGTGCTGCAGCGAGAGCGCGCACCCATATATAGCCCCCCGAGTGTTATGCGACGCGTGTCAGTTTCAGAAAAGTTTTTATTGCGAGCTGCGTAATCGTCAGGAGACTGCCTGTGCAAATGGAGGCGATCGAACCCTGTTACAATGCTGCAGCGAGAGCGCGTAGCGATAAATAGTGCCCCAAGTGTTATGTGACGCGTGTCAGCTTCAGGAAAGCCTTTATTGCGAGCAGCGTAAACGTCAGGAGACTGCCTGTGCAAATCAAGGCGATCCAGCCCTTTTCTAGTGCTGCAGCGAGAGCGCGCAGTGATATATAGTGCCCCAAGAATTATGCGACGCGTGTAAGTCTCAGAAACGGCTTTATTGCGAGCAGCGTAAACGTCAGGAGACTGCCTGTGCAAATCAAGGCGATCCAACACTTTTCTAGTGCTGCAGAGAGAGCGCGCAGCGATATATAGTGCCCCAAGAGTTATGCGACGCGTGTCAGTTTCAGAAAAGTTTTTATTGCGAGCAGCGTAATCGTCAGGAGACTGCCTGTGCAAATCGAGGCGATCGAACCTATTTATAATGCTGCAGCGAGAGCGCGTAGCGATATATATTGCCCCAAGAGTTATGCGACGTGTGTCAGCTTCAGAAAAGGCTTTATTGCGAGCAGCGTAATCGTCAGGAGACTGCCTGTGCAAATCAAGGCGATCCAACACTTTTCTCGTGCTACAGCGAGAGCGCGCAGCAATGTATAGTGCCCCAAGAGTTATGCGACGCGTGTCAGTTTCAGAAAAGTTTCTATTGCGAGCAGCGTAATCGTCAGGAGACTGCCTGTGCAAATCGAGGTGATCCAACCCTTTTCCAACGTTGTAGCGAGAGCGAGCAGCGATATATAGTGCCCCAAGAGTTATGCGACGCGTGTCAGTTTCAGAAAAGTCTTTATTGCGAGCTGCGTAATCGTCAGGAGACTGCCTGTGCAAATGGAGGCGATCGAACCCTGTTACAATGCTGCAGCGAGAGGGCGTAGCGATAAATAGTGCCCCAAGTGTTATGTGACGCGTGTCAGCTTCAGGAAAGGCTTTATTGCGAGCAGCGTAAACGTCAGGAGACTGCCTGTGCAAATCAAGGCGATCCAGCCCTTTTCTAGTGCTGCAGCGAGAGCGCGCAGTGATATATAGTGCCCCAAGAATTATGCGACGCGTGTAAGTCTCAGAAACGGCTTTATTGCGAGCAGCGTAATCGTCAGGAGATTGCCTGTGCAAATCGAGGCGATCGAACCTATTTATAATGCTGCAGCGAGAGCGCGTAGCGATATATATTGCCCCAAGAGTTATGCGACGCGTGTCAGCTTCAGAAAAGGCTTTATTGCGAGCAGCGCAATCGTCAGGAGACTGCGTGTGCAAATCAAGGCGAGCCAACCCTTTTCTAGTGCTGCAGCGAGAGCGCGCAGTGATATATAGTTCCCCAAGAGTTATGCGACGCGTGTCAGTTTCAGAAAAGGCTTTATTGCGAGCAGCGTAATCGTCAGGAGACTGCCTGTGCAAATCAATGCGATCCAACACTTTTCTAGTGCTGCAGAGAGAGCGCGCAGCGATATATAGTGCCCCAAGAGTTATGCGACGCGTGTCAGCTTCAGAAAAGGCTTTATTGCGAGCAGCGCAATCGTCAGGAGACTGCGTGTGCAAATCAAGGCGAGCCAACCCTTTTCTAGTGCTGCAGCGAGAGCGCGCAGTGATATATAGTTCCCCAAGAGTTATGCGACGCGTGTCAGTTTCAGAAAAGGCTTTATTGCGAGCAGCGTAATCGTCAGGAGACTGCCTGTGCAAATCAAGGCGATCCAACACTTTTCTCGTGCTGCAGCGAGAGCGCGCAGCAATGTATAGTGCCCCAAGAGTTATGCGACGCGTGTCAGTTTCAGAAAAGTTTCTATTGCGAGCAGCGTAATCGTCAGGAGGCTGCCTGTGCAAATCGAGGTGATCCAACCCTTTTCCAACGTTCTAGCGAGAGCGAGCAGCGATATATAGTGCCCCAAGAGTTATGCGACGCGTGTAAGTTTCAGAACAGTCTTTATTGCGAGCTGCGTAATCGTCAGGAGACTGCCTGTGCAAATGGAGGCGATCGAACCCTGTTACAATGCTGCAGCGAGAGGGCGTAGCGGTAAATAGTGCCCCAAGTGTTATGTGACGCGTGTCAGCTTCAGGAAAGGCTTTATTGCGAGCAGCGTAAACGTCAGGAGACTGCCTGTGCAAATCAAGGCGATCCAACCCTTTTCTAGTGCTGCAGCGAGAGCGCGCATCTATATATAGTGCCCCACGAGTTATGCGACGCGTGTCAGTCTCAGAAAAGTTTTTATTGCGAGCAGCGTAATCGTCAGGAGACTGCGTGTGCAAATCAAGGCGATCCAACCCTTTTCTAGTGCTGCAGCGAGAGCGCGCATTGATATACGGTGCCCCAATACTTATGCGACGCGTGTCAGTTTCAGAAAACTCTTTATTGCGAGCAGCATAATCTTCAGGAGATTGCCTGTGCAAATCAAGGCGATCCAACTCTTTCTAGTGCTGCAGCGAGAGCGAGCAGGAATATATCGCGCCCCAAATGGTATGCGACGCGTGTCAGTGTCAGAAAAGTCTTTATTGCGAGCTGCGTGATCGTCAAGAGACTGCCTGTGCAAATCAAGGCGATCCAACACTTTTCTAGTGCTGCAGCGAGAGCGCGCAGCGATAGATAGTGCCCCAAGAGTTATGCGACGCGTGTCAGTTTCAGAAAGGCTTTATTGCGAGCAACTTAATCGCTAGGAGACTGCGTGTGCAAATCAAGGCGATCCAACTCTTTTCTAGTGCTGCAGCGAGAGCGCGCATCGATATATAGTGCCCCAAGAGTTACGCGACGCGTGTCAGTTTCAGAAAAGTCTTTATTGCGAGCAGCGTAATCGTCAGGAGACTGCCTGTGCAAATCAAGGCAATCCAACCATTTTCTAGTGCTGCAGCGAGAGCCCGTAGCGATATATAGTGCCCCAAGAGTTATGCGACGTGTGTCAGCTTCGGAAAAGGCTTTATTGCGAGCAGCGTAACCGTCAGGAGACTGCCTGTGCAAATGGAGGAGATCGAACCCTGTTATAATGCTGCAGCGAGAGCGCGTAGCGATATATAGTGCCCCAAGAGTTATGTGACGCGTGTCAGCTTCAGGAAAGGCTTTATTGCGAGCAGCGTAAACGTCAGGAAAATACCTGTGCAAATCAAGGCAATCTAACCCGCTTCTAGTGCTGCAGCGAGAGCGCGCAGTGATATATAGTGCCCCAAGAAGTTTGCGACGCGTGTCAGTTTCAGAAAAGTCTTTATTGCGAGCAGCGTAATCGTCAGGAGACTGCCTGTGCAAATCAAGGCGACCCAACCATTTTCTAGTGCTGCAGCGAGAGCGCGCAGCGATATATGGTGGCCCAAGAGTTATGCAACGCGTGTCAGTTTCAGAAAAGTCTTTATTGCGAGCTGCGTGATCGTCAAGAGACTGCCTGTGCAAATCAATGCGATCCAACACTTTTCTAGTGCTGCAGCGAGAGCGTGCAGCGATATATAGTGCCCCAAGAGTTATGCGACGCGTGTCAGTTTCAGAAAAGGCTTTATAGCGAGCAGCGTAATCGTCAAGAGACTGCCTGTGCAAATCAATGCGATCCAACACTTTTCTAGTGCTGCAGCGAGAGCGTGCAGCGATATATAGTGCCCCAAGAGTTATGCGACGCGTGTCAGTTTCAGAAAAGGCTTTATAGCGAGCAGCGTAATCGTCAGGAGACTGCCTGTGCAAATCGAGGCGATCGAACCCTTTTATAATGCTGCAGTGAGAGCGCGTAGCGATATATAGTGCCCCAAGAGTTATGTGACGCCTGTCAGCTTCCGAAAAGGCTTTATTGCGAGCAGCGTAAACGTCAGGAGACTGCCTGTGCAAATCAAGGCGATCCAACCCTTTTCTACTGGTGCAGCGAGAGCGCGCAGTGATACATAGTGCCCCAAGAGTTATGCGACGCGTGTAAGTTTCAGAAAAGGCTTTATAGCGAGCAGCGTAATCGTCAGGAGACTGCCTGTGCAAATCAAGGCGATCACACCCTTTTCTATTGCTGGAGCGAGAGCGCGCAGCGATATATAGTGCCCCAAGAATTATGCGACGCGTGTCAGTTTCAGAAAATTCTTTATTGCGAGCAGCATAATCGTCGGGAGATTGCCTGTGCAAATCAAGGCGATCCAACCCTTTTCTGGTGCTGCAGCGAGCGCGCGCAGCGATATATAGTGTCCAAGAGTTATGCGACGCGTGACAGTTTCAGAAAAGTTTTTATTGCGAGCAGCGTAATCGTCAGGAGACTGCCTGTGCAAATCGAGGTGATCCAACCCTTTTCTAACGTTGTAGCGAGAGCGAGCAGCGATATATCGCGCCCGAAATGTTATGCGACGCGTGTTAGTTTCAGAAAAGTTTTTACTAAGAGCAGCGTAATCGTCAGGAGAATGCCCGTGCAAATAAAGGCGATCCAACCTCTTTCTAGTGCTGCAGCGAGAGCGCGCAGCCATATATAGCCCCCGAGTGTTATGCGATGCGTGGCAGTTTCAGAAAAGTTTTTATTGCGAGCAGCGTAATCGTCAGGAGACTGCCTGTGCGAATCGAGGCGATCGAACCCTTTTATAATGCTGCAGCGAGAGCGCGTAGCGATATATTGTGCCCCAAGAGTTATGTGACGCGTGTCAGCTTCAGAAAAGGCTTTATTGCGAGCAGCGTAAACGTCAGGAGACTGTCTGTGCAAATCAAGGCGATCCAGCCCTTTTCTAGTGCTGCAGCGAGAGCACGCAGTGATATATAGTGCCCTAAGCGTTATGCGACGCGTGTGTGTTTCAGCAAAGGCTTTATAGCGAGCAGCGTAAAGGTCAGGACACTGCCTGTGCAAATCAAAGCGATCGAACCCTTTTATAATGCTGCAGCGAGAGTCCGTAGCGATATATAGTGCCCCAAGAGTTATGCGACGTGTGTCAGCTTCGGAAAAGGCTTTATTGCGAGCAGCGTAACCGTCAGGAGACTGCCTGTGCAAATCAATGCGATCCAACCCTTTTCTAGTGCTGCAGCGAGAGTGCTCAGTGATATATAATGCCCCAAGAAGTATGCGACGCGTGTAAGTTTCAGAAAAGGCTTTATTGCGAGCAGCGTAAACGTCAGGAGACTGCCTGTGCAAATCGAGGCGATCCACCCCTTTTCTAGTGCTGCAGCGAGAGTGCGCATCGATATATAGTGCCCCACGAGTTATGCGACGCGTGTCAGTCTCAGAAAAGTTTTTATTGCGAGCAGCGTAATCGTCAAGAGACTGCCTGTGCAAATCGAGGCGATCGAACCTTTTTATAATGCTGCAGCGAGAGCGCGTAGCGATATATAGTGCCCCAAGAGTTATGCGACGCGTGTCAGCTTCAGAAAAGGCTTTATTGCGAGCAGCGTAATCGTCAGGAGACTGCGTGTGCAAATCAAGGCGATCCAACCCTTTTCTAGTGCTGCAGCGAGAGCGCGCAGTGATATATGGTGCCCCAATAGTTATGCGACGCGTGTCAGTTTCAGAAAACTCTTTATTGCGAGCAGGATAATCTTCAGGAGATTGCCTGTGCAAATCAAGGCGATCCAACTCTTTCTAGTGCTGCAGCGAGAGCGAGCAGCAATATATCGCGCCCCAAATGGTATGCGACGCGTGTCAGTGTCAGAAAAGTCTTTATTGCGAGCTGGGTGATCGTCAAGAGACTGCCTGTGCAAATGAAGGCGATCCAACACTTTTCTAGTGCTGCAGCGAGAGTGCGCAGCGATATATAGTGCCCCAAGAGTTATGCAACGCGTGTCAGTTTCAGAAAAGGCTTTATTGCGAGCAGCTTAATCGCTAGGAGACTGCCTGTGCAAATCAAGGCGATCCAACTCTTTTCTAGTGCTGCAGCGAGAGCGCGCAGCGATATATAGGGCCCCAAGAGTTACGCGACGCGTGTCAGTTTCAGAAAAGTCTTTATTGCGAGCAGCATAATCGTCAGGAGACTGCCTGTGCAAATCAAGGCAATCCAACCATTTTCTAGTGCTGCAGCTAGAGCGTGCAGAGATATATCGCCCCCCAAATGTTATGCGAAGCGTGTCAGTTTCAGAAAAGTCCTTATTGCTAGCAGCGTAATCGCCAGGAGACTGCGTGTGCAAATCATGGCGATCCAACCCTTTTCCAGTGCTGCAGCGAGAGCGCGCAGCGATATATAGTGCCCAAAGAGTGATACGACGCGTGTCAGTTTCAGAAAACTCTTTATTGCGAGCAGCATAATCTTCAGGGGATTGCCTATGCAAATCAAGTCGATCCAACTCTTTCTAGTGCTGCAGCGAGAGCGAGCAGCAATATATCGCGCCCCAAACGGTATGCGACGTGTGTCAGTTTCAGAAAAGTCTTTATTGCGAGCAGCGTAATCGTCAGGAGACTGTCTGTGCAAATAAAGGCGATCCAACCTCTTTCTAGTGCTGCAGCGAGAGTGCTCAGTAATATATAGTGCCCCAAGAATTATGCGACGTCTGTCAGCTTCGGAAAAGGCTTTATTGCGAGCAGCGTAACCGTCAGGAGACTGCCTGTGCAAATGGAGGAGATCGAACCCTGTTATAATGCTGCAGCGAGAGCGCGTAGCGATATATAGTGCCCCAAGAGTTATGTGACGCGTGTCAGCTTCAGGAAAGGCTTTATTGCGAGCAGCGTAAACGTCCGGAAAATACCTGTGCAAATCAAGGCAATCTAACCCGCTTCTAGTGCTGCAGCGAGAGCGCGCAGTGATATATAGTGCCCCAAGAAGTTTGCGACGCGTGTCAGTTTCAGAAAAGTCTTTATTGCGAGCAGCGTAATCGTCAGGAGACTGCCTGTGCAAATCAAGGCGACCCAACCATATTCTAGTGCTGCAGCGAGAGCGCGCAGCGATATATGGTGGCCCAAGAGTTATGCGACGCGTGTCAGTTTCAGAAAAGTCTTTATTGCGAGCTGCGTGATCGTCAAGAGACTGCCTGTGCAAATCAATGCGATCCAACACTTTTCTAGTGCTGCAGCGAGAGCGTGCAGCGATATATAGTGCCCCAAGAGTTATGCGACGCGTGTCAGTTTCAGAAAAGGCTTTATAGCGAGCAGCGTAATCGTCAGGAGACTGCCTGTGCAAATCAAGGCGATCCAACCCTTTTCTAGTGC
Source organism: Dermacentor andersoni (assembly GCF_023375885.2). NCBI lineage: Eukaryota > Metazoa > Arthropoda > Arachnida > Ixodida > Ixodidae > Dermacentor > Dermacentor andersoni. Next base: position 94,341,189 of record NC_092819.1, on the reverse strand, counting down.
TGCAGCGAGAGCACGCAGCGATATATAGTGCCCCAAGAGTTATGCGACGCGTGTCAGTTTCAGAAAAGTTTTTTTTGCGAGCAGCGTAATCGTCGGGAGACTGCCTGTGCAAATCGAGGTGATCCAACCCTTTTCTAACGTTCTAGCGAGAGCGAGCAGCGATATATCGCGCCCCAAATGTTATGCGACGCGTGTCAATTTCACAAAAGTATTTACTAAGAGCAGCGTAATCGTCAGCAGACTGCCTGTGCAAATAAAGGCGATCCAACCTCTTTCTAGTGCTGCAGCGAGAGCGCGCAGCCATATATAGCCATCCGAGTGTTATGGGACGGGTGTCAGTTTCAGAAAAGTTTTTATTGCGAGCAGCATAATCGTCAGGAAACTGCCTGTGCAAATCGAGGCGATCGAACCCTTTTATAATGCTGCAGTGAGAGCGCGTAGCGATATATAGTGCCCCAAGAGTTATGTGACGCCTGTCAGCTTCCGAAAAGGCTTTATTGCGAGCAGCTTAAACGTCAGGAGACTGCCTGTGCAAATCTAGGCGATCCAACCCTTTTCTAGTGGTGCAGCGAGAGCGCGCAGTGATACATAGTGCCCCAAGAGTTATGCGACGCCTGTAAGTTTCAGAAAAGGCTTTATAGCGAGCAGCGTAATCGTCAGGAAACTGCCTTTGCAAATCAAGGCGATCACACCCTTTTCTATTGCTGGAGCGAGAGCGCCCAGCGATATATAGTGCCCCAGGAGTTATGCGACGCGTGTAAGTTTCAGAAAAGGCTTTATTGCGAGCAGCGTAAACGTCAGGAGACTGCCTGTGCAAATTAAGGCGATCCAACCCTTTTCTAGTGTTGCAGCGAGAGCGCGCACCGATATATAGTGCCCCAAGAATTATGCGACGCGTGTCAGTTTCAGAAAATTCTTTATTGCGAGCAGCATAATCGTCGGGAGGTTGCCTGTGCAAATCAAGGCGATCCAACCCTTTTCTAGTGTTGCAGCGAGAGCGCGCAGCGATATATAGTGCCCCAAGAATTATGCGACGCGTGTCAGTTTCAGAAAATTCTTTATTGCGAGCAGCATAATCGTCGGGAGATTGCCTGTGCAAATCAAGGCGATCCAACCCTTTTCTAGTGCTGCAGCGAGCGCGCGCAGCGATATATAGTGTCCAAGAGTTATGCGACGCGTGTCAGTTTCAGAAAAGTTTTTATTGCGAGCAGCGTAATCGTCAGGAGACTGCCTGTGCAAATCGAGGTGATCCAACCCTTTTCCAACGTTGTAGCGAGAGCGAGCAGCCATATATAGTGCCCCAAGAAGTATGCGACGCGTGTAAGTTTTAGAAAAGGCTTTATTGCGAGCAGCGTAAACGTCAGGAGACTGCCTGTGCAAATCAACGCGATCCAACCCTTTTCTAGTGCTGCAGCGAGAGCGCGCATCGATATATAGTGCCCCACGAGTTATGCGACGCGTGTCAGTCTCAGAAAAGTTTTTATTGCGAGCAGCGTAATCGTCAAGAGACTGCCTGTGCAAATCGAGGCGATCGAACCCTTTTATAATGCTGCAGCGAGAGCGCGTAGCGATATATAGTGCCCCAAGAGTTATGCAACGCGTGTCAGCTTCAGAAAAGGCTTTATTGCGAGCAGCGTAATCGTCAGGAGACTGCGTGTGCAAATCAAGGCGATCCAACCCTTTTCTAGTGCTGCAGCGAGAGCGCGCAGCGATATATGGTGCCGCAAGAGTTATGCGATGCGTGTCAGTTTCAGAAAAGTCTTTATTGCGAGCTGCGTGATCGTCAAGAGACTGCCTGTGCAAATCAAGGCGATCCAACACTTTTCTAGTGCTGCAGCGAGAGCGCGCAGCGATATATAGTGCCCCAAGAGTTATGCGACGCGTGTCAGTCTCAGAAAAGGCTTTATTGCGAGCAGCTTAATCGCTAGGAGACTGCCTGTGCAAATCAAGGCGATCCAACTCTTTTCTAGTGCTGCAGCGAGAGCGCGCAGCGATATATAGGGCCCCAAGAGTTACGCGACGCGTGTCAGTTTCAGAAAAGTCTTTATTGCGAGCAGCATAATCGTCAGGAGACTGCCTGTGCAAATCAAGGCAATCCAACCATTTTCTAGTGCTGCAGCTAGAGCGTGCAGAGATATATCGCCCCCCAAATGTTATGCGAAGCGTGTCAGTTTCAGAAAAGTCCTTATTGCTAGCAGCGTAATCGCCAGGAGACTGCGTGTGCAAATCATGGCGATCCAACCCTTTTCCAGTGCTGCAGCGAGAGCGCGCAGCGATATATAGTGCCCAAAGAGTGATACGACGCGTGTCAGTTTCAGAAAACTCTTTATTGCGAGCAGCATAATCTTCAGGGGATTGCCTATGCAAATCAAGTCGATCCAACTCTTTCTAGTGCTGCAGCGAGAGCGAGCAGCAATATATCGCGCCCCAAACGGTATGCGACGTGTGTCAGTTTCAGAAAAGTCTTTATTGCGAGCAGCGTAATCGTCAGGAGACTGTCTGTGCAAATAAAGGCGATCCAACCTCTTTCTAGTGCTGCAGCGAGAGTGCTCAGTAATATATAGTGCCCCAAGAATTATGCGACGTCTGTCAGCTTCGGAAAAGGCTTTATTGCGAGCAGCGTAACCGTCAGGAGACTGCCTGTGCAAATGGAGGAGATCGAACCCTGTTATAATGCTGCAGCGAGAGCGCGTAGCGATATATAGTGCCCCAAGAGTTATGTGACGCGTGTCAGCTTCAGGAAAGGCTTTATTGCGAGCAGCGTAAACGTCAGGAAAATACCTGTGCAAATCAAGGCAATCTAACCCGCTTCTAGTGCTGCAGCGAGAGCGCGCAGTGATATATAGTGCCCCAAGAAGTTTGCGACGCGTGTCAGTTTCAGAAAAGTCTTTATTGCGAGCAGCGTAATCGTCAGGAGACTGCCTGTGCAAATCAAGGCGACCCAACCATATTCTAGTGCTGCAGCGAGAGCGCGCAGCGATATATGGTGGCCCAAGAGTTATGCGACGCGTGTCAGTTTCAGAAAAGTCTTTATTGCGAGCTGCGTGATCGTCAAGAGACTGCCTGTGCAAATCAATGCGATCCAACACTTTTCTAGTGCTGCAGCGAGAGCGTGCAGCGATATATAGTGCCCCAAGAGTTATGCGACGCGTGTCAGTTTCAGAAAAGGCTTTATAGCGAGCAGCGTAATCGTCAGGAGACTGCCTGTGCAAATCAAGGCGATCCAACCCTTTTCTAGTGCTGCAGCGAGAGCACGCAGCGATATATAGTGCCCCAAGAGTTATGCGACGCGTGTCAGTTTCAGAAAAGTTTTTTTTGCGAGCAGCGTAATCGTCGGGAGACTGCCTGTGCAAATCGAGGTGATCCAACCCTTTTCTAACGTTCTAGCGAGAGCGAGCAGCGATATATCGCGCCCCAAATGTTATGCGACGCGTGTCAATTTCACAAAAGTATTTACTAAGAGCAGCGTAATCGTCAGCAGACTGCCTGTGCAAATAAAGGCGATCCAACCTCTTTCTAGTGCTGCAGCGAGAGCGCGCAGCCATATATAGCCATCCGAGTGTTATGGGACGGGTGTCAGTTTCAGAAAAGTTTTTATTGCGAGCAGCATAATCGTCAGGAAACTGCCTGTGCAAATCGAGGCGATCGAACCCTTTTATAATGCTGCAGTGAGAGCGCGTAGCGATATATAGTGCCCCAAGAGTTATGTGACGCCTGTCAGCTTCCGAAAAGGCTTTATTGCGAGCAGCTTAAACGTCAGGAGACTGCCTGTGCAAATCTAGGCGATCCAACCCTTTTCTAGTGGTGCAGCGAGAGCGCGCAGTGATACATAGTGCCCCAAGAGTTATGCGACGCCTGTAAGTTTCAGAAAAGGCTTTATAGCGAGCAGCGTAATCGTCAGGAAACTGCCTTTGCAAATCAAGGCGATCACACCCTTTTCTATTGCTGGAGCGAGAGCGCCCAGCGATATATAGTGCCCCAGGAGTTATGCGACGCGTGTAAGTTTCAGAAAAGGCTTTATTGCGAGCAGCGTAAACGTCAGGAGACTGCCTGTGCAAATTAAGGCGATCCAACCCTTTTCTAGTGTTGCAGCGAGAGCGCGCAGCGATATATAGTGCCCCAAGAATTATGCGACGCGTGTCAGTTTCAGAAAATTCTTTATTGCGAGCAGCATAATCGTCGGGAGGTTGCCTGTGCAAATCAAGGCGATCCAACCCTTTTCTAGTGTTGCAGCGAGAGCGCGCAGCGATATATAGTGCCCCAAGAATTATGCGACGCGTGTCAGTTTCAGAAAATTCTTTATTGCGAGCAGCATAATCGTCGGGAGATTGCCTGTGCAAATCAAGGCGATCCAACCCTTTTCTAGTGCTGCAGCGAGCGCGCGCAGCGATATATAGTGTCCAAGAGTTATGCGACGCGTGTCAGTTTCAGAAAAGTTTTTATTGCGAGCAGCGTAATCGTCAGGAGACTGCCTGTGCAAATCGAGGTGATCCAACCCTTTTCCAACGTTGTAGCGAGAGCGAGCAGCGATATATAGTGCCCCAAGAAGTATGCGACGCGTGTAAGTTTTAGAAAAGGCTTTATTGCGAGCAGCGTAAACGTCAGGAGACTGCCTGTGCAAATCAACGCGATCCAACCCTTTTCTAGTGCTGCAGCGAGAGCGCGCATCGATATATAGTGCCCCACGAGTTATGCGACGCGTGTCAGTCTCAGAAAAGTTTTTATTGCGAGCAGCGTAATCGTCAAGAGACTGCCTGTGCAAATCGAGGCGATCGAACCCTTTTATAATGCTGCAGCGAGAGCGCGTAGCGATATATAGTGCCCCAAGAGTTATGCAACGCGTGTCAGCTTCAGAAAAGGCTTTATTGCGAGCAGCGTAATCGTCAGGAGACTGCGTGTGCAAATCAAGGCGATCCAACCCTTTTCTAGTGCTGCAGCGAGAGCGCGCAGCGATATATGGTGCCGCAAGAGTTATGCGATGCGTGTCAGTTTCAGAAAAGTCTTTATTGCGAGCTGCGTGATCGTCAAGAGACTGCCTGTGCAAATCAAGGCGATCCAACACTTTTCTAGTGCTGCAGCGAGAGCGCGCAGCGATATATAGTGCCCCAAGAGTTATGCGACGCGTGTCAGTCTCAGAAAAGGCTTTATTGCGAGCAGCTTAATCGCTAGGAGACTGCCTGTGCAAATCAAGGCGATCCAACTCTTTTCTAGTGCTGCAGCGAGAGCGCGCAGCGATATATATGCCCCAAGTGTTATGCGACGCGTGTCAGTTTCAGAAAAGTCTTTATTGCGAGCAGCGTAATCGTCAGGAGACTGCCTGTGCAAATCAAGGCAATCCAACCATTTTCTAGTGCTGCAGCTAGAGCGTGCAGAGATATATCGCCCCCCAAATGTTATGCGAAGCGTGTCAGTTTCAGAAAAGCCTTTATTGCTAGCAGCGTAATCGCCAGGAGACTGCGTGTGCAAATCATGGCGATCCAACCCTTTTCTAGTCCTGCAGCGAGAGCGCGCAGCGATATATAGTGCCCCAGGAGTTATGCGACGCGTGTCAGTTTTAGAAAAGGCTTTATTGCGAGCAGCGTAATCGCCAGGAGACTGCCTGTGCAAATCTAGGCGATCCAACCCTTTTCCAGTGCTGCAGCGAGAGCGCGCAGCGATATATAGTGCCCAAAGAGTTATGCGACGCGTGTCAGTTTCAGAAAACTCTTTATTGCGAGCAGCATAATCTTCAGGAGATTGCCTGTGCTAATCAAGGCGATCCAACTCTTTCTAGTGCTGCATCGAGAGCGAGCAGCAATATATCGCGCCCCAAATGGTATGCGACGCGTGTCAGTTTCAGAAAAGTCTTTATTGCGAGCAGCGTAATCGTCAGGAGACTGCCTGTGCAAATAAAGGCGATCCAACCTCTTTCTAGTGCTGCAGCGAGAGCGCGCACCCATATATAGCCCCCCGAGTGTTATGCGACGCGTGTCAGTTTCAGAAAAGTTTTTATTGCGAGCTGCGTAATCGTCAGGAGACTGCCTGTGCAAATGGAGGCGATCGAACCCTGTTACAATGCTGCAGCGAGAGCGCGTAGCGATAAATAGTGCCCCAAGTGTTATGTGACGCGTGTCAGCTTCAGGAAAGCCTTTATTGCGAGCAGCGTAAACGTCAGGAGACTGCCTGTGCAAATCAAGGCGATCCAGCCCTTTTCTAGTGCTGCAGCGAGAGCGCGCAGTGATATATAGTGCCCCAAGAATTATGCGACGCGTGTAAGTCTCAGAAACGGCTTTATTGCGAGCAGCGTAAACGTCAGGAGACTGCCTGTGCAAATCAAGGCGATCCAACACTTTTCTAGTGCTGCAGAGAGAGCGCGCAGCGATATATAGTGCCCCAAGAGTTATGCGACGCGTGTCAGTTTCAGAAAAGTTTTTATTGCGAGCAGCGTAATCGTCAGGAGACTGCCTGTGCAAATCGAGGCGATCGAACCTATTTATAATGCTGCAGCGAGAGCGCGTAGCGATATATATTGCCCCAAGAGTTATGCGACGTGTGTCAGCTTCAGAAAAGGCTTTATTGCGAGCAGCGCAATCGTCAGGAGACTGCGTGTGCAAATCAAGGCGAGCCAACCCTTTTCTAGTGCTGCACCGAGAGCGCGCAGTGATATATAGTTCCCCAAGAGTTATGCGACGCGTGTCAGTTTCAGAAAAGGCTTTATTGCGAGCAGCGTAATCGTCAGGAGACTGCCTGTGCAAATCAAGGCGATCCAACACTTTTCTCGTGCTACAGCGAGAGCGCGCAGCAATGTATAGTGCCCCAAGAGTTATGCGACGCGTGTCAGTTTCAGAAAAGTTTCTATTGCGAGCAGCGTAATCGTCAGGAGACTGCCTGTGCAAATCGAGGTGATCCAACCCTTTTCCAACGTTGTAGCGAGAGCGAGCAGCGATATATAGTGCCCCAAGAGTTATGCGACGCGTGTCAGTTTCAGAAAAGGTTTTATTGCGAGCTGCGTAATCGTCAGGAGACTGCCTGTGCAAATGGAGGCGATCGAACCCTGTTATTATGCTGCAGCGAGAGCGCGTAGCGATAAATAGTGCCCCAAGTGTTATGTGACGCGTGTCAGCTTCAGGAAAGGCTATATTGCGAGCAGCGTAAACGTCAGGAGACTGCCTGTGCAAATCAAGGCGATCCAGCCCTTTTCTAGTGCTGCAGCGAGAGCGCGCAGTGATATATAGTGCCCCAAGAATTATGCGACGCGTGTAAGTCTCAGAAACGGCTTTATTGCGAGCAGCGTAATCGTCAGGAGACTGCCTGTGCAAATCGAGGCGATCGAACCTATTTACAATGCTGCAGCGAGAGCGCGTAGCGATATATATTGCCCCAAGAGTTATGCGACGCGTGTCAGCTTCAGAAAAGGCTTTATTGCGAGCAGCGCAATCGTCAGGAGACTGCGTGTGCAAATCAAGGCGAGCCAACCCTTTTCTAGTGCTGCAGCGAGAGCGCGCAGTGATATATAGTTCCCCAAGAGTTATGCGACGCGTGTCAGTTTCAGAAAAGGCTTTATTGCGAGCAGCGTAATCGTCAGGAGACTGCCTGTGCAAATCAATGCGATCCAACACTTTACTAGTGCTGCAGAGAGAGCGCGCAGCGATATATAGTGCCCCAAGAGTTATGCGACGCGTGTCAGCTTCAGAAAAGGCTTTATTGCGAGCAGCGCAATCGTCAGGAGACTGCGTGTGCAAATCAAGGCGAGCCAACCCTTTTCTAGTGCTGTAGCGAGAGCGCGCAGTGATATATAGTTCCCCAAGAGTTATGCGACGCGTGTCAGTTTCAGAAAAGGCTTTATTGCGAGCAGCGTAATCGTCAGGAGACTGCCTGTGCAAATCAAGGCGATCCAACACTTTTCTCGTGCTGCAGCGAGAGCGCGCAGCAATGTATAGTGCCCCAAGAGTTATGCGACGCGTGTCAGTTTCAGAAAAGTTTCTATTGCGAGCAGCGTAATCGTCAGGAGGCTGCCTGTGCAAATCGAGGTGATCCAACCCTTTTCCAACGTTGTAGCGAGAGCGAGCAGCGATATATAGTGCCCCAAGAGTTATGCGACGCGTGTAAGTTTCAGAACAGTCTTTATTGCGAGCTGCGTAATCGTCAGGAGACTGCCTGTGCAAATGGAGGCGATCGAACCCTGTTACAATGCTGCAGCGAGAGGGCGTAGCGGTAAATAGTGCCCCAAGTGTTATGTGACGCGTGTCAGCTTCAGGAAAGGCTTTATTGCGAGCAGCGTAAACGTCAGGAGACTGCCTGTGCAAATCAAGGCGATCCAACCCTTTTCTAGTGCTGCAGCGAGAGCGCGCATCGATATATAGTGCCCCACGAGTTATGCGACGCGTGTCAGTCTCAGAAAAGTTTTTATTGCGAGCAGCGTAATCGTCAGGAGACTGCGTGTGCAAATCAAGGCGATCCAACCCTTTTCTAGTGCTGCAGCGAGAGCGCGCATTGATATACGGTGCCCCAATACTTATGCGACGCGTGTCAGTTTCAGAAAACTCTTTATTGCGAGCAGCATAATCTTCAGGAGATTGCCTGTGCAAATCAAGGCGATCCAACTCTTTCTAGTGCTGCAGCGAGAGCGAGCAGCAATATATCGCGCCCCAAATGGTATGCGACGCGTGTCAGTGTCAGAAAAGTCTTTATTGCGAGCTGCGTGATCGTCAAGAGACTGCCTGTGCAAATCAAGGCGATCCAACACTTTTCTAGTGCTGCAGCGAGAGCGCGCAGCGATAGATAGTGCCCCAAGAGTTATGCGACGCGTGTCAGCTTCAGAAAGGCTTTATTGCGAGCAACTTAATCGCTAGGAGACTGCGTGTGCAAATCAAGGCAATCCAACTCTTTTCTAGTGCTGCAGCGAGAGCGCGCAGCGATATATAGTGCCCCAAGAGTTACGCGACGCGTGTCAGTTTCAGAAAAGTCTTTATTGCGAGCAGCGTAATCGTCAGGAGACTGCCTGTGCAAATCAAGGCAATCCAACCATGTTCTAGTGCTGCAGCGAGAGCCCGTAGCGATATATAGTGCCCCAAGAGTTATGCGACGTGTGTCAGCTTCGGAAAAGGCTTTATTGCGAGCAGCGTAACCGTCAGGAGACTGCCTGTGCAAATGGAGGAGATCGAACCCTGTTATAATGCTGCAGCGAGAGCGCGTAGCGATATATAGTGCCCCAAGAGTTATGTGACGCGTGTCAGTTTCAGAAAAGTCTTTATTGCGAGCAGCGTAATCGTCAGGAGACTGCCTGTGCAAATCAAGGCGACCCAACCATTTTCTAGTGCTGCAGCGAGAGCGCGCAGCGATATATGGTGGCCCAAGAGTTATGCAACGCGTGTCAGTTTCAGAAAAGTCTTTATTGCGAGCTGCGTGATCGTCAAGAGACTGCCTGTGCAAATCAATGCGATCCAACACTTTTCTAGTGCTGCAGCGAGAGCGTGCAGCGATATATAGTGCCCCAAGAGTTATGCCACGCGTGTCAGTTTCAGAAAAGGCTTTATAGCGAGCAGCGTAATCGTCAAGAGACTGCCTGTGCAAATCAATGCGATCCAACACTTTTCTAGTGCTGCAGCGAGAGCGTGCAGCGATATATAGTGCCCCAAGAGTTATGCGACGCGTGTCAGTTTCAGAAAAGGCTTTATAGCGAGCAGCGTAATCGTCAGGAGACTGCCTGTGCAAATCGAGGCGATCGAACCCTTTTATAATGCTGCAGTGAGAGCGCGTAGCGATATATAGTGCCCCAAGAGTTATGTGACGCCTGTCAGCTTCCGAAAAGGCTTTATTGCGAGCAGCGTAAACGTCAGGAGACTGCCTGTGCAAATCAAGGCGATCCAACCCTTTTCTACTGGTGCAGCGAGAGCGCGCAGTGATACATAGTGCCCCAAGAGTTATGCGACGCGTGTAAGTTTCAGAAAAGGCTTTATAGCGAGCAGCGTAATCGTCAGGAGACTGCCTGTGCAAATCAAGGCGATCACACCCTTTTCTATTGCTGGAGCGAGAGCGCGCAGCGATATATAGTGCCCCAAGAATTATGCGACGCGTGTCAGTTTCAGAAAATTCTTTATTGCGAGCAGCATAATCGTCGGGAGATTGCCTCTGCAAATCAAGGCGATCCAACCCTTTTCTAGTGCTGCAGCGAGCGCGCGCAGCGATATATAGTGTCCAAGAGTTATGCGACGCGTGACAGTTTCAGAAAAGTTTTTATTGCGAGCAGCGTAATCGTCAGGAGACTGCCTGTGCAAATCGAGGTGATCCAACCCTTTTCTAATGTTGTAGCGAGAGCGAGCAGCGATATATCGCGCCCGAAATGTTATGCGACGCGTGTTAGTTTCAGAAAAGTTTTTACTAAGAGCAGCGTAATCGTCAGGAGAATGCCCGTGCAAATAAAGGCGATCCAACCTCTTTCTAGTGCTGCAGCGAGAGCGCGCAGCCATATATAGCCCCCGAGTGTTATGCGATGCGTGGCAGTTTCAGAAAAGTTTTTATTGCGAGCAGCGTAATCGTCAGGAGACTGCCTGTGCGAATCGAGGCGATCGAACCCTTTTATAATGCTGCAGCGAGAGCGCGTAGCGATATATTGTGCCCCAAGAGTTATGTGACGCGTGTCAGCTTCAGAAAAGGCTTTATTGCGAGCAGCGTAAACGTCAGGAGACTGTCTGTGCAAATCAAGGCGATCCAGCGCTTTTCTAGTGCTGCAGCGAGAGCACGCAGTGATATATAGTGCCCTAAGCGTTATGCGACGCGTGTGTGTTTCAGCAAAGGCTTTATAGCGAGCAGCGTAAAGGTCAGGACACTGCCTGTGCAAATCAAGGCGATCGAACCCTTTTATAATGCTGCAGCGAGAGTCCGTAGCGATATATAGTGCCCCAAGAGTTATGCGACGTGTGTCAGCTTCGGAAAAGGCTTTATTGCGAGCAGCGTAACCGTCAGGAGACTGCCTGTGCAAATCAATGCGATCCAACCCTTTTCTAGTGCTGCAGCGAGAGTGCTCAGTGATATATAATGCCCCAAGAAGTATGCGACGCGTGTAAGTTTTAGAAAAGGCTTTATTGCGAGCAGCGTAAACGTCAGGAGACTGCCTGTGCAAATCGAGGCGATCCACCCCTTTTCTAGTGCTGCAGCGAGAGCGCGCATCGATATATAGTGCCCCACGAGTTATGCGACGCGTGTCAGTCTCAGAAAAGTTTTTATTGCGAGCAGCGTAATCGTCAAGAGACTGCCTGTGCAAATCGAGGCGATCGAACCTTTTTATAATGCTGCAGCGAGAGCGCGTAGCGATATATAGTGCCCCAAGCGTTATGCGACGCGTGTCAGCTTCAGAAAAGGCTTTATTGCGAGCAGCGTAATCGTCAGGAGACTGCGTGTGCAAATCAAGGCGATCCAACCCTTTTCTAGTGCTGCAGCGAGAGCGCGCAGTGATATATGGTGCCCCAATAGTTATGCGACGCGTGTCAGTTTCAGAAAACTCTTTATTGCGAGCAGGATAATCTTCAGGAGATTGCCTGTGCAAATCAAGGCGATCCAACTCTTTCTAGTGCTGCAGCGAGAGCGAGCAGCAATATATCGCGCCCCAAATGGTATGCGACGCGTGTCAGTGTCAGAAAAGTCTTTATTGCGAGCTGCGTGATCGTCAAGAGACTGCCTGTGCAAATGAAGGCGATCCAACACTTTTCTAGTGCTGCAGCGAGAGTGCGCAGCGATATATAGTGCCCCAAGAGTTATGCAACGCGTGTCAGTTTCAGAAAAGGCTTTATTGCGAGCAGCTTAATCGCTAGGAGACTGCCTGTGCAAATCAAGGCGATCCAACTCTTTTCTATTGCTGCAGCGAGAGCGCGCAGCGATATATAGGGCCCCAAGAGTTACGCGACGCGTGTCAGTTTCAGAAAAGTCTTTATTGCGAGCAGCATAATCGTCAGGAGACTGCCTGTGCAAATCAAGGCAATCCAACCATCTTCTAGTGCTGCAGCTAGAGCGTGCAGAGATATATCGCCCCCCAAATGTTATGCGAAGCGTGTCAGTTTCAGAAAAGTCCTTATTGCTAGCAGCGTAATCGCCAGGAGACTGCGTGTGCAAATCATGGCGATCCAACCCTTTTCCAGTGCTGCAGCGAGAGCGCGCAGCGATATATAGTGCCCAAAGAGTTATGCGACGCGTGTTAGTTTCAGAAAACTCTTTATTGCGAGCAGCATAATCTTCAGGGGATTGCCTGTGCAAATCAAGTCGATCCAACTCTTTCTAGTGCTGCAGCAAGAGCGAGCAGCAATATATCGCGCCCCAAACGGTATGCGACGTGTGTCAGTTTCAGAAAAGTCTTTATTGCGAGCAGCGTAATCGTCAGGAGACTGTCTGTGCAAATAAAGGCGATCCAACCTCTTTCTAGTGCTGCAGCGAGAGCGCGCAGCCATATATAGCCCCCCGAGTGTTATGGGACGCGTGTCAGTTTCAGAAAAGTTTTTATTGCAAGCAGCATAATCGTCAGGAAACTGCCTGTGCAAATCGAGGCGATCGAAGTCTTTTATAATGCTGCAGTGAGAGCGCGTAGCGATATATAGTGCCCCAAGAGTTATGTGACACCTGTCAGCTTCAGAAAAGGCTTTATTGCGAGCAGCGTAAACGTCAGGAGACTGCCTGTGCAAATCAAGGCGATCCAACCCTTTTCTAGTGGTGCAGCGAGAGCGCGCAGTGATATATAGTGCCCCAAGAGTTATGCGACGCGTGTAAGTTTCAGAAAAGGCTTTATAGCTAGCAGCGTAATCGTCAGGAGACTGCCAGTGCAAATCAAGGTGATCACACCCTTTTCTATTGCTGGAGCGAGCGCGCGCAGCGATATATAGTGCCCCAGGAGTTATGCGACGCGTGTAAGTTTCAGAAAAGGCTTTATTGCGAGCAGCGTAAACGTCAGGAGACTGCCTGTGCAAATAAAGGCGATCCAACCCTTTTCTAGTGCTGCAGCGAGAGCGCGCAGCGATATATAGTGCCCCAAGAGTTATACGACGCGTGTCACCTTCAGAAAAGGCTTCATTGCGAGCAGCGTAATCGTCAGGAGACTGCGTGTGGAATTCAAGGCGCTCCAAGCTTTTTCCAGTGCTGCACCGAGAGCGCGCAGTGATATATAGTGCCCCAAGAGTTATGCGACGCGTGTCAGTTTCAGAAAAGTCTTTATTGCGAGCAGCGTAAGTGTCAAGAGACTGCCTGTGCAAATCAAGCGATGTAACACTTTTCTACTGCTGCAGCGAGAGCGCGCAGCGATATATAGTGCCCCAAGGTTATGCGACGCGTGTCAGTTTCAGAAAAGGCTTTATTGCGAGCAGCTTAATCGCTAGGAGACTACCTGTGCAAATCAAGGCGATCCAACCCTTTTCTAGTGCTGCAGCGAGAGCGCGCAGTGATATATAATGCCCGAAGATTATGCGACGCGTGTCAGTTTCAGAAAAGTCTTTATTGCGAGCTGCGTGATCGTCAAGAGACTGCCTGTGCAAATCAAGGCGATCCAACTCTTTTCTAGTGCTGCAGCGAGAGCGCGCAGCGATATATATGCCCCAAGTGTTATGCGACGCGTGTCAGTTTCAGAAAAGTCTTTATTGCGAGCAGCGTAATCGTCAGGAGACTGCCTGTGCAAATCAAGGCAATCCAACCATTTTCTAGTGCTGCAGCTAGAGCGTGCAGAGATATATCGCCCCCCAAATGTTATGCGAAGCGTGTCAGTTTCAGAAAAGCCTTTATTGCTAGCAGCGTAATCGCCAGGAGACTGCGTGTGCAAATCATGGCGATCCAACCCTTTTCTAGTCCTGCAGCGAGAGCGCGCAGCGATATATAGTGCCCCAGGAGTTATGCGACGCGTGTCAGTTTCAGAAAAGGCTTTATTGCGAGCAGCGTAATCGCCAGGAGACTGCCTGTGCAAATGTAGGTGATCCAACCCTTTTCCAGTGCTGCAGCGAGAGCGCGCAGCGATATATAGTGCCCAAAGAGTTATGCGACGCGTGTCAGTTTCAGAAAACTCTTTATTGCGAGCAGCGTAATCGTCAGGAGACTGCCTGTGCAAATAAAGGCGATCCAACCTCTTTCTAGTGCTGCAGCGAGAGCGCGCACCCATATATAGCCCCCCGAGTGTTATGCGACGCGTGTCAGTTTCAGGAAAGGCTTTATTGCGAGCAGCGTAAACGTCAGGAGACTGCCTGTGCAAATCAAGGCGATCCAGCCCTTTTCTAGTGCTGCAGCGAGAGCGCGCAGTGATATATAGTGCCCCAAGAATTATGCGACGCGTGTAAGTCTCAGAAACGGCTTTATTGCGAGCAGCGTAAACGTCAGGAGACTGTGCAAATCAATGATGATGATGATGATGATGTGTTGTGTTTAGTGGCGCAAGGGCCAGGTTTGGCCAAAGAGCGCCATGACAAGTGTTAATGTTGATGTACTATGGAAGATGTGACTTGGCTGTAAAGTGGCCTAAAAATATTCGCTGTAAAGTGCGTAAAATCTACGTGCTATAAAATTATGGCGATGATTAATGAAGAAAACTATGACCATTAAAATCCATCGTAGGAGAATGATGCAAAATGGAAAATGTATAAGATAGTAAAATTACTTGGAGCACTGCTGCCTCGCCAGAGCCCTTGAAACACAAGGGCCTAGAGGCGCGTGCTACACGAAAGAGCTATCACAGCGGTATCCTCTGAAGAGAGGACCCGCTACGAACATGTGGGGCTAAGAACATGCAAGACAACATCTTTCAGGAAGCCCAGGACTGCGCTGGAGTCAAACAGCGGTTCTGGGCCGAGTAACATTACTGGATGAAAGGGGATGTGCTGGCGGTATGCTAAGGGAAAATGTTTCTTTCTTTCAGATTCGGCTGCCCGACACTCCAGAAGGACGTGGAGGACGGTCAGCCTCTCCCCGCATCTACCACAGGTTGGAGGCTCGTTTCCGGTGAGTAAAAAGTTATGTGTGCCAAATGTGTGTCCTATTCTTAGACGACAGAATAGGACATCTGTCCGGCGTGATTTTGTTACGGAACGCCAGAATCCTAACTGTGGCTTTATCACGTGGAGCTTATTATTTGTTTCCGCGTCCCATAGGCGTTGCCACTGGTTCCGTAGTATCCTCCGTAAGAAGGGCTTCAGGTCTGTGACAGGAACTGCAGCGGTGGGATTAGCAGAAAATGATGCAACTGACGTGGCCATCTGGTCCGCCAGAACGTTACCTTCGATGCCCCTATGACCTGGCACCCAGCATATGATGACATGCTGATTACCTACATACGCTTTACACAGAGCAGAATAGAGTTCGTTAATTACCGGATTTTTGTGGTTAGAGAATGCCATCAAGGCCTTCACAACACTAAGGGAGTCCGTATATATGACTGCTTTCTGGAGTTTTGATTTCCTGATATGCTTCACAGCCGACAATAGTGCGTAGGCCTCAGCCGTAAAGATACTAGTTTCCGGATGCAGTACGTCGGATTCCAAGAAGGATGGACCGACGGCTGCATAGGACACCCCCTCGCGTGACTTCGATGCGTCTGTGTAGAACTCCGTGCAGGAGTGTTTGTATTGGAGTTCCCGGAAATGCATTTGTATTTCAATCTGTGGAGCGTGTTTTGTAACTTGCATGAAAGATATATCGCATTCTATGTGCTGCCACTCCCAAGGAGGTAGCAGCTTGGCTGGCTGCATTAGGCGGAGCTCGAGGAGTGGGACATGCATTTCCTCACTAAGCTGCCTCACACGCATCGAAAAAGAACGTCTTACGGAAGGACGATTATGAAAGAGCGTAGCATATGTCATATCGTTAATGGTATTAAAACATGGATGTTGAGGATTAGAGTGGACTTTCAGGAAATATGTTTGGCTGATGTATGTTCTCTGCAGATGTAGTGACCACTCATTTGATTCTGCATATAAACTTTCTATGGGACTTGTTCTGAAAGCTCCAGTGGCCAGTCGGATTCCTAGATGGTGGACCGTATCTAGCATCTTTAGCGCGCTCGGGGCTGCAGAATGATAGATCACGGCACCGTAGTCCAACCGCGATCGGATGAGGCTCTTGTACAGATTCATTAAACATTTCCTGTCGCTGCCCCATGCTGTGTGGGATAACACTTTAAGTAAGTTCATTGTTCTTAAGCATTTGACCTTGAGGTACTTTATGTGTGGAATGAAAGTTAATTTCGAATCAAGTATGATGCCTAAGAACTTGTGTTCTTTGTTCATAGGAATTCGCTGACCATACATTTCGATACTGGGTTCTGCAATGAGCCCTCTCTTTCTTGTGAAAAGCACACAAGAACTTTTGTTGGGGTTGACTTTAAATCCGTTTTCTTCTGCCCATTTGGACACTTTGTTCAAGCCCTGTTGAACTTGCCTCCCACATACTGTAAGGTTGCAGGATTTGAATCCTATCTGTATGTCGTCTACGTAAACAGAATAAAAAATGGCTGGCGGTAACGAGGCACGAAGGGTGTTTATTTTCACGATGAAGAGCGTGCAGCTAAGTACACCTCCTTGAGGTACACCAGTTTCCTGTATAAAAGGTCGCGACGATACATTGCCGACTTTCACACGAAATGTACGGTTGGACAAATAGCTTTCTATTAGGACGAGCATATTGCCACGGATGCCAATTCCCGACAAGTCTCTCAATATTCCATAGCGCCACGTAGTGTCGTACGCCTTCTCCATATCGAGGAATACGGATAGGAAATATTGTTTATGTAGAAAGACGTCGCGAATGTTTCCCTGAATGCGCACAAGGTGATCGGTTGTGGACCGCCCTTCTCTGAATCCACACTGAAAGGGATCGAGGATATTGTTGAGTTCAAGGTAATGTACAAGTCTGCGGTTAACCATTTTTTCAAAAAGCTTACAAAGACAATTTGTAAGAGCTATCGGACGGTAACTTGCCGCCAAGGAAGGGTCCTTGCCCTGTTTAAGAACAGGGACCACAATCGCTTCTTTCCATGTGGATGGGAGGTTTCCCGCAGCCCAAATAGCGTTGAAAAGCGTGAGTAGTGTAAGTTTGGTTTCATCGTGTAAGTTTCTGATCATTTCGTACATGACCCTATCAGGTCCCGGCGCAGAGCCCCTGCATGTGGTCAAGGCAGCTCTCAACTCAGCAATATTGAAAGGCCGGTTATAAGGTTCATTCTGCCTGGATTTTCGTATTATGGGCTTACATTCTTCTATTTGTTTGTATTTCAAAAATGATTGCGAATAATGGTTTGAACTCGACACGCTCTCGAAGTGTTCCCCAAGTGAATCTGCCTGATCTTTTAGTGTTTCACCTTGTGTGTTTACCAAAGGAAGTGAATATGTTTGTCGCCCTTTTATCCTATTAACCCGGTTCCAGACTTTGGCCTCATCTGTATACGAGTTGATACCGGATAAAAACGTCTGCCAACTCTCTCTTCTAGCCTGTCGGCGTGTTCGCCTGCCTTGCGATTTCACTTTCTTAAAGTTAAACAGATTCTCCGCAGTGGGAGAGGCGCGTAGCAACCCCCACGCTTTGTTCTGTTTCTTACGAGCGATCCTACAGTCCTCGTTCCACCACGGGACACGCCGTTTGCATGCCAAGCCATTTACTTGTGATATACATTTAGTTGCGGCATCTATTATGAAGGCTGTAAAGTATTCCACGGCAGCATCAATTCCTAACGAGGACATCTCATCCCATGAAATATTACTGAGAGTTCGGAATTTCTCCCAGTCTGCTGTATCAATCTTCCACCTAGGAGCTTGTGGGGGAAATTCATTTTCTTTAGATGTTCTTAGCAATACGGGGAAGTGATCGCTCCCGTAAGGATTGCTCGTAACTTCCCATTCGAGTTCGAGCAGTAAAGAGGCGGAAACTATACTAAGATCTATTGACGAAAAGGTTCTGTTCGCAAGAGAGTAATATGTGGGTTCTTTCTTATTTAGAAGGCACGCTCCAGAAGAGTAAAGGAACTGTTCAACGAGACGCCCTCGCGCATCGATACGAGAGTCTCCCCACAAGGTGCTGTGTGCATTGAAATCGCCAAGAACAACATAGGGTTCTGGCAATTCATCTATTAATGACTGAAATTCATGTTTGCTTAGTTTGTAGTGTGGGGGTATATAAATCGAGCAAATAGTGATAAGTTTGTTTAGCAAAACTATTCGAACCGCCACTGCTTCAAGGGCCGTTCGTAGCTGTAAATGTTGACATGCTATGCTCTTTTGGATTACAATTGCAACACCTCCCGATGATGCGATTGCGTCATCGCGATCTTTGCGAAAAGTAACATGCTGTCGGAGAAAGTTTGTGTGTTGTGTTTTTAGGTGTGTTTCCTGTAGACACAGCACTTTTGGATTGTGTTTGTGTATAATCTCTTGCACATCATCAAGGTTCCTAAGAAGACCTCTGACATTCCATTGAATGATTTGTGTATCCATGTTGAAAGTAAATAAGTGCTGTGTGTACGGAAATGGAGGTGATGATTTAGGTTACAGAGCTCTTTCGAGGCCCTGTAACGGGGGTTCTGGCCTTTCTGGAGCGTTCGAGGGAGCCTCGCCGCTCCTTAGGCGTTTGGTGCGCCTTGAGGACCGGAGTAGTGTCCATTGCCTCTTGTGAGGCGCCGGACACGTGCTCTTGCGAGCGATAAGTTACAAGAGAGAGTCCTGCCTTGGAGGGCAAGACCCCTGCGCCCACCAGCCCGGAGGTCGATGGGGCTCCCTGAGGGATTTGGCGGCGCTGGCCGTTGCCAGCGCTGGAGGGGGCCTCGGAGGTTGGGGCAGCCTCGGCTGCTCCCACCTTCGGGGTCGATGGCTCCGTCTGCTCGGTTGGCGGAGCAGCGCTAGCTGCAACCACCGGGGGGGCAGATGGCGTGACTGCCGACTCACTGACTGTGGGTCGGACAGCCGCCGGAGGCCGTTGTGACGCTGCCCCCTGACGCGCCACATCGGCAAAGGTTTTCTTTGGCAGGTATGCTACCCGCCTTCGTGCCTCTTTGAACGATATATTCTCTTTTACTTTTATAGTCACAATTTCTTTTTCCTTCTTCCAGGAGGGGCACGACCGCGAGTACGCGGCGTGGTCCCCGTCACAGTTTACACAGTGTAGAGAGTTCTTACATGCTTCAGTGGCGTGTTCAAGGGCACTGCATTTGGCGCATGTTTGGCGGCCTCGGTAGCTCTGCGAGCTGTGGCCAAAACGTTGGCATTTGAAACATCTCAAGGGATTCGGCACATACGGTCTTATACGAAGCTTGATGTACCCGGCCTCGATTGACTCGGGCAGGACACTGGAGTTAAAGGTGAGTATTAGGTGTTTGGTCGCAATTTCTTTTCCGTCTCGCCTCATCTTGATTCTTCTGACATTTATGACATTCTGTTCGCTGAAGCCCTCCAAGAGCTCAGCCTCAGCCAGCTCCAATAAATCGTCATCGGAGACTACGCCACGGGTGGTATTCATGGTACGATGAGGAGTTACTGTTACTTTGGCGTCACCAAATGAAACTAGATTGGGTAGATTTTCATATTGTTTCTGGTTGCGGAGCTCCAAGAGGAGATCGCCGCTTGCCATCCTGGATGCTTTATAACCTGTACCAAAAACTTGGGTAAGAGACTTGGACACGAGGAATGGAGAAATTGTTCGCACGGGTTTGCCTGGTGTTTCAGAGTGCACTACATGGAAACGAGGAAAGGTTTCTTTTTGGCGGGCAAAAAATTCAAAGACATCATCGGTGCACCCCCTCTTGAGGGAGCGATCAGGTAATGGGGGGAAAGAAGAAGCCATAAGAGATTATAATTTCGGCAGTAACGCCAGCCACCCACCGTGGAGTCCTACAAGGGGACGCTGCAGGATCCGTAAAACACGGCCTGCAAACGCCAGCAGTACGTTACCACTATAACCAGATACGAAATAACCTAGGTTGGCTATTCACACAAGGTTAACCCTTGCTGCCTGGAAAAATTGGAAGTAAGTGGAAGCTAGGAGAAGACAGGAAAGATAAAAAGTGAGAGAAAGACGAAGATTAGAGGAAGAGAGAGACAGGAAAAGGCAACTACCGATTTCCCCCGGGTGGGTCAGTCCGGGGGTGCCGTCTACGTGAAGCCGAGGCCAAAGGGGTGTGTTGCCGCCGCCGAGGGGCCGTAAAGGTCCAAACACCCGGCATTGGCTCAACCCCCAGGATCCCCTTTTCCCCGGACACGGCTAAGCCGCGCACGGCTACACGCGGGAGGGTCCAACCCTCGTGTGCTCGGGTCCGTGGTGTCGCAACACACCAAACGCCTGCTGACGCAGACGCCCCTGCGGGGGGTGTGTGCAAATCAAGGCGATCCAACACTTTTCTAGTGCTGCAGAGAGAGCGCGCAGCGATATATAGTGCCCCAAGAGTTATGCGACGCGTGTCAGTTTCAGAAAAGTCTTTATTGCGAGCAGCGTAATCGTCAGGAGACTGCCTGTGCAAATCGAGGCGATCGAACCTATTTATAATGCTGCAGCGAGAGCGCGTAGCGATATATATTGCCCCAAGAGTTATGCGACGCGTGTCAGCTTCAGAAAAGGCTTTATTGCGAGCAGCGCAATCGTCAGGGGACTGCGTGTGCAAATCAAGGCGAGCCAACCCTTTTCTAGTGCTGCAGCGAGAGCGCGCAGTGATATATAGTTCCCCAAGAGTTGTGCGACGCGTGTCAGTTTCAGAAAAGGCTTTATTGCGAGCAGCGTAATCGTCAGGAGACTGCCTGTGCAAATCAAGGCGATCCAACACTTTTCTCGTGCTACAGCGAGAGCGCGTAGAGATATATAGTGCCCCACGAGTTATGTGACGCCTGTCAGCTTCCGAAAAGGCTTTATTGCGAGCAGCTTAAACGTCAGGAGACTGCCTGTGCAAATCTAGGCGATCCAACCCTTTTCTAGTGGTGCAGCGAGAGCGCGCAGTGATACATAGTGCCCCAAGAGTTATGCGACGCGTGTAAGTTTCAGAAAAGGCTTTATAGCGAGCAGCGTAATCGTCAGGAGACTGCCTTTGCAAATCAAGGCGATCACACCCTTTTCTAGTGCTGCAGCGAGAGCGCGCACCGATATACAGTGCCCCAAGAGTTATGCGACGCGTGTAAGTTTCAGAAAAGGCTTTATTGCGGGCAGCGTAAACGTCAGGAGACTGCCTCTGCAAATCAAGGCGATCCAACCCTTTTCTAGTGCTGCAGCGAGAACGCGCAGCGATATATAGTGCCCCAAGAGTTATGCGACGCGTGTCAGTTTCAGAAAAGTCTTTATTGCGAGCAGCGTAATCGTCAGGAGACTGCCTGTGCAAATCAAGGCGATCCAACACTTTTCTCGTGCTGCAGCGAGAGCGCGCAGCAATATATAGTGCCCCAAGAGTTATGCGACGCATGTCAGTTTCAGAAAAGTTTCTATTGCGAGCAGCGTAATCGTCAGGAGACTGCCTGTGCAAATCGAGGTGATCCAACCCTTTTCTAACTTTGTAGCGAGAGCGAGCAGCGATATATAGTGCCCCAAGAGTTATGCGACGCGTGTCAGTTTCAGAAAAGTCTTTATTGCGAGCAGCGTAATCGTCAGGAGACTGCCTGTGCAAATCAAGGCAATCCAACCCTTTTCTAGTGCTGCTGCGAGAGCGCGCAGCGATATATAGTGCCCCAAGAGTTATACGACGCGTGTCAGTTTCAGAAAAGGCTTTATTGCGAGCAGCTTAATCGCTTGGAGACTGCCTGTGCAAATCGAGGCGATCGAACCCTTTTATAATGCTGCGGCGAGAGCGCGTAGCGATATATAGTGCCCCAAGAGTTATGCGACGCGTGTCAGCTTCAGAAAAGGCTTTATTGCGAGCAGCGTAAACGTCAGGAGACTGCCTGTGCAAATCAAGGCGATCCAATCCTTTTCTAGTGCTGCAGCGAGAGCGCGCAGTGATATATAGTGCCCCAAGAGTTATGCGACTCGTGTAAGTTTTAGAAAAGCCTTTATTTCGAGCAGCGTAAACGTCAGGAGACTGGCTGTGCAAATCAAGGCGATCCATCCCTTTTCTAGTGCTGCAGCGAGAGCACGCAGCGATTTATAGTGCCCCAAGAGTTATGCGACGCGTGTCAGTTTCAGAAAAGTTTTTTTTGCGAGCAGCGTAATCGTCAGGAGACTGCCTGTGCAAATCCAGGTGATCCAACCCTTTTCTAACGTTCTAGCAAAAGCGAGCAGCGATATATCGCGCCCCAAATGTTATGCGACGCGTGTCAGTTTCAGAAAAGTTTTTATTGCGAGCAGCGTAATCGTCAGGAGACTGCCTCTGCAAATCAAGGTGATCGAACCCTTTTATAATGCTGCAGCGAGAGCGCGTAGCGATATATAGTGCCCCAAGAGTTATGCGACGCGTGTCAGCTTCAGAAAAGGCTTTATTGCGAGCAGCGTAATCGTCCGGAGACTGCGTGTGCAAATCAAGGCGATCCAACCCTTTTCTAGTGCTGCAGCGAGAGCGCGCAGTGATATATGCTGCCCCAATAGTTATGCGACGCGTGTCAGTTTCAGAAAAGGCTGTATTGCGAGCAGCATAATCTTCAGGAGATTGCCTGTGCAAATCAAGGCGATCCAACTCTTTCTAGTGCTGCAGCGAGAGCGAGCAGCAATATATCGCGCCCCAAATGGTATGCGACGCGTGTCAGTTTCAGAAAAGTTTTTATTGCGAGCTGCGTAATCGTCAGGAGACTGCCTGTGCAAATGGAGGCTGTCGAACCCTGTTATAATGCTGCAGCGAGAGCGCGCAGTGATATATAGTTCCCCAAGAGTTATGCGACGCGTGTCAGTTTCAGAAAAGGCTTTATTGCGAGCAGCGTAAACGTCAGGAGACTGCCTGTGCAAATCAAGGCGATCCAACCCTTTTCTAGTGCTGCAGCGAGAGCGCGCAGCGATATATAGTGCCCCAAGAGTTATGCGACGCGTGTCAGTTTCAGAAAAGTTTCTATTGCGAGCAGCGTAATCGTCAGGAGACTGCCTGTGCAAATCGAGGCGATCGAACCCTTTTATAATGCTGCAGCGAGAGCCCGTAGCGATATATAGTGCCCCAAGAGTTATGCGACGTGTGTCAGCTTCGGAAAAGGCTTTATTGCGAGCAGCGTAACCGTCAGGAGACTGCCTGTGCAAATCAAGGCGATCCAACCCTTTTCTAGTGCTGCAGCGAGAGTGCTCAGTAATATATAGTGCCCCAAGAATTATGCGACGCATGTAAGTTTCAGAAAAGCCTTTATTGCGAGCAGCGTAATCGCCAGGAGACTGCCTGTGCAAATCTAGGCGATCCAACCCTTTTCCAGTGCTGCAGCGAGAGCGCGCAGCGATATATAGTGCCCAAAGAGTTATGCGACGCGTGTCAGTTTCAGAAAACTCTTTATTGCGAGCAGCATAATCTTCAGGAGATTGCCTGTGCAAATCAAGGCGATCCAACTCTTTCTAGTGTTGCAGCGAGAGCGAGCAGCAATATATCGCGCCCCAAATGCTATGCGACGCGTGTCAGTTTAAGAAAAATCTTTATTGCGAGCAGCGTAATCGTCAGAAGACTGCCTGTGCAAATAAAGGCGATCCAACCTCTTTCTAGTTCTGCAGCGAGAGCGCGCACCCATATATAGCCCCCCGAGTGTTATGCGACGCGTGTCAGTTTCAGAAAAGTTTTTATTGCGAGCTGCGTAATCGTCAGGAGACTGCCTGTGCAAATGGAGGCGATCGAACCCTGTTATAATGCTGCAGCGAGAGCGCGTAGCGATAAATAGTGCCCCAAGAGTTATGTGACGCGTGTCAGCTTCAGGAAAGGCTTTATTGCGAGCAGCGTAAACGTCAGGAGACTGCCTGTGCAAATCAAGGCGATCCAGCCCTTTTCTAGTGCTGCAGCGAGAGCGCGCAGCGATATATAGTGCCCCAAGAGTTATGCAACGCGTGTCAGTTTCAGAAAAGTTTTTATTGCGAGCAGCGTAATCGTCAGGAGACTGCGTGTGCAAATCAAGGCGAGCCAACCCTTTTCTAGTGCTGCAGCGAGAGCGCGCAGTGATATATAGTTCCCCAAGAGTTATGCGACGCGTGTCAGTTTCAGAAAAGGCTTTATTGCGAGCAGCGTAACCGTCAGGAGACTGCCTGTGCAAATCAATGCGATCCAACCCTTTTCTAGTGCTGCAGCGAGAGTGCTCAGTGATGTATAATGCCCCAAGAAGTATGCGACGCGTGTAAGTTTCAGAAAAGGCTTTATTGCGAGCAGCGTAAACGTCATGAGACTGCCTGTGCAAATCAAGGCGATCCAACCCTTTTCTAGTGCTGCAGCGAGAGCGCGCATCGATATATAGTGCCCCACGAGTTATGCGACGCGTGTCAGTCTCAGAAAAGTTTTTATTGCGAGCAGCGTAATCGTCAAGAGACTGCCTGTGCAAATCGAGGCGATCGAATCTTTTTATAATGCTGCAGCGAGAGCGCGTAGCGATATATAGTGCCCCAAGAGTTATGCGACGCGTGTCAGCTTCAGAAAAAGCTTTATTGCGAGCAGCGTAATCGTCAGGAGACTGCGTGTGCAAATCAAGGCGATCCAACCCTTTTCTAGTGCTGCAGCGAGAGCGCGCAGTGATATATGGTGCCCCAATAGTTATGCGACGCGTGTCAGTTTCAGAAAACTCTTTATTGCGAGCAGCATAATCTTCAGGAGATTGCCTGTGCAAATCAAGGCGATCCAACTCTTTCTAGTGCTGCAGCGAGAGCGAGCAGCAATATATCGCGCCCCAAATGGTATGCGACGCGTGTCAGTGTCAGAAAAGTCTTTATTGCGAGCTGCGTGATCGTCAAGAGACTGCCTGTGCAAATCAAGGCGATCCAACACTTTTCTAGTACTGCAGCGAGAGCGCGCAGCGATAGATAGTGCCCCAAGAGTTATGCGACGCGTGTCAGTTTCACAAAAGGCTTTATTGCGAGCAGCTTAATCGCTAGGAGACTGCGTGTGCAAATCAAGGCGATGCAACTCTTTTCTAGTGCTGCAGCGAGAGCGCGCAGCGATATATAGTGCCCCAAGAGTTACGCGACGCGTGTCAGTTTCAGAAAAGCCTTTATTGCGAGCAGCGTAATCGTCAGGAGACTGCCTGTGCAAATCAATGCAATCCAACCATTTTCTAGTGCTGCAGCGAGAGCCCGTAGCGATATATAGTGCCCCAAGAGTTATGCGACGTCTGTCAGCTTCGGAAAAGGCTTTATTGCGAGCAGCGTAACCGTCAGGAGACTGCCTGTGCAAATGGAGGAGATCGAACCCTGTTATAATGCTGCAGCGAGAGCGCGTAGCGATATATAGTGCCCCAAGAGTTATGTGACGCGTGTCAGCTTCAGGAAAGGCTTTATTGCGAGCAGCGTAAACGTCAGGAAAATACCTGTGCAAATCAAGGCAATCTAACCCGCTTCTAGTGCTGCAGCGAGAGCGCGCAGTGATATATAGTGCCCCAAGAAGTTTGCGACGCGTGTCAGTTTCAGAAAAGTCTTTATTGCGAGCAGCGTAATCGTCAGGAGACTGCCTGTGCAAATCAAGGCGACCCAACCATTTTCTAGTGCTGCAGCGAGAGCGCGCAGCGATATATGGTGGCCCAAGAGTTATGCGACGCGTGTCAGTTTCAGAAAAGTCTTTATTGCGAGCTGCGTGATCGTCAAGAGACTGCCTGTGCAAATCAATGCGATCCAACACTTTTCTAGTGCTGCAGCGAGAGCGTGCAGCGATATATAGTGCCCCAAGAGTTATGCGACGCGTGTCAGTTTCAGAAAAGGCTTTATAGCGAGCAGCGTAATCGTCAGGAGACTGCCTGTACAAATCAAGGCGATCCAACCCTTTTCTAGTGCTGCAGCGAGAGCACGCAGCGATATATAGTGCCCCAAGAGTTATGCGACGCGTGTCAGTTTCAGAAAAGTTTTTTTTTGCGAGCAGCGTAATCGTCGGGAGACTGCCTGTGCAAATCGAGGTGATCCAACCCTTTTCTAACGTTCTAGCGAGAGCGAGCAGCGATATATCGCGCCCCAAATGTTATGCGACGGGTGTCAATTTCAGAAAAGTCTTTACTAAGAGCAGCGTAATCGTCAGCAGACTGCCTGTGCAAATAAAGGCGATCCAACCTCTTTCTAGTGCTGCAGCGAGAGCGCGCAGCCATATATAGCCATCCGAGTGTTATGGGACGCGTGTCAGTTTCAGAAAAGTTTTTATTGCGAGCAGCATAATCGTCAGGAAACAGCCTGTGCAAATCGAGGCGATCGAACCCTTTTATAATGCTGCAGTGAGAGCGCGTAGCGATATATAGTGCCCCAAGAGTTATGTGACGCCTGTCAGCTTCCGAAAAGGCTTTATTGCGAGCAGCGTAAACGTCAGGAGACTGCCTGTGCAAATCAAGGCGATCCAACCCTTTTCTAGTGGTGCAGCGAGAGCGCGCAGTGATACATAGTGCCCCAAGAGTTATGCGACGCGTGTAAGTTTCAGAAAAGGCTTTATAGCGAGCAGCGTAATCGTCAGGAGACTGCCTGTGCAAATCAAGGCGATCACACCCTTTTCTTTTGCTGGAGCGAGAGCGCGCAGCGATATATAGTGCCCCAAGAATTATGCGACGCGTGTCAGTTTCAGAAAATTCTTTATTGCGAGCAGCATAATCGTCGGGAGATTGCCTGTGCAAATCAAGGCGATCCAACCCTTTTCTAGTGCTGCAGCGAGCGCGCGCAGCGATATATAGTGTCCAAGAGTTATGCGACGCGTGACAGTTTCAGAAAAGTTTTTATTGCGAGCAGCGTAATCGTCAGGAGACTGCCTGTGCAAATCGAGGTGATCCAACCCTTTTCTAACGTTGTAGCTAGAGCGAGCAGCGATATATCGCGCCCGAAATGTTATGCGACGCGTGTTAGTTTCAGAAAAGTTTTTACTAAGAGCAGCGTAATCGTCAGGAGAATGCCCGTGCAAATAAAGGCGATCCAACCTCTTTCTAGTGCTGCAGCGAGAGCGCGCAGCCATATATAGCCCCCGAGTG
This sequence comes from Dermacentor andersoni, assembly GCF_023375885.2. Classification (NCBI taxonomy): domain Eukaryota; kingdom Metazoa; phylum Arthropoda; class Arachnida; order Ixodida; family Ixodidae; genus Dermacentor; species Dermacentor andersoni. Next base: position 94,314,202 of record NC_092819.1, on the reverse strand, counting down.
TTATGCGATGCGTGGCAGTTTCAGAAAAGTTTTTATTGCGAGCAGCGTAATCGTCAGGAGACTGCCTGTGCGAATCGAGGCGATCGAACCCTTTTATAATGCTGCAGCGAGAGCGCGTAGCGATATATTGTGCCCCAAGAGTTATGTGACGCGTGTCAGCTTCAGAAAAGGCTTTATTGCGAGCAGCGTAAACGTCAGGAGACTGTCTGTGCAAATCAAGGCGATCCAGCCCTTTTCTAGTGCTGCAGCGAGAGCACGCAGTGATATATAGTGCCCTAAGCGTTATGCGACGCGTGTGTGTTTCAGCAAAGGCTTTATAGCGAGCAGCGTAAAGGTCAGGACACTGCCTGTGCAAATCAAGGCGATCGAACCCTTTTATAATGCTGCAGCGAGAGTCCGTAGCGATATATAGTGCCCCAAGAGTTATGCGACGTGTGTCAGCTTCGGAAAAGGCTTTATTGCGAGCAGCGTAACCGTCAGGAGACTGCCTGTGCAAATCAATGCGATCCAACCCTTTTCTAGTGCTGCAGCGAGAGTGCTCAGTGATATATAATGCCCCAAGAAGTATGCGACGCGTGTAAGTTTCAGAAAAGGCTTTATTGCGAGCAGCGTAAACGTCAGGAGACTGCCTGTGCAAATCAAGGCGATCCACCCCTTTTCTAGTGCTGCAGCGAGAGCGCGCATCGATATATAGTGCCCCACGAGTTATGCGACGCGTGTCAGTCTCAGAAAAGTTTTTATTGCGAGCAGCGTAATCGTCAAGAGACTGCCTGTGCAAATCGAGGCGATCGAACCTTTTTATAATGCTGCAGCGAGAGCGCGTAGCGATATATAGTGCCCCAAGAGTTATGCGACGCGTGTCAGCTTCAGAAAAGGCTTTATTGCGAGCAGCGTAATCGTCAGGAGACTGCGTGTGCAAATCAAGGCGATCCAACCCTTTTCTAGTGCTGCAGCGAGAGCGCGCAGTGATATATGGTGCCCCAATAGTTATGCGACGCGTGTCAGTTTCAGAAAACTCTTTATTGCGAGCAGCATAATCTTCAGGAGATTGCCTGTGCAAATCAAGGCGATCCAACTCTTTCTAGTGCTGCAGCGAGAGCGAACAGCAATATATCGCGCCCCAAATGGTATGCGACGCGTGTCAGTGTCAGAAAAGTCTTTATTGCGAGCTGCGTGATCGTCAAGAGACTGCCTGTGCAAATGAAGGCGATCCAACACTTTTCTAGTGCTGCAGCGAGAGCGCGCAGCGATATATAGTGCCCCAAGAGTTACGCGACGCGTGTCAGTTTCAGAAAAGTCTTTATTGCGAGCAGCATAATCGTCAGGAGACTGCCTGTGCAAATCAAGGCAATCCAACCATTTTCTAGTGCTGCAGCTAGAGCGTGCAGAGATATATCGCCCCCCAAATGTTATGCGAAGCGTGTCAGTTTCAGAAAAGTCCTTATTGCTAGCAGCGTAATCGCCAGGAGACTGCGTGTGCAAATCATGGCGATCCAACCCTTTTCCAGTGCTGCAGCGAGAGCGCGCAGCGATATATAGTGCCCAAAGAGTTATGCGACGCGTGTCAGTTTCAGAAAACTCTTTATTGCGAGCAGCATAATCTTCAGGGGATTGCCTGTGCAAATCAAGTCGATCCAACTCTTTCTAGTGCTGCAGCGAGAGCGAGCAGCAATATATCGCGCCCCAAATGGTATGCGACGTGTGTCAGTTTCAGAAAAGTCTTTATTGCGAGCAGCGTAATCGTCAGGAGACTGTCTGTGCAAATAAAGGCGATCCAACCTCTTTCTAGTGCTGCAGCGAGAGCGCGCAGCCATATATAGCCCCCCGAGTGTTATGGGACGCGTGTCAGTTTCAGAAAAGTTTTTATTGCAAGCAGCATAATCGTCAGGAAACTGCCTGTGCAAATCGAGGCGATCGAAGTCTTTTATAATGCTGCAGTGAGAGCGCGTAGCGATATATAGTGCCACAAGAGTTATGTGACACCTGTCAGCTTCAGAAAAGGCTTTATTGCGAGCAGCGTAAACGTCAGGAGATTGCCTGTGCAAATCAAGGCGATCCAACCCTTTTCTAGTGGTGCAGCGAGAGCGCGCAGTGATATATAGTGCCCCAAGAGTTATGCGACGCGTGTAAGTTTCAGAAAAGGCTTTATAGCTAGCAGCGTAATCGTCAGGAGACTGCCAGGGCAAATCAAGGTGATCACACCCTTTTCTATTGCTGGAGCGAGCGCGCGCAGCGATATATAGTGCCCCAGGACTTATGCGACGCGTGTAAGTTTCAGAAAAGGCTTTATTGCGAGCAGCGTAAACGTCAGGAGACTGCCTGTGCAAATCAAGGCGATCCAACCCTTTTCTAGTGCTGCAGCGAGAGCGCGCAGCGATATATAGTGCCCCAAGAGTTATACGACGCGTGTCACCTTCAGAAAAGGCTTCATTGCGAGCAGCGTAACCGTCAGGAGACTGTGTGTGGAATTCAAGGCGCTCCAAGCTTTTTCCAGTGCTGCACCGAGAGCGCGCAGTGATATATAGTGCCCCAAGAGTTATGCGACGCGTGTCAGTTTCAGAAAAGTCTTTATTGCGAGCAGCGTAATCGTCAAGAGACTGCCTGTGCAAATCAAGCGATCTAACACTTTTCTACTGCTGCAGCGAGAGCGCGCAGCGATATATAGTGCCCCAAGGTTATGCGACGCGTGTCAGTTTCAGAAAAGGCTTTATTGCGAGCAGCTTAATCGCTAGGAGACTACCTGTGCAAATCAAGGCGATCCAACCCTTTTCTAGTGCTGCAGCGAGAGCGCGCAGTGATATATAATGCCCGAAGATTATGCGACGCGTGTCAGTTTCAGAAAAGACTTTATTGCGAGCTGCGTGATCGTCAAGAGACTGCCTGTGCAAATCAAGGCGATCCAACTCTTTTCTAGTGCTGCAGCGAGAGCGCGTAGCGATATATAGTGCCCCAAGAGTTATGCGACGCGTGTCAGCTTCAGAAAAGGCTTTATTGCGAGCAGCGTAATCGTCAGGAGACTGCCTCTGCAAATCAAGTCGATCGAACCCTTTTATAATGCTGCAGCGAGAGCCCGTAGCGATATATAGTGCCCCAAGAGTTATGCGACGTGTGTCAGCTTCGGAAAAGGCTTTATTGCGAGCAGCGTAACCGTCAGGAGACTGCCTGTGCAAATCAAGGCGATCCAACCCTTTTCTAGTGCTGCAGCGAGAGTGCTCAGTAATATATAGTGCCCCAAGAATTATGCGACGCATGTAAGTTTCAGAAAAGCCTTTATTGCGAGCAGCGTAATCGCCAGGAGACTGCCTGTGCAAATCTAGGCGATCCAACCCTTTTCCAGTGCTGCAGCGAGAGCGCGCAGCGATATATAGTGCCCAAAGAGTTATGCGACGCGTGTCAGTTTCAGAAAACTCTTTATTGCGAGCAGCATAATCTTCAGGAGATTGCCTGTGCAAATCAAGGCGATCCAACTCTTTCTAGTGCTGCAGCGAGAGCGAGCAGCAATATATCGCGCCCCAAATGCTATGCGACGCGTGTCAGTTTAAGAAAAATCTTTATTGCGAGCAGCGTAATCGTCAGAAGACTGCCTGTGCAAATAAAGGCGATCCAACCTCTTTCTAGTTCTGCAGCGAGAGCGCGCACCCATATATAGCCCCCCGAGTGTTATGCGACGCGTGTCAGTTTCAGAAAAGTTTTTATTGCGAGCTGCGTAATCGTCAGGAGACTGCCTGTGCAAATGGAGGCGATCGAACCCTGTTATAATGCTGCAGCGAGAGCGCGTAGCGACAAATAGTGCCCCAAGAGTTATGTGACGCGTGTCAGCTTCAGGAAAGGCTTTATTGCGAGCAGCGTAAACGTCAGGAGACTGCCTGTGCAAATCAAGGCGATCCAGCCCTTTTCTAGTGCTGCAGCGAGAGCGCGCAGCGATATATAGTGCCCCAAGAGTTATGCAACGCGTGTCAGTTTCAGAAAAGTCTTTATTGCGAGCAGCGTAATCGTCAAGAGACTGCCTGTGCAAATCAAGCGATCTAACACTTTTCTACTGCTGCAGCGAGAGCGCGCAGCGATATATAGTGCCCCAAGGTTATGCGACGCGTGTCAGTTTCAGAAAAGGCTTTATTGCGAGCAGCTTAATCGCTAGGAGACTACCTGTGCAAATCAAGGCGATCCAACCCTTTTCTAGTGCTGCAGCGAGAGCGCGCAGTGATATATAATGCCCGAAGATTATGCGACGCGTGTCAGTTTCAGAAAAGTCTTTATTGCGAGCTGCGTGATCGTCAAGAGACTGCCTGTGCAAATCAAGGCGATCCAACTCTTTTCTAGTGCTGCAGCGAGAGCGCGTAGCGATATATAGTGCCCCAAGAGTTATGCGACGCGTGTCAGCTTCAGAAAAGGCTTTATTGCGAGCAGCGTAATCGTCAGGAGACTGCCTCTGCAAATCAAGTCGATCGAACCCTTTTATAATGCTGCAGCGAGAGCCCGTAGCGATATATAGTGCCCCAAGAGTTATGCGACGTGTGTCAGCTTCGGAAAAGGCTTTATTGCGAGCTGCGTAATCGTCAGGAGACTGCGTGTGCAAATCAAGGCGAGCCAACCCTTTTCTAGTGCTGCAGCGAGAGCGCGCAGTGATATATAGTTCCCCAAGAGTTATGCGACGCGTGTCAGTTTCAGAAAAGGCTTTATTGCGAGCAGCGTAACCGTGAGGAGACTGCCTGAGCAAATCAATGCGATCCAACCCTTTTCTAGTGCTGCAGCGAGAGTGCTCAGTGATGTATAATGCCCCAAGAAGTATGCGACGCGTGTAAGTTTCAGAAAAGGCTTTATTGCGAGCAGCGTAAACGTCATGAGACTGCCTGTGCAAATCAAGGCGATCCAACCCTTTTCTAGTGCTGCAGCGAGAGCGCGCATCGATATATAGTGCCCCACGAGTTATGCGACGCGTGTCAGTCTCAGAAAAGTTTTTATTGCGAGCAGCGTAATCGTCAAGAGACTGCCTGTGCAAATCGAGGCGATCGAATCTTTTTATAATGCTGCAGCGAGAGCGCGTAGCGATATATAGTGCCCCAAGAGTTATGCGACGCGTGTCAGCTTCAGAAAAAGCTTTATTGCGAGCAGCGTAATCGTCAGGAGACTGCGTGTGCAAATCAAGGCGATCCAACCCTTTTCTAGTGCTGCAGCGAGAGCGCGCAGTGATATATGGTGCCCCAATAGTTATGCGACGCGTGTCAGTTTCAGAAAACTCTTTATTGCGAGCAGCATAATCTTCGGGAGATTGCCTGTGCAAATCAAGGCGATCCAACTCTTTCTAGTGCTGCAGCGAGAGCGAGCAGCAATATATCGCGCCCCAAATGGTATGCGACGCGTGTCAGTGTCAGAAAAGTCTTTATTGCAAGCTGCGTGATCGTCAAGAGACTGCCTGTGCAAATCAAGGCGATCCAACACTTTTCTAGTACTGCAGCGAGAGCGCGCAGCGATAGATAGTGCCCCAAGAGTTATGCGACGCGTGTCAGTTTCACAAAAGGCTTTATTGCGAGCAGCTTAATCGCTAGGAGACTGCGTGTGCAAATCAAGGCGATCCAACTCTTTTCTAGTGCTGCAGCGAGAGCGCGCAGCGATATATAGTGCCCCAAGTGTTACGCGACGCGTGTCACTTTCAGAAAAGTCTTTATTGCGAGCAGCGTAATCGTCAGGAGACTGCCTGTGCAAATCAAGGCAATCCAACCATTTTCTAGTGCTGCAGCGAGAGCCCGTAGCGATATATAGTGCCCCAAGAGTTATGCGACGTCTGTCAGCTTCGGAAAAAGCTTTATTGCGAGCAGCGTAACCGTCAGGAGACTGCCTGTGCAAATGGAGGAGATCGAACCCTGTTATAATGCTGCAGCGAGAGCGCGTAGCGATATATAGTGCCCCAAGAGTTATGTGACGCGTGTCAGCTTCAGGAAAGGCTTTATTGCGAGCAGCGTAAACGTCAGGAAAATACCTGTGCAAATCAAGGCAATCTAACCCGCTTCTAGTGCTGCAGCGAGAGCGCGCAGTGATATATAGTGCCCCAAGAAGTTTGCGACGCGTGTCAGTTTCAGAAAAGTCTTTATTGCGAGCAGCGTAATCGTCAGGAGACTGCCTGTGCAAATCAAGGCGACCCAACCATTTTCTAGTGCTGCAGCGAGAGCGCGCAGCGATATATGGTGGCCCAAGAGTTATGCGACGCGTGTCAGTTTCAGAAAAGTCTTTATTGCGAGCTGCGTGATCGTCAAGAGACTGCCTGTGCAAATCAATGCGATCCAACACTTTTCTAGTGCTGCAGCGAGAGCGTGCAGCGATATATAGTGCCCCAAGAGTTATGCGACGCGTGTCAGTTTCAGAAAAGGCTTTATAGCGAGCAGCGTAATCGTCAGGAGACTGCCTGTGCAAATCAAGGCGATCCAACCCTTTTCTAGTGCTGCAGCGAGAGCACGCAGCGATATATAGTGCCCCAAGAGTTATGCGACGCGTGTCAGTTTCAGAAAAGTTTTTTTTGCGAGCAGCGTAATCGTCGGGAGACTGCCTGTGCAAATCGAGGTGATCCAACCCTTTTCTAACGTTCTAGCGAGAGCGAGCAGCGATATATCGCGCCCCAAATGTTATGCGACGGGTGTCAATTTCAGAAAAGTCTTTACTAAGAGCAGCGTAATCGTCAGCAGACTGCCTGTGCAAATAAAGGCGATCCAACCTCTTTCTAGTGCTGCAGCGAGAGCGCGCAGCCATATATAGCCATCCGAGTGTTATGGGACGCGTGTCAGTTTCAGAAAAGTTTTTATTGCGAGCAGCATAATCGTCAGGAAACAGCCTGTGCAAATCGAGGCGATCGAACCCTTTTATAATGCTGCAGTGAGAGCGCGTAGCGATATATAGTGCCCCAAGAGTTATGCGACGCCTGTCAGCTTCCGAAAAGGCTTTATTGCGAGCAGCGTAAACGTCAGGAGACTGCCTGTGCAAATCAAGGCGATCGAACCCTTTTCTAGTGGTGCAGCGAGAGCGCGCAGTGATACATAGTGCCCCAAGAGTTATGCGACGCGTGTAAGTTTCAGAAAAGGCTTTATAGCGAGCAGCGTAATCGTCAGGAGACTGCCTGTGCAAATCAAGGCGATCACACCCTTTTCTTTTGCTGGAGCGAGAGCGCGCAGCGATATATAGTGCCCCAAGAATTATGCGACGCGTGTCAGTTTCAGAAAATTCTTTATTGCGAGCAGCATAATCGTCGGGAGATTGCCTGTGCAAATCAAGGCGATCCAACCCTTTTCTAGTGCTGCAGCGAGCGCGCGCAGCGATATATAGTGTCCAAGAGTTATGCGACGCGTGACAGTTTCAGAAAAGTTTTTATTGCGAGCAGCGTAATCGTCAGGAGACTGCCTGTGCAAATCGAGGTGATCCAACCCTTTTCTAACGTTGTAGCGAGAGCGAGCAGCGATATATCACGCCCGAAATGTTATGCGACGCGTGTTAGTTTCAGAAAAGTTTTTACTAAGAGCAGCGTAATCGTCAGGAGAATGCCCGTGCAAATAAAGGCGATCCAACCTCTTTCTAGTGCTGCAGCGAGAACGCGCAGCCATATATAGCCCCCGAGTGTTATGCGATGCGTGGCAGTTTCAGAAAAGTTTTTATTGCGAGCAGCGTAATCGTCAGGAGACTGCCTGTGCGAATCGAGGCGATCGAACCCTTTTATAATGCTGCAGCGAGAGCGCGTAGCGATATATTGTGCCCCAAGAGTTATGTGACGCGTGTCAGCTTCAGAAAAGGCTTTATTGCGAGCAGCGTAAACGTCAGGAGACTGTCTGTGCAAATCAAGGCGATCCAGCCCTTTTCTAGTGCTGCAGCGAGAGCACCCAGTGATATATAGTGCCCTAAGCGTTATGCGACGCGTGTGTGTTTCAGCAAAGGCTTTATAGCGAGCAGCGTAAAGGTCAGGACACTGCCTGTGCAAATCAAGGCGATCGAACCCTTTTATAATGCTGCAGCGAGAGTCCGTAGCGATATATAGTGCCCCAAGAGTTATGCGACGTGTGTCAGCTTCGGAAAGGCTTTATTGCGAGCAGCGTAACCGTCAGGAGACTGCCTGTGCAAATCAATGCGATCCAACCCTTTTCTAGTGCTGCAGCGAGAGTGCTCAGTGATATATAATGCCCCAAGAAGTATGCGACGCGTGTAAGTTTCAGAAAAGGCTTTATTGCGAGCAGCGTAAACGTCAGGAGACTGCCTGTGCAAATCAAGGCGATCCACCCCTTTTCTAGTGCTGCAGCGAGAGCGCGCATCGATATATAGTGCCCCACGAGTTATGCGACGCGTGTCAGTCTCAGAAAAGTTTTTATTGCGAGCAGCGTAATCGTCAAGAGACTGCCTGTGCAAATCGAGGCGATCGAACCTTTTTATAATGCTGCAGCGAGAGCGCGTAGCGATATATAGTGCCCCAAGAGTTATGCGACGCGTGTCAGCTTCAGAAAAGGCTTTATTGCGAGCAGCGTAATCGTCAGGAGACTGCGTGTGCAAATCAAGGCGATCCAACCCTTTTCTAGTGATGCAGCGAGAGCGCGCAGTGATATATGGTGCCCCAATAGTTATGCGACGCGTGTCAGTTTCAGAAAACTCTTTATTGCGAGCAGCATAATCTTCAGGAGATTGCCTGTGCAAATCAAGGCGATCCAACTCTTTCTAGTGCTGCAGCGAGAGCGAACAGCAATATATCGCGCCCCAAATGGTATGCGACGCGTGTCAGTGTCAGAAAAGTCTTTATTGCGAGCTGCGTGATCGTCAAGAGACTGCCTGTGCAAATGAAGGCGATCCAACACTTTTCTAGTGCTGCAGCGAGAGTGCGCAGCGATATATAGTGCCCCAAGAGTTATGCAACGCGTGTCAGTTTCAGAAAAGGCTTTATTGCGAGCAGCTTAATCGCTAGGAGACTGCCTGTGCAAATCAAGGCGATCCAACTCTTTTCTAGTGCTGCAGCGAGAGCGCGCAGCGATATATAGTGCCCCAAGAGTTACGCGACGCGTGTCAGTTTCAGAAAAGTCTTTATTGCGAGCAGCATAATCGTCAGGAGACTGCCTGTGCAAATCAAGGCATTCCAACCATTTTCTAGTGCTGCAGCTAGAGCGTGCAGAGATATATCGCCCCCCAAATGTTATGCGAAGCGTGTCAGTTTCAGAAAAGTCCTTATTGCTAGCAGCGTAATCGCCAGGAGACTGCGTGTGCAAATCATGGCGATCCAACCCTTTTCCAGTGCTGCAGCGAGAGCGCGCAGCGATATATAGTGCCCAAAGAGTTATGCGACGCGTGTCAGTTTCAGAAAACTCTTTATTGCGAGCAGCATAATCTTCAGGGGATTGCCTGTGCAAATCAAGTCGATCCAACTCTTTCTAGTGCTGCAGCGAGAGCGAGCAGCAATATATCGCGCCCCAAATGGTATGCGACGTGTGTCAGTTTCAGAAAAGTCTTTATTGCGAGCAGCGTAATCGTCAGGAGACTGTCTGTGCAAATAAAGGCGATCCAACCTCTTTCTAGTGCTGCAGCGAGAGCGCGCAGCCATATATAGCCCCCCGAGTGTTATGGGACGCGTGTCAGTTTCAGAAAAGTTTTTATTGCAAGCAGCATAATCGTCAGGAAACTGCCTGTGCAAATCGAGGCGATCGAAGTCTTTTATAATGCTGCAGTGAGAGCGCGTAGCGATATATAGTGCCACAAGAGTTATGTGACACCTGTCAGCTTCAGAAAAGGCTTTATTGCGAGCAGCGTAAACGTCAGGAGACTGCCTGTGCAAATCAAGGCGATCCAACCCTTTTCTAGTGGTGCAGCGAGAGCGCGCAGTGATATATAGTGCCCCAAGAGTTACGCGACGCGTGTCAGTTTCAGAAAAGTCTTTATTGCGAGCAGCATAATCGTCAGGAGACTGCCTGTGCAAATCAAGGCGACCCAACCATTTTCTAGTGCTGCAGCGAGAGCGCGCAGCGATATATGGTGGCCCAAGAGTTATGCGACGCGTGTCAGTTTCAGAAAAGTCTTTATTGCGAGCTGCGTGATCGTCAAGAGACTGCCTGTGCAAATCAATGCGATCCAACACTTTTCTAGTTCTGCAGCGAGAGCGTGCAGCGATATATAGTGCCCCAAGAGTTATGCGACGCGTGTCAGTTTCAGAAAAGGCTTTATAGCGAGCAGCGTAATCGTCAGGAGACTGCCTGTGCAAATCAAGGCGATCCAACCCTTTTCTAGTGCTGCAGCGAGAGCACGCAGCGATATATAGTGCCCCAAGAGTTATGCGACGCGTGTCAGTTTCAGAAAAGTTTTTTTTGCGAGCAGCGTAATCGTCGGGAGACTGCCTGTGCAAATCGAGGTGATCCAACCCTTTTCTAACGTTCTAGCGAGAGCGAGCAGCGATATCATCATCATCATCATCATCATCAGCCTAGTTACGCCCACTGCAGGGCAAAGGCCTCTCCCATACTTCTCCAACTGCCCCGGTCATGTACTAATTGTGGCCATGTTGTCCCTGCAAACGTCTTAATGTCATCTGCCCACCTAACTTTCTGCCGCCCCCTGCTACGCTTCCCTTCTCTTGGAATCCAGTCCGTAGCTCTTAGTGACCATCGGTTATCTTCCCTCCTCATTACATGTCCGGCCCATGCCCATTTCTTTTTCTTGATTTCAACTAAGATGTCGTTTACCCGCGTTTGTTGCCTCACCCAATCTGCTCTTTTCTTATCCCTTAACGTTACACCCATCATTCTTCTTTCCATAGCTCGTTGCGTCGTTCTCAATTTCAGCAGAACCCTTTTCGTAAGCCTCCAGGTTTCTGCCCCATATGTGAGTACTGGTAACACACAGCTGTTGTACACTTTCCTTTTGAGGGATAGTGGCAACCTACTGTTCATGATTTGAGAATGCCTGCCAAACGCACCCCAACCCATTCTTATTCTTCTGGTTATTTCAGTCTCATGATCCGGATCCGTGGTCACTACCTGCCCTAAGTAGATGTATTCCCTTACCACTTCCAGTGTTTCGCTACCTATCGTAAACTGCTGTTCTCTTCTGAGACTGTTAAACAGTACTTTTGTTTTCTGCAGATTAATTTTCAGACCCACCCTTCTGCTTTGTCTCTCCAGGTCAGTGAGCATGCATTGCAATTGGTCTCCTGAGTTACTAAGCAAGGCAATATCATCAGCAAATCGCAAGTTGCTAAGGTATTCTCCATCAACTTTTATCCCCAATTCTTCCCACTCCAGGCCTCTGAATACCTCCTGTAAACATGCTGTGAATAGCATTGGAGATATCGTATCTCCCTGTCTGACGCCTTTCTTTATAGGGATTTTGTTGCTTTCTTTGTGAAGGACTACGGTGGCTGTAGAGCCGCTATAGATATCTTCCAGTATTTTTACATATGGCTCATCTACACCCTGATTCCGTAATGCCTCCATGACTGCTGAGGTTTCGACTGAATCAAACGCTTTCTCGTAATCAATGAAAGCTATATATAAGGGTTGGTTATATTCTGCACATTTCTCTATCACTTGATTGATAGTGTGAATATGGTCTATTGTTGAGTAGCCTTTACGGAATCCTGCCTGGTCCTTTGGTTGACAGAAGTCTAAGGTGTTCCTGATTCTATTTGCGATTACCTTAGTAAATACTTTGTAGGCAACGGACAGTAAGCTGATCGGTCTATAATTTTTCAAGTCTTTGGCGTCCCCTTTCTTATGGATTAGGATTATGTTAGCGTTCTTCCAAGATTCCGGTACGCTCGAGGTTATGAGGCATTGCGTATACAGGGTGGCCAGTTTCTCTAGAACAATCTGACCACCATCCTTCAACAAATCTGCTGTTACCTGATCCTCCCCAGCTGCCTTCCCCCTTTGCATAGCTCCTAAGGCTTTCTTTACTTCTTCTGGCGTTACCTGTGGGATTTCGAATTCCTCTAGGCTATTCTCTCTTCCACTATCGTCGTGGGTGCCACTGGTACTGTACAAATCTCTATAGAACTCCTCAGCCACTTGAACTATCTCGTCCATATTAGTAACGATATTGCCGGCTTTGTCTCTTAACGCACACATCTGATTCTTGCCTATTCCTAGTTTCTTCTTCACTGTTTTTAGGCTTCCTCCTTTCCTGAGAGCCTGTTCAATTCTATCCATATTATAGTTCCTGATGTCCGCTGTCTTACGCTTGTTGATTAACTTAGAAAGTTCTGCCAGTTCTATTCTAGCTGTAGGATTAGAGGCTTTCATATATTGGCGTTTCTTGATCAGATCTTTCGTCTCCTGCGATAGCTTACTGGTTTCCTGTCTAACGGCGTTACCACCGACTTCTATTGCGCACTCCTTGATGATGCCCATGAGATTGTCGTTCATTGCTTCAACACTAAGGTCCTCTTCCTGAGTTAAAGCCGAATACCTGTTCTGTAGTTTGATCCGGAATTCCTCTAGTTTTCCTCTTACCGCTAACTCATTGATTGGCTTCTTGTGTACCAGTTTCTTTCGTTCCCTCCTCAAGTCTAGGCTAATTCGAGTTCTTACCATCCTGTGGTCACTGCAGCGTACCTTGCCGAGCACGTCTACATCTTGAATGATGCCAGGGTTCGCGCAGAGTATGAAGTCGATTTCATTTCTAGTCTCACCATTCGGGCTCCTCCACGTCCACTTTCGGCTAACCCGCTTGCGGAAAAAGGTATTCATTATACGCATATTATTCTGTTCTGCAAACTCTACTAATAATTCTCCTCTGCTATTCCTAGAGCCTATGCCATATTCCCCCACTGACTTGTCTCCAGCCTGCTTCTTGCCTACCCTGGCATTGAAGTCGCCCATCAGTATAGTGTATTTTGTTTTGACTTTACCCATCGCCGATTCTACGTCTTCATAAAAGCTTTCGACTTCCTGGTCATCATGACTAGATGTAGGAGCGTAGACCTGTACAACCTTCATTTTGCACCTCTTATTAAGTTTCACAACAAGACATGCCACCCTCTCGTTAATGCTATAGAATTCCTGTATGTTACCAGCTATTTCCTTATTAATCAGGAATCCGACTCCTAGTTCTCGTCTCTCCGCTAAGCCCCGGTAACACAGTACATGCCCGCTTTTTAGCACTGTATATGCTTCTTTTGTCCTCCTAACCTCACTGAGCCCTATTATATCCCATTTACTACCCTCTAATTCCTCCAATAACACTGCTAGACTCGCCTCACTAGATAGCGTTCTAACGTTAAACGTTGCCAGGTTCAGATTCCAATGGCGGCCTGTCCGGAGCCAGGTATTCTTAGCACCCTCTGCAGCGTCACAGATCTGACCGCCGCCGTGGTCAGTTGCTTCGCGGCTGCTGGGGACTGAGGGCCGGGGTTCGATTGTTGTATTCATATAGGAGGTTGTGGCCAAGTACTGCACCAGGGTGGCCAATCCTGCTCTGGTGAGAGAGTGCGTTACCGGTTCTGGTCACCGGGATCAGGCCGCACTCCAGGCCTGTTTGTGCAATTTTCTCAACACACGGTTTTTTTTGTATTTTCCGGTGGAGAATAGCGCGGCACCGGGATTTGAATCACGGTCCTCTTGCACTGGAGACGGATACTCTACCGTCCCCGTAGGAGTTAAATTAAAAATTAATTTATGGGGTTTTACGTGACAAAACCACTTTCTGATTATGCACGCCGTAGTGGAGGACTCCGAAAATTTCGACCACCTGGGGTTCTTTAACGTGCACTTAATTCTAAGTACACGGGTGTTTTCGCATTTCGCCCCCATCGAAATGCGGCCGCCGTGGTCGGGGTCCGATCCCGCGACCTCGTGCTCAGCAGTCTAACACCATAACCACTGAGCAACCACGGCGGGTCCCGCAGGAGTTGTACGCCTCATTTAACCTACAGTGGTGCCCTACTTGGTCAGTCAAGGTGGACCAATCTGAGCTCGGTTATACCGCATGGATGGCACTCGGCTAGAGAACCTGGTATTTATGACCTGCACATGTGAGGCCATACATATTTGAAGATATATATCTATTTTTTTTTTTTAGGAGGGTTCCCGTACAGTGATAAAATAAAGGAAAAGACATTAAAAGAAAGAAAAAAAAGAAAGAAAAAGGGGCGGAAAAAAAAAAAGGAACATAACAGGTGATTTGAACTCGTGACCCTTCGATGTTGCCCGGAAAGATAGCTCAGTCGGTTGGTTCGTCAGGCCCCAGGCTACTTTCAAGCGCCACAGCTCCTCCTCCGAGCCTCACACTTACGTGGAAAGAGACTCATGTTGTCTTAAAACTGCCTTAAAATATTTAGACTTGAGGGAAAGCTTCGTTAGCAAACGATAGCACGGCAATCAGCACTCGAATATAATTATAACCCTAATACTAATTGTAAATATTCATCTCATCTATGGGATCTAATGCGCGCGCTGTTTCTTTGTCTCTGCGTGTAGTAGTTGAGAGAGCCAGTTTAAGGGCAGAGTAGTTGGAAGGCATACTTTCTAGGAAAAATGGCCGTTCAAGGAGAAGAGCGAACTCGAGCGGCTTTAGAGGCTAGGAAAACTGCCTTAAAATATTTAGACTTGAGGGAAAGCTTCGTTAACAAACTATAACACGGCAATCAGCACTCGAATACGACGAGAGAAATTACTGAGACGTGGAAAATTCCCTTGAAAAAAAATCTGGTTTGCTAGACAAATGCTCGTATGTATTGAACTTCTTAAAAATGAGGGGTGAAATATGCGCTCACCGAGAGGGCATCTTCAGCACGAGACATCCACAAGGCACCTTACAGAGATGTGGAGAGCTTCGCGGCCGGAACGAAGCATCCCTTCTCCGCCGGCCAAGAGGGGGAAACGTGCTTTCCGATCGCTCAAGGTTGCGCGGACAACGCATAGCTCTAGCGTCTAGGAAAAGCTTAACCAGGTGCGATGGCGGCACGCATAGCGTGGGAAGCTAGCCGCCAGAATAACTATACCAAGGACTGCTGCTGATGAGGGCGAAGTACCTTCGTGTAATTATAATAACCCTAATAAGACTACTTTCGAAAAAAAAAAAAAAAAGGAAACGGCACAGAGGGCTATACTACGAGAGCTATGACTGATAGTTTTCTATATATATATATATATATATATATATATATTCATCTCATCTATGGGATCGCATTCGCGCGCTGTTTCTTTGTCTCTGCGTGTAGTACAGTTAAGAGAGCCAGTTTAAGGGCGGAGAAGAAGAAAGAAGAGAAAAGCAAAAACTGCAGCGCCGTGGTTTTAAAGCGCACCCGTGGTAGAGAAACGGAATGCGATATAAGCGTGCGTAGCCATGATACGCACACGACAAACTGCCTTAAAATATTTAGACTTGAGGGAAAGCTTCGTTAGCAAACGATAGCACGGCAATCAGCACTCGAATATAATTATAACCCTAATACTAATTGTAAATATTCATCTCATCTATGGGATCTAATGCGCGCGCTGTTTCTTTGTCTCTGCGTGTAGTAGTTGAGAGAGCCAGTTTAAGGGCAGAGTAGTTGGAAGGCATACTTTCTAGGAAAAATGGCCGTTCAAGGAGAAGAGCGAACTCGAGCGGCTTTAGAGGCTAGGAAAACTGCCTTAAAATATTTAGACTTGAGGGAAAGCTTCGTTAACAAACTATAACACGGCAATCAGCACTCGAATACGACGAGAGAAATTACTGAGACGTGGAAAATTCCCTTGAAAAAAAATCTGGTTTGCTAGACAAATGCTCGTATGTATTGAACTTCTTAAAAATGAGGGGTGAAATATGCGCTCACCGAGAGGGCATCTTCAGCACGAGACATCCACAAGGCACCTTACAGAGATGTGGAGAGCTTCGCGGCCGGAACGAAGCATCCCTTCTCCGCCGGCCAAGAGGGGGAAACGTGCTTTCCGATCGCTCAAGGTTGCGCGGACAACGCATAGCTCTAGCGTCTAGGAAAAGCTTAACCAGGTGCGATGGCGGCACGCATAGCGTGGGAAGCTAGCCGCCAGAATAACTATACCAAGGACTGCTGCTGATGAGGGCGAAGTACCTTCGTGTAATTATAATAACCCTAATAAGACTACTTTCGAAAAAAAAAAAAGGAAACGGCACAGAGGGCTATACTACGAGAGCTATGACTGATAGTTTTCTATACATATATATATATATATATATATATATATATTCATCTCATCTATGGGATCGCATTCGCGCGCTGTTTCTTTGTCTCTGCGTGTAGTACAGTTAAGAGAGCCAGTTTAAGGGCGGAGAAGAAGAAAGAAGAGAAAAGCAAAAACTGCAGCGCCGTGGTTTTAAAGCGCACCCGTGGTAGAGAAACGGAATGCGATATAAGCGTGCGTAGCCATGATACGCACACGACAAACTGCCTTAAAATATTTAGACTTGAGGGAAAGCTTCGTTAGCAAACGATAGCACGGCAATCAGCACTCGAATATAATTATAACCCTAATACTAATTGTAAATATTCATCTCATCTATGGGATCTAATGCGCGCGCTGTTTCTTTGTCTCTGCGTGTAGTAGTTGAGAGAGCCAGTTTAAGGGCAGAGTAGTTGGAAGGCATACTTTCTAGGAAAAATGGCCGTTCAAGGAGAAGAGCGAACTCGAGCGGCTTTAGAGGCTAGGAAAACTGCCTTAAAATATTTAGACTTGAGGGAAAGCTTCGTTAACAAACTATAACACGGCAATCAGCACTCGAATACGACGAGAGAAATTACTGAGACGTGGAAAATTCCCTTGAAAAAAATCTGGTTTGCTAGACAAATGCTCGTATGTATTGAACTTCTTAAAAATGAGGGGTGAAATATGCGCTCACCGAGAGGGCATCTTCAGCACGAGACATCCACAAGGCACCTTACAGAGATGTGGAGAGCTTCGCGGCCGGAACGAAGCATCCCTTCTCCGCCGGCCAAGAGCGGGAAACGTGCTTTCCGATCGCTCAAGGTTGCGCGGACAACGCATAGCTCTAGCGTCTAGGAAAAGCTTAACCAGGTGCGATGGCGGCACGCATAGCGTGGGAAGCTAGCCGGCAGAATAACTATACCAAGGACTGCTGCTGATGAGGGCGAAGTACCTTCGTGTAATTATAATAACCCTAATAAGACTACTTTCGAAAAAAAAAAAAAAAAAAGGAAACGGCACAGAGGGCTATACTACGAGAGCTATGACTGATAGTTTTCTATATATATATATATATATATATATATATATATATATATATATATATATATATATATATATATATATATATATATATATATATATATTCATCTCATCTATGGGATCGCATTCGCGCGCTGTTTCTTTGTCTCTGCGTGTAGTACAGTTAATCGATATATCGCGCCCCAAATGTTATGCGACGGGTGTCAATTTCAGAAAAGTCTTTACTAAGAGCAGCGTAATCGTCAGCAGAGTGCCTGTGCAAATAAAGGCGATCCAACCTCTTTCTAGTGCTGCAGCGAGAGCGCGCAGCCATATATAGCCATCCGAGTGTTATGGGACGCGTGTCAGTTTCAGAAAAGTTTTTATTGCGAGCAGCATAATCGTCAGGAAACAGCCTGTGCAAATCGAGGCGATCGAACCCTTTTATAATGCTGCAGTGAGAGCGCGTAGCGATATATAGTGCCCCAAGAGTTATGTGACGCCTGTCAGCTTCCGAAAAGGCTTTATTGCGAGCAGCGTACACGTCAGGAGACTGCCTGTGCAAATCAAGGCGATCGAACCCTTTTCTAGTGGTGCAGCGAGAGCGCGCAGTGATACATAGTGCCCCAAGAGTTATGCGACGCGTGTAAGTTTCAGAAGAGGCTTTATAGCGAGCAGCGTAATCGTCAGGAGACTGCCTGTGCAAATCAAGGCGATCACACCCTTTTCTTTTGCTGGAGCGAGAGCGCGCAGCGATATATAGTGCCCCAAGAATTATGCGACGCGTGTCAGTTTCAGAAAATTCTTTATTGCGAGCAGCATAATCGTCGGGAGATCGCCTGTGCAAATCAAGGCGATCCAACCCTTTTCTAGTGCTGCAGCGAGCGCGCGCAGCTATATATAGTGTCCAAGAGTTATGCGACGCGTGACAGTTTCAGAAAAGTTTTTATTGCGAGCAGCGTAATCGTCAGGAGACTGCCTGTGCAAATCGAGGTGATCCAACCCTTTTCTAACGTTGTAGCGAGAGCGAGCAGCGATATATCGCGCCCGAAATGTTATGCGACGCGTGTTAGTTTCAGAAAAGTTTTTACTAAGAGCAGCGTAATCGTCAGGAGAATGCCCGTGCAAATAAAGGCGATCCAACCTCTTTCTAGTGCTGCAGCGAGAGCGCGCAGCCATATATAGCCCCCGAGTGTTATGCGATGCGTGGCAGTTTCAGAAAAGTTTTTATTGCGAGCAGCGTAATCGTCAGGAGACTGCCTGTGCGAATCGAGGCGATCGAACCCTTTTATAATGCTGCAGCGAGAGCGCGTAGCGATATATTGTGCCCCAAGAGTTATGTGACGCGTGTCAGCTTCAGAAAAGGCTTTATTGCGAGCAGCGTAAACGTCAGGAGACTGTCTGTGCAAATCAAGGCGATCCAGCCCTTTTCTAGTGCTGCAGCGAGAGCACGCAGTGATATATAGTGCCCTAAGCGTTATGCGACGCGTGTGTGTTTCAGCAAAGGCTTTATAGCGAGCAGCGTAAAGGTCAGGACACTGCCTGTGCAAATCAAGGCGATCGAACCCTTTTATAATGCTGCAGCGAGAGTCCGTAGCGATATATAGTGCCACAAGAGTTATGCGACGTGTGTCAGCTTCGGAAAAGGCTTTATTGCGAGCAGCGTAACCGTCAGGAGACTGCCTGTGCAAATCAATGCGATCCAACCCTTTTCTTGTGCTGCAGCGAGAGTGCTCAGTGATATATAATGCCCCAAGAAGTATGCGACGCGTGTAAGTTTCAGAAAAGGCTTTATTGCGAGCAGCGTAAACGTCAGGAGACTGCCTGTGCAAATCAAGGCGATCCAACCCTTTTCTAGTGCTGCAGCGAGAGCGCGCATCGATATATAGTGCCCCACGAGTTATGCGACGCGTGTCAGTCTCAGAAAAGTTTTTATTGCGAGCAGCGTAATCGTCAAGAGACTGCCTGTGCAAATCGAGGCGATCGAACCTTTTTATAATGCTGCAGCGAGAGCGCGTAGCGATATATAGTGCCCCAAGAGTTATGCGACGCGTGTCAGCTTCAGAAAAGGCTTTATTGCGAGCAGCGTAATCGTCAGGAGACTGCGTGTGCAAATCAAGGCGATCCAACCCTTTTCTAGTGCTGCAGCGAGAGCGCGCAGTGATATATGGTGCCCCAATAGTTATGCGACGCGTGTCAGTTTCAGAAAACTCTTTATTGCGAGCAGCATAATCTTCAGGAGATTGCCTGTGCAAATCAAGGCGATCCAACTCTTTCTAGTGCTGCAGCGAGAGCGAACAGCAATATATCGCGCCCCAAATGGTATGCGACGCGTGTCAGTGTCAGAAAAGTCTTTATTGCGAGCTGCGTGATCGTCAAGAGACTGCCTGTGCAAATGAAGGCGATCCAACACTTTTCTAGTGCTGCAGCGAGAGTGCGCAGCGATATATAGTGCCCCAAGAGTTATGCAACGCGTGTCAGTTTCAGAAAAGGCTTTATTGCGAGCAGCTTAATCGCTAGGAGACTGCCTGTGCAAATCAAGGCGATCCAACTCTTTTCTAGTGCTGCAGCGAGAGCGCGCAGCGATATATAGTGCCCCAAGAGTTACGCGACGCGTGTCAGTTTCAGAAAAGTCTTTATTGCGAGCAGCATAATCGTCAGGAGACTGCCTCTGCAAATCAAGGCAATCCAACCATTTTCTAGTGCTGCAGCTAGAGCGTGCAGAGATATATCGCCCCCCAAATGTTATGCGAAGCGTGTCAGTTTCAGAAAAGTCCTTATTGCTAGCAGCGTAATCGCCAGGAGACTGCGTGTGCAAATCATGGCGATCCAACCCTTTTCCAGTGCTGCAGCGAGAGCGCGCAGCGATATATAGTGCCCAAAGAGTTATGCGACGCGTGTCAGTTTCAGAAAACTCTTTATTGCGAGCAGCATAATCTTCAGGGGATTGCCTGTGCAAATCAAGTCGATCCAACTCTTTCTAGTGCTGCAGCGAGAGCGAGCAGCAATATATCGCGCTCCAAATGGTATGCGACGTGTGTCAGTTTCAGAAAAGTCTTTATTGCGAGCAGCGTAATCGTCAGGAGACTGTCTGTGCAAATAAAGGCGATCCAACCTCTTTCTAGTGCTGCAGCGAGAGCGCGCAGCCTTATATAGCCCCCCGAGTGTTATGGGACGCGTGTCAGTTTCAGAAAAGTTTTTATTGCAAGCAGCATAATCGTCAGGAAACTGCCTGTGCAAATCGAGGCGATCGAAGTCTTTTATAATGCTGCAGTGAGAGCGCGTAGCGATATATAGTGCCACAAGAGTTATGTGACACCTGTCAGCTTCAGAAAAGGCTTTATTGCGAGCAGCGTAAACGTCAGGAGACTGCCTGTGCAAATCAAGGCGATCCAACCCTTTTCTAGTGGTGCAGCGAGAGCGCGCAGTGATATATAGTGCCCCAAGAGTTATGCGACGCGTGTAAGTTTCAGAAAAGGCTTTATAGCTAGCAGCGTAATCGTCAGGAGACTGCCAGTGCAAATCAAGGTGATCACACCCTTTTCTATTGCTGGAGCGAGCGCGCGCAGCGATATATAGTGCCCCAGGAGTTATGCGACGCGTGTAAGTTTCAGAAAAGGCTTTATTGCGAGCAGCGTAAACGTCAGGAGACTGCCTGTGCAAATCAAGGCGATCCAACCCTTTTCTAGTGCTGCAGCGAGAGCGCGCAGCGATATATAGTGCCCCAAGAGTTATACGACGCGTGTCACCTTCAGAAAAGGCTTCATTGCGAGCAGCGTAATCGTCAGGAGACTGCGTGTGGAATTCAAGGCGCTCCAAGCTTTTTCCAGTGCTGCACCGAGAGCGCGCAGTGATATATAGTGCCCCAAGAGTTATGCGACGCGTGTCAGTTTCAGAAAAGTCTTTATTGCGAGCAGCGTAATCGTCAAGAGACTGCCTGTGCAAATCAAGCGATCTAACACTTTTCTACTGCTGCAGCGAGAGCGCGCAGCGATATATAGTGCCCCAAGGTTATGCGACGCGTGTCAGTTTCAGAAAAGGCTTTATTGCGAGCAGCTTAATCGCTAGGAGACTACCTGTGCAAATCAAGGCGATCCAACCCTTTTCTAGTGCTGCAGCGAGAGCGCGCAGTGATATATAATGCCCGAAGATTATGCGACGCGTGTCAGTTTCAGAAAAGTCTTTATTGCGAGCTGCGTGATCGTCAAGAGACTGCCTGTGCAAATCAAGGCGATCCAACTCTTTTCTAGTGCTGCAGCGAGAGCGCGCAGCGATATATATGCCCCAAGTGTTATGCGACGCGTGTCAGTTTCAGAAAAGTCTTTATTGCGAGCAGCGTAATCGTCAGGAGACTGCCTGTGCAAATCAAGGCAATCCAACCATTTTCTAGTGCTGCAGCTAGAGCGTGCAGAGATATATCGCCGCCCAAATGTTATGCGAAGCGTGTCAGTTTCAGAAAAGCCTTTATTGCTAGCAGCGTAATCGCCAGGAGACTGCGTGTGCAAATCATGGCGATCCAACCCTTTTCTAGTCCTGCAGCGAGAGCGCGCAGCGATATATAGTGCCCCAGGAGTTATGCGACGCGTGTCAGTTTCAGAAAAGGCTTTATTGCGAGCAGCGTAATCGCCAGGAGACTGCCTGTGCAAATGTAGGTGATCCAACCCTTTTCCAGTGCTGCAGCGAGAGCGCGCAGCGATATATAGTGCCCAAAGAGTTATGCGACGCGTGTCAGTTTCAGAAAACTCTTTATTGCGAGCAGCATAATCTTCAGGAGATTGCCTGTGCTAATCAAGGCGATCCAACTCTTTCTAGTGCTGCATCGAGAGCGAGCAGCAATATATCGCGCCCCAAATGGTATGCGACGCGTGTCAGTTTCAGAAAAGTCTTTATTGCGAGCAGCGTAATCGTCAGGAGACTGCCTGTGCAAATAAAGGCGATCCAACCTCTTTCTAGTGCTGCAGCGAGAGCGCGCACCCATATATAGCCCCCCGAGTGTTATGCGACGCGTGTCAGTTTCAGGAAAGGCTTTATTGCGAGCAGCGTAAACGTCAGGAGACTGCCTGTGCAAATCACGGCGATCCAGCCCTTTTCTAGTGCTGCAGCGAGAGCGCGCAGTGATATATAGTGCCCCAAGAATTATGCGACGCGTGTAAGTCTCAGAAACGGCTTTATTGCGAGCAGCGTAAACGTCAGGAGACTGCCTGTGCAAATCAATGATGATGATGATGATGATGTGTTGTGTTTAGTGGCGCAAGGGCCAGGTTTGGCCAAAGAGCGCCATGACAAGTGTTAATGTTGATGTACTATGGAAGATGTGACTTGGCTGTAAAGTGGCCTAAAAATATTCGCTGTAAAGTGCGTAAAATCTACGTGCTATAAAATTATGGCGATGATTAATGAAGAAAACTATGACCATTAAAATCCATCGTAGGAGAATGATGCAAAATGGAAAATGTATAAGATAGTAAAATTACTTGGAGCACTGCTGCCTCGCCAGAGCCCTTGAAACACAAGGGCCTAGAGGCGCGTGCTAAACGAAAGAGCTATCACAGCGGTATCCTCTGAAGAGAGGACCCGCTACGAACATGTGGGGCTAAGAACATGCAAGACAACATCTTTCAGGAAGCCCAGGACTGCGCTGGAGTCAAACAGCGGTTCTGGGCCGAGTAACATTACTGGATGAAAGGGGATGTGCTGGCGGTATGCTAAGGGAAAATGTTTCTTTCTTTCAGATTCGGCTGCCCGACACTCCAGAAGGACGTGGAGGACGGTCAGCCTCTCCCCGCATCTACCACAGGTTGGAGGCTCGTTTCCGGTGAGTAAAAAGTTATGTGTGCCAAATGTGTGTCCTATTCTTAGACGACAGAATAGGACATCTGTCCGGCGTGATTTTGTTACGGAACGCCAGAATCCTAACTGTGGCTTTATCACGTGGAGCTTATTATTTGTTTCCGCGTCCCATAGGCGTTGCCACTGGTTCCGTAGTATCCTCCGTAAGAAGGGCTTCAGGTCTGTGACAGGAACTGCAGCGGTGGGATTAGCAGAAAATGATGCAACTGACGTGGCCATCTGGTCCGCCAGAACGTTACCTTCGATGCCCCTATGACCTGGCACCCAGCATATGATGACATGCTGATTACCTACATACGCTTTACACAGAGCAGAATAGAGTTCGTTAATTACCGGATTTTTGTGGTTAGAGAATGCCATCAAGGCCTTCACAACACTAAGGGAGTCCGTATATATGACTGCTTTCTGGAGTTTTGATTTCCTGATATGCTTCACAGCCGACAATAGTGCGTAGGCCTCAGCCGTAAAGATACTAGTTTCCGGATGCAGTACGTCGGATTCCAAGAAGGATGGACCGACGGCTGCATAGGACACCCCCTCGCGTGACTTCGATGCGTCTGTGTAGAACTCCGTGCAGGAGTGTTTGTATTGGAGTTCCCGGAAATGCATTTGTATTTCAATCTGTGGAGCGTGTTTTGTAACTTGCATGAAAGATATATCGCATTCAATGTGCTGCCACTCCCAAGGAGGTAGCAGCTTGGCTGGCTGCATTAGGCGGAGCTCGAGGAGTGGGACATGCATTTCCTCACTAAGCTGCCTCACACGCATCGAAAAATGCCGTCTTACGGAAGGACGATTATGAAAGAGCGTAGCATATGTCATATCGTTAATGGTATTAAAACATGGATGTTGAGGATTAGAGTGGACTTTCAGGAAATATGTTTGGCTGATGTATGTTCTCTGCAGATGTAGTGACCACTCATTTGATTCTGCATATAAACTTTCTATGGGACTTGTTCTGAAAGCTCCAGTGGCCAGTCGGATTCCTAGATGGTGGACCGTATCTAGCATCTTTAGCGCGCTCGGGGCTGCAGAATGATAGATCACGGCACCGTAGTCCAACCGCGATCGGATGAGGCTCTTGTACAGATTCATTAAACATTTCCTGTCGCTGCCCCATGCTGTGTGGGATAACACTTTAAGTAAGTTCATTGTTCTTAAGCATTTGACCTTGAGGTACTTTATGTGTGGAATGAAAGTTAATTTCGAATCAAGTATGATGCCTAAGAACTTGTGTTCTTTGTTCATAGGAATTCGCTGACCATACATTTCGATACTGGGTTCTGCAATGAGCCCTCTCTTTCTTGTGAAAAGCACACAAGAACTTTTGTTGGGGTTGACTTTAAATCCGTTTTCTTCTGCCCATTTGGACACTTTGTTCAAGCCCTGTTGAACTTGCCTCCCACATACTGTAAGGTTGCAGGATTTGAATCCTATCTGTATGTCGTCTACGTAAACAGAATAAAAAAATGGCTGGCGGTAACGAGGCACGAAGGGTGTTTATTTTCACGATGAAGAGCGTGCAGCTAAGTACACCTCCTTGAGGTACACCAGTTTCCTGTATAAAAGGTCGCGACAATACATTGCCGACTTTCACACGAAATGTACGGTTGGACAAATAGCTTTCTATTAGGACGAGCATATTGCCACGGATGCCAATTCCCGACAAGTCTCTCAATATTCCATAGCGCCACGTAGTGTCGTACGCCTTCTCCATATCGAGGAATACGGATAGGAAATATTGTTTATGTAGAAAGACGTCGCGAATGTTTCCCTGAATGCGCACAAGGTGATCGGTTGTGGACCGCCCTTCTCTGAATCCACACTGAAAGGGATCGAGGATATTGTTGAGTTCAAGGTAATGTACAAGTCTGCGGTTAACCATTTTTTCAAAAAGCTTACAAAGACAATTTGTAAGAGCTATCGGACGGTAACTTGCCGCCAAGGAAGGATCCTTGCCCTGTTTAAGAACAGGGACCACAATCGCTTCTTTCCATGTGGATGGGAGGTTTCCCGCAGCCCAAATAGCGTTGAAAAGCGTGAGTAGTGTAAGTTTGGTTTCATCGTGTAAGTTTCTGATCATTTCGTACATGACCCTATCAGGTCCCGGCGCAGAGCCCCTGCATGTGGTCAAGGCAGCTCTCAACTCAGCAATATTGAAAGGCCGGTTATAAGGTTCATTCTGCCTGGATTTTCGTATTATGGGCTTACATTCTTCTATTTGTTTGTATTTCAAAAATGATTGCGAATAATGGTTTGAACTCGACACGCTCTCGAAGTGTTCCTCAAGTGAATCTGCCTGATCTTTTAGTGTTTCACCTTGTGTGTTTACCAAAGGAAGTGAATATGTTTGTCGCCCTTTTATCCTATTAACCCGGTTCCAGACTTTGGCCTCATCTGTATACGAGTTGATACCGGATAAAAACGTCTGCCAACTCTCTCTTCTAGCCTGTCGGCGTGTTCGCCTGCCTTGCGATTTCACTTTCTTAAAGTTAAACAGATTCTCCGCAGTGGGAGAGGCGCGTAGCAACCCCCACGCTTTGTTCTGTTTCTTACGAGCGATCCTACAGTCCTCGTTCCACCACGGGACACGCCGTTTGCATGCCAAGCCATTTACTTGTGATATACATTTAGTTGCGGCATCTATTATGAAGGCTGTAAAGTATTCCACGGCAGCATCAATTCCTAACGAGGACATCTCATCCCATGAAATATTACTGAGAGTTCGGAATTTCTCCCAGTCTGCTGTATCAATCTTCCACCTAGGAGCTTGTGGGGGAAATTCATTTTCTTTAGATGTTCTTAGCAATACGGGGAAGTGATCGCTCCCGTAAGGATTGCTCGTGACTTCCCATTCGAGTTCGAGCAGTAAAGAGGCGGAAACTATACTAAGATCTATTGACGAAAAGGTTCTGTTCGCAAGAGAGTAATATGTGGGTTCTTTCTTATTTAGAAGGCACGCTCCAGAAGAGTAAAGGAACTGTTCAACGAGACGCCCTCGCGCATCGATACGAGAGTCTCCCCACAAGGTGCTGTGTGCATTGAAATCGCCAAGAACAACATAGGGTTCTGGCAATTCATCTATTAATGACTGAAATTCATGTTTGCTTAGTTTGTAGTGTGGGGGTATATAAATCGAGCAAGTAGTGATAAGTTTGTTTAGAAAAACTATTCGAACCGCCACTGCTTCAAGGGCCGTTCGTAGCTGTAAATGTTGACATGCTATGCTCTTTTGGATTACAATTGCAACACCTCCCGATGATGCGATTGCGTCATCGCGATCTTTGCGAAAAGTAACATGCTGTCGGAGAAAGTTTGTGTGTTGTGTTTTTAGGTGTGTTTCCTGTAGACACAGCACTTTTGGATTGTGTTTGTGTATAATCTCTTGCACATCATCAAGGTTCCTAAGAAGACCTCTGACATTCCATTGAATGATTTGTGTATCCATGTTGAAAGTAAATAAGTGCTGTGTGTACGGAAATGGAGGTGATGATTTAGGTTACAGAGCTCTTTCTAGGCCCTGTAACGGGGGTTCTGGCCTTTCTGGAGCGTTCGAGGGAGCCTCGCCGCTCCTTAGGCGTTTGGTGCGCCTTGAGGACCGGAGTAGTGTCCATTGCCTCTTGTGAGGCGCCGGACACGTGCTATTGCGAGCGAGAAGTTACAAGAGAGAGTCCTGCCTTGGAGGGCAAGACCCCTGCGCCCACCAGCCCGGAGGTCGATGGGGCTCCCTGAGGGATTTGGCGGCGCTGGCCGTTGCCAGCGCTGGAGGGGGCCTCGGAGGTTGGGGCAGCCTCGGCTGCTCCCACCTTCGGGGTCGATGGCTCCGTCTGCTCGGTTGGCGGAGCAGCGCTAGCTGCAACCACCGGGGGGGCAGATGGCGTGACTGCCGACTCACTGACTGTGGGTCGGACAGCCGCCGGAGGCCGTTGTGACGCTGCCCCCTGACGCGCCACATCGGCAAAGGTTTTCTTTGGCAGGTGTGCTACCCGCCTTCGTGCCTCTTTGAACGATATATTCTCTTTTACTTTTATAGTCACAATTTCTTTTTCCTTCTTCCAGGAGGGGCACGACCGCGAGTACGCGGCGTGGTCCCCGTCACAGTTTACACAGTGTAGAGAGTTCTTACATGCTTCAGTGGCGTGTTCAAGGGCACTGCATTTGGCGCATGTTTGGCGGCCTCGGCAGCTCTGCGAGCTGTGGCCAAAACGTTGGCATTTGAAACATCTCAAGGGATTCGGCACATACGGTCTTATACGAAGCTTGATGTACCCGGCCTCGATTGACTCGGGCAGGACACTGGAGTTAAAGGTGAGTATTAGGTGTTTGGTCGCAATTTCTTTTCCGTCTCGCCTCATCTTGATTCTTCTGACATTTATGACATTCTGTTCGCTGAAGCCCTCCAAGAGCTCAGCCTCAGCCAGCTCCAATAAATCGTCATCGGAGACTACGCCACGGGTGGTATTCATGGTACGATGAGGAGTTACTGTTACTTTGGCGTCACCAAATGAAACTAGATTGGGTAGATTTTCATATTGTTTCTGGTTGCGGAGCTCCAAGAGGAGATCGCCGCTTGCCATCCTGGATGCTTTATAACCTGTACCAAAAACTTGGGTAAGAGACTTGGACACGAGGAATGGAGAAATTGTTCGCACGGGTTTGCCTGGCGTTTCAGAGTGCACTACATGGAAACGAGGAAAGGTTTCTTTTTGGCGGGCAAAAAATTCAAAGACATCATCGGTGCACCCCCTCTTGAGGGAGCGATCAGGTAATGGGGGGAAAGAAGAAGCCATAAGAGATTATAATTTCGGCAGTAACGCCAGCCACCCACCGTGGAGTCCTACAAGGGGACGCTGCAGGATCCGTAAAACACGGCCTGCAAACGCCAGCAGTACGTTACCACTATAACCAGATACGAAATAACCTAGGTTGGCTATTCACACAAGGTTAACCCTTGCTGCCTGGAAAAATTGGAAGTAAGTGGAAGCTAGGAGAAGACAGGAAAGATAAAAAGTGAGAGAAAGACGAAGATTAGAGGAAGAGAGAGACAGGAAAAGGCAACTACCGATTTCCCCCGGGTGGGTCAGTCCGGGGGTGCCGTCTACGTGAAGCCGAGGCCAAAGGGGTGTGTTGCCGCCGCCGAGGGGCCGTAAAGGTCCAAACACCCGGCATTGGCTCAACCCCCAGGATCCCCTTTTCCCCGGACACGGCTAAGCCGCGCACGGCTACACGCGGGAGGGTCCAGCCCTCGTGTGCTCGGGTCCGTGGTGTCGCAACACACCAAACGCCTGCTGACGCAGACGCCCCTGCGGGGGGTGTGTGCAAATCAAGGCGATCCAACACTTTTCTAGTGCTGCAGAGAGAGCGCGCAGCGATATATAGTGCCCCAAGAGTTATGCGACGCGTGTCAGTTTCAGAAAAGTCTTTATTGCGAGCAGCGTAATCGTCAGGAGACTGCCTGTGCAAATCGAGGCGATCGAACCTATTTATAATGCTGCAGCGAGAGCGCGTAGCGATATATATTGCCCCAAGAGTTATGCGACGCGTGTCAGCTTCAGAAAAGGCTTTATTGCGAGCAGCGCAATCGTCAGGAGACTGCGTGTGCAAATCAAGGCGAGCCAACCCTTTTCTAGTGCTGCAGCGAGAGCGCGCAGTGATATATAGTTCCCCAAGAGTTGTGCG
This sequence comes from Dermacentor andersoni, assembly GCF_023375885.2. NCBI lineage: Eukaryota > Metazoa > Arthropoda > Arachnida > Ixodida > Ixodidae > Dermacentor > Dermacentor andersoni. Next base: position 94,285,544 of record NC_092819.1, on the reverse strand, counting down.
ACGCGTGTCAGTTTCAGAAAAGGCTTTATTGCGAGCAGCGTAATCGTCAGGAGACTGCCTGTGCAAATCAAGGCGATCCAACACTTTTCTCGTGCTACAGCGAGAGCGCGTAGCGATATATAGTGCCCCAAGAGTTATGTGACGCCTGTAAGCTTCCGAAAAGGCTTTATTGCGAGCAGCTTAAACGTCAGGAGACTGCCTGTGCAAATCTAGGCGATCCAACCCTTTTCTAGTGGTGCAGCGTGAGCGCGCAGTGATACATAGTGCCCCAAGAGTCATGCGACGCGTGTAAGTTTCAGAAAAGGCTTTATAGCGAGCAGCGTAATCGTCAGGAGACTGCCTTTGCAAATCAAGGCGATCACACCCTTTTCTATTGCTGGAGCGAGAGCGCGCAGCGATATACAGTGCCCCAAGAGTTATGCGACGCGTGTAAGTTTCAGAAAAGGCTTTATTGCGGGCAGCGTAAACGTCAGGAGACTGCCTCTGCAAATCAAGGCGATCCAACCCTTTTCTAGTGCTGCAGCGAGAACGCGCAGCGATATATAGTGCCCCAAGAGTTATGCGACGCGTGTCAGTTTCAGAAAAGTCTTTATTGCGAGCAGCGTAATCGTCAGGAGACTGCCTGTGCAAATCAAGGCGATCCAACACTTTTCTCGTGCTGCAGCGAGAGCGCGCAGCAATATATTGTGCCCCAAGAGTTATGCGACGCGTGTCAGTTTCAGAAAAGTTTCTATTGCGAGCAGCGTAATCGTCAGGAGACTGCCTGTGCAAATCGAGGTGATCCAACCCTTTTCTAACTTTGTAGCGAGAGCGAGCAGCGATATATAGTGCCCCAAGAGTTATGCGACGCGTGTCAGTTTCAGAAAAGTCTTTATTGCGAGCAGCGTAATCGTCAGGAGACTGCCTGTGCAAATCAAGGCAATCCAACCCTTTTCTAGTGCTGCGGCGAGAGCGCGCAGCGATATATAGTGCCCCAAGAGTTATACGACGCGTGTCAGTTTCAGAAAAGGCTTTATTGCGAGCAGCTTAATCGCTTGGAGACTGCCTGTGCAAATCGAGGCGATCGAACCCTTTTCTAATGCTGCGGCGAGAGCGCGTAGCGATATATAGTGCCCCAAGAGTTATGCGACGCGTGTCAGCTTCAGAAAAGGCTTTATTGCGAGCAGCGTAAACGTCAGGAGACTGCCTGTGCAAATCAAGGCGATCCAACCCTTTTCTAGTGCTGCAGCGAGAGCGCGCAGTGATATATAGTGCCCCAAGAGTTATGCGACTCGTGTAAGTTTTAGAAAAGCCTTTATTTCGAGCAGCGTAAACGTCAGGAGACTGGCTGTGCAAATCAAGGCGATCCATCCCTTTTCTAGTGCTGCAGCGAGAGCACGCAGCGATATATAGTGCCCCAAGAGTTATGCGACGTGTGTCAGTTTCAGAAAAGTTTTTTTTGCGAGCAGCGTAATCGTCAGGAGACTGCCTGTGCAAATCCAGGTGATCCAACCCTTTTCTAACGTTCTAGCAAAAGCGAGCAGCGATATATCGCGCCCCAAATGTTATGCGACGCGTGTCAGTTTCAGAAAAGTTTTTATTGCGAGCAGCGTAATCGTCAGGAGACTGCCTCTGCAAATCAAGGCGATCGAACCCTTTTATAATGCTGCAGCGAGAGCGCGTAGCGATATATAGTGCCCCAAGAGTTATGCGACGCGTGTCAGCTTCAGAAAAGGCTTTATTGCGAGCAGCGTAATCGTCCGGAGACTGCGTGTGCAAATCAAGGCGATCCAACCCTTTTCTAGTGCTGCAGCGAGAGCGCGCAGTGATATATGGTGCCCCAATAGTTATGCGACGCGTGTCAGTTTCAGAAAAGGCTTTATTGCGAGCAGCATAATCTTCAGGAGATTGCCTGTGCAAATCAAGGCGATCCAACTCTTTCTAGTGCTGCAGCGAGAGCGAGCAGCAATATATCGCGCCCCAAATGGTATGCGACGCGTGTCAGTTTCAGAAAAGTCTTTATTGCGAGCAGCGTAATCGTCAGGAGACTGCCTGTGCAAATAAAGGCGATCCAACCTCTTTCTAGTGCTGCAGCGAGAGCGCGCACCCATATATAGCCCCCCGAGTGTTATGCGACGCGTGTCAGTTTCAGAAAAGTTTTTATTGCGAGCTGCGTAATCGTCAGGAGACTGCCTGTGCAAATGGAGGCTGTCGAACCCTGTTATAATGCTGCAGCGAGAGCGCGCAGTGATATATAGTTCCCCAAGAGGTATGCGACGCGTGTCAGTTTCAGAAAAGTCTTTATTGCGAGCAGCGTAATCGTCAGGAGACTGCCTGTGCAAATAAAGGCGATCCAACCTCTTTCTAGTGCTGCAGCGAGAGCGCGCACCCATATATAGCCCCCCGAGTGTTATGCGACGCGTGTCAGTTTCAGAAAAATTTTTATTGCGAGCTGCGTAATCGTCAGGAGACTGCCTGTGCAAATGGAGGCTGTCGAACCCTGTTATAATGCTGCAGCGAGAGCGCGCAGTGATATATAGTTCCCCAAGAGGTATGCGACGCGTGTCAGTTTCAGAAAAGGCTTTATTGCGAGCAGCGTAAACGTCAGGAGACTGCCTGTGCAAATCAAGGCGATCCAACCCTTTTCTAGTGCTGCAGCGAGAGCGCGCAGCGATATATAGTGCCCCAAGAGTTATGCGACGCGTGTCAGTTTCAGAAAAGTTTCTATTGCGAGCAGCTTAATCGTCAGGAGACTGCCTGTGCAAATCGAGGCGATCGAACTTTTTTATAATGCTGCAGCGAGAGCGCGTAGCGATATATAGTGCCCCAAGAGTTATGCGACGCGTGTCAGCTTCAGAAAAGGCTTTATTGCGAGCAGCGTAATCGTCAGGAGACTGCCTCTGCAAATCAAGGCGATCGAACCCTTTTATAATGCTGCAGCGAGAGCCCGTAGCGATATATAGTGCCCCAAGAGTTATGCGACGTGTGTCAGCTTCGGAAAAGGCTTTATTGCGAGCAGCGTAACCGTCAGGAGACTGCCTGTGCAAATCAAGGCGATCCAACCCTTTTCTAGTGCTGCAGCGAGAGTGCTCAGTAATATATAGTGCCCCAAGAATTATGCGACGCATGTAAGTTTCAGAAAAGCCTTTATTGCGAGCAGCGTAATCCCCAGGAGACTGCCTGTGCAAATCTAGGCGATCCAACCCTTTTCCAGTGCTGCAGCGAGAGCGCGCAGCGATATATAGTGCCCAAAGAGTTATGCGACGCGTGTCAGTTTCAGAAAACTCTTTATTGCGAGCAGCATAATCTTCAGGAGATTGCCTGTGGAAATCAAGGCGATCCAACTCTTTCTAGTGCTGCAGCGATAGCGAGCAGCAATATATCGCGCCCCAAATGCTATGCGACGCGTGTCAGTTTAAGAAAAATCTTTATTGCGAGCAGCGTAATCGTCAGAAGACTGCCTGTGCAAATAAAGGCGATCCAACCTCTTTCTAGTTCTGCAGCGAGAGCGCGCACCCATATATAGCCCCCCGAGTGTTATGCGACGCGTGTCAGTTTCAGAAAAGTTTTTATTGCGAGCTGCGTAATCGTCAGGAGACTGCCTGTGCAAATGGAGGCGATCGAACCCTGTTATAATGCTGCAGCGAGAGCGCGTAGCGATAAATAGTGCCCCAAGAGTTATGTGACGCGTGTCAGCTTCAGGAAAGGCTTTATTGCGAGCAGCGTAAACGTCAGGAGACTGCCTGTGCAAATCAAGGCGATCCAGCCCTTTTCTAGTGCTGCAGCGAGAGCGCGCAGCGATATATAGTGCCCCAAGAGTTATGCGACGTGTGTCAGCTTCGGAAAAGGCTTTATTGCGAGCAGCGTAACCGTCAGGAGACTGCCTGTGCAAATGGAGGAGATCGAACCCTGTTATAATGCTGCAGCGAGAGCGCGTACCGATATATAGTGCCCCAAGAGTTATGTGACGCGTGTCAGCTTCAGGAAAGGCTTTATTGCGAGCAGCGTAAACGTCAGGAAAATACCTGTGCAAATCAAGGCAATCTAACCCGCTTCTTGTGCTGCAGCGAGAGCGCGCAGTGATATATAGTGCCCCAAGAAGTTTGCGACGCGTGTCAGTTTCAGAAGTCTTTATTGCGAGCAGCGTAATCGTCAGGAGACTGCCTGTGCAAATCAAGGCGACCCAACCATTTTCTAGTGCTGCAGCGAGAGCGCGCAGCGATATATGGTGGCCCAAGAGTTATGCGACGCGTGTCAGTTTCAGAAAAGTCTTTATTGCGAGCTGCGTGATCGTCAAGAGACTGCCTGTGCAAATCAATGCGATCCAACACTTTTCTAGTGCTGCAGCGAGAGCGTGCAGCGATATATAGTGCCCCAAGAGTTATGCGACGCTTGTCAGTTTCAGAAAAGGCTTTATAGCGAGCAGCGTAATCGTCAGGAGACTGCCTGTGCAAATCAAGGCGATCCAACCCTTTTCTAGTGCTGCAGCGAGAGCACGCAGCGATATATAGTGCCCCAAGAGTTATGCGACGCGTGTCAGTTTCAGAAAAGTTTTTTTTTTGCGAGCAGCGTAATCGTCGGGAGACTGCCTGTGCAAATCGAGGTGATCCAACCCTTTTCTAACGTTCTAGCGAGAGCGAGCAGCGATATATCGCGCCCCAAATGTTATGCGACGCGTGTCAATTTCAGAAAAGTCTTTACTAAGAGCAGCGTAATCGTCAGCAGACTGCCTGTGCAAATAAAGGCGATCCAACCTCTTTCTAGTGCTGCAGCGAGAGCGCGCAGCCATATATAGCCATCCGAGTGTTATGGGACGGGTGTCAGTTTCAGAAAAGTTTTTATTGCGAGCAGCATAATCGTCAGGAAACTGCCTGTGCAAATCGAGGCGATCGAACCCTTTTATAATGCTGCAGTGAGAGCGCGTAGCGATATATAGTGCCCCAAGAGTTATGTGACGCCTGTCAGCTTCCGAAAAGGCTTTATTGCGAGCAGCTTAAACGTCAGGAGACTGCCTGTGCAAATCAAGGTGATCCAACCCTTTTCTAGTGGTGCAGCGAGAGCGCGCAGTGATACATAGTGCCCCAAGAGTTATGCGACGCGTGTAAGTTTCAGAAAAGGCTTTATAGCGAGCAGCGTAATCGTCAGGAGACTGCCTTTGCAAATCAAGGCGATCACACCCTTTTCTATTGCTGGAGCGAGAGCGCGCAGCGATATATAGTGCCCCAGGAGTTATGCGACGCGTGTAAGTTTCAGAAAAGGCTTTATTGCGAGCAGCGTAAACGTCAGGAGACTGCCTGTGCAAATGAAGGCGATCCAACCCTTTTCTAGTGTTGCAGCGAGAGCGCGCAGCGATATATAGTGCCCCAAGAATTATGCGACGCGTGTCAGTTTCAGAAAATTCTTTATTGCGAGCAGCATAATCGTCGGGAGATTGCCTGTGCAAATCAAGGCGATCCAACCCTTTTCTAGTGTTGCAGCGAGAGCGCGCAGCGATATATAGTGCCCCAAGAATTATGCGACGCGTGTCAGTTTCAGAAAATTCTTTATTGCGAGCAGCATAATCGTCGGGAGATTGCCTGTGCAAATCAAGGCGATCCAACCCTTTTCTAGTGCTGCAGCGAGCGCGCGCAGCGATATATAGTGTCCAAGAGTTATGCGACGCGTGTCAGTTTCAGAAAAGTTTTTATTGCGAGCAGCGTAATCGTCAGGAGACTGCCTGTGCAAATCGAGGTGATCCAACCCTTTTCTAACGTTGTAGCGAGAGCGAGCAGCGATATATCGCGCCCGAAATGTTATGCGACGCGTGTTATTTTCAGAAAAGTTTTTACTAAGAGCAGCGTAATCGTCAGGAGAATGCCCGTGCAAATAAAGGCGATCCAACCTCTTTCTAGTGCTGCAGCGAGAGCGCGCAGCCATATATAGCCCCCGAGTGTTATGTGACGCCTGTAAGCTTCCGAAAAGTTTTTATTGCGAGCAGCGTAATCGTCAGGAGACTGCCTGTGCGAATCGAGGCGATCGAACCCTTTTATAATGCTGCAGCGAGAGCGCGTAGCGATATATTGTGCCCCAAGAGTTATGTGACGCGTGTCAGCTTCAGAAAAGGCTTTATTGCGAGCAGCGTAAACGTCAGGAGACTGTCTGTGCAAATCAAGGCGATCCAGCCCTTTTCTAGTGCTGCAGCGAGAGCACGCAGTGATATATAGTGCCCTAAGCGTTATGCGACGCGTGTGTGTTTCAGCAAAGGCTTTATAGCGAGCAGCGTAAAGGTCAGGACACTGCCTGTGCAAATCAAGGCGATCGAACCCTTTTATAATGCTGCAGCGAGAGTCCGTAGCGATATATAGTGCCCCAAGAGTTATGCGACGTGTGTCAGCTTCGGTAAAGGCTTTATTGCGAGCAGCGTAACCGTCAGGAGACTGCCTGTGCAAATCAATGCGATCCAACCCTTTTCTAGTGCTGCAGCGAGAGTGCTCAGTGATATATAATGCCCCAAGAAGTATGCGACGCGTGTAAGTTTCAGAAAAGGCTTTATTGCGAGCAGCGTAAACGTCAGGAGACTGCCTGTGCAAATCAAGGCGATCCAACCCTTTTCTAGTGCTGCAGCGAGAGCGCGCATCGATATATAGTGCTCCACGAGTTATGCGACGCGTGTCAGTCTCAGAAAAGTTTTTATTGCGAGCAGCGTAATCGTCAAGAGACTGCCTGTGCAAATCGAGGCGATCGAACCTTTTTATAATGCTGCAGCGAGAGCGCGTAGCGATATATAGTGCCCCAAGAGTTATGCGACGCGTGTCAGCTTCAGAAAAGGCTTTATTGCGAGCAGCGTAATCGTCAGGAGACTGCGTGTGCAAATCAAGGCGATCCAACCCTTTTCTAGTGCTGCAGCGCGAGCGCGCAGTGATATATGGTGCCCCAATAGTTATGCGACGCGTGTCAGTTTCAGAAAACTCTTTATTGCTAGCAGCATAATCTTCAGGAGATTGCCTGTGGAAATCAAGGCGATCCAACTCTTTCTAGTGCTGCAGCGAGAGCGAGCAGCAATATATCGCACCCCAAATGGTATGCGAAGCGTGTCAGTGTCAGAAAAGTCTTTATTGCGAGCACCGTAAACGTCAGGAGACTGCCTGTGCAAATCAATGCGATCCAACCCTTTTCTAGTGCTGCAGCGAGAGTGCTCAGTGATATATAATGCCCCAAGAAGTATGCGACGCGTGTAAGTTTCAGAAAAGGCTTTATTGCGAGCAGCGTAAACGTCAGGAGACTGCCTGTGCAAATCAAGGCGATCCAACCCTTTTCTAGTGCTGCAGCGAGAGCGCGCATCGATATATAGTGCCCCACGAGTTATGCGACGCGTGTCAGTCTCAGAAAAGTTTTTATTGCGAGCAGCGTAATCGTCAACAGACTGCCTGTGCGAATCGAGGCGATCGAACCTTTTTATAATGCTGCAGCGAGAGCGCGTAGCGATATATAGTGCCCCAAGAGTTATGCGACGCGTGTCAGCTTCAGAAAAAGCTTTATTGCGAGCAGCGTAATCGTCAGGAGACTGCGTGTGCAAATCAAGGCGATCCAACCCTTTTCTAGTGCTGCAGCGAGAGCGCGCAGTGATATATGGTGCCCCAATACTTATGCGACGCGTGTCAGTTTCAGAAAACTCTTTATTGCTAGCAGCATAATCTTCAGGAGATTGCCTGTGCAAATCAAGGCGATCCAACTCTTTCTAGTGCTGCAGCGAGAGCGAGCAGCAATATATCGCGCCCCAAATGGTATGCGACGCGTGTCAGTTTCAGAAAAGTCTTTATTGCGAGCAGCGTAATCGTCAGGAGACTGCCTGTGCAAATCAAGGCGACCCAACCATTTTCTAGTGCTGCAGCGAGAGCGCGCAGCGATATATGGTGGCCCAAGAGTTATGCGACGCGTGTCAGTTTCAGAAAAGTCTTTATTGCGAGCTGCGTGATCGTCAAGAGACTGCCTGTGCAAATCAATGCGATCCAACACTTTTCTAGTGCTGCAGCGAGAGCGTGCAGCGATATATAGTGCCCCAAGAGTTATGCGACGCGTGTCAGTTTCAGAAAAGGCTTTATAGCGAGCAGCGTAATCGTCAGGAGACTGCCTGTGCAAATCAAGGCGATCCAACCCTTTTCTAGTGTTGCAGCGAGAGCACGCAGCGATATATAGTGCCCAAAGAGTTATGCGACGCGTGTCAGTTTCAGAAAAGTTTTTTTTGCGAGCAGCGTAATCGTCGGGAGACTGCCTGTGCAAATCGAGGTGATCCAACCCTTTTCTAACGTTCTAGCGAGAGCGAGCAGCGATATATCGCGCCCCAAATGTTATGCGACGGGTGTCAATTTCAGAAAAGTCTTTACTAAGAGCAGCGTAATCGTCAGCAGACTGCCTGTGCAAATAAAGGCGATCCAACCTCTTTCTAGTGCTGCAGCGAGAGCGCGCAGCCATATATAGCCATCCGAGTGTTATGCGACGCGTGTAAGTTTCAGAAAAGGCTTTATAGCTAGCAGCGTAATCGTCAGGAGACTGCCAGTGCAAATCAAGGTGATCACACCCTTTTCTATTGCTGGAGCGAGCGCGCGCAGCGATATATAGTGCCCCAGGAGTTATGCGACGCGTGTAAGTTTCAGAAAAGGCTTTATTGCGAGCAGCGTAAACGTCAGGAGACTGCCTGTGCAAATCAAGGCGATCCAACCCTTTTCTAGTGCTGCAGCGAGAGCGCGCAGCGATATATAGTGCCCCAAGAGTTATACGACGCGTGTCACCTTCAGAAAAGGCTTCATTGCGAGCTGCGTAATCGTCAGGAGACTGCGTGTGGAATTCAAGGCGCTCCAAGCTTTTTCCAGTGCTGCACCGAGAGCGCGCAGTGATATATAGTGCCCCAAGAGTTATGCGACGCGTGTCAGTTTCAGAAAAGTCTTTATTGCGAGCAGCGTAATCGTCAAGAGACTGCCTGTGCAAATCAAGCGATCTAACACTTTTCTACTGCTGCAGCGAGAGCGCGCAGCGATATATAGTGCCCCAAGGTTATGCGACGCGTGTCAGTTTCAGAAAAGGCTTTATTGCGAGCAGCTTAATCGCTAGGAGACTACCTGTGCAAATCAAGGCGATCCAACCCTTTTCTAGTGCTGCAGCGAGAGCGCGCAGTGATATATAATGCCCGAAGATTATGCGACGCGTGTCAGTTTCAGAAAAGTCTTTATTGCGAGCAGCGTAATCGCCAGGAGACTGCGTGTGCAAATCATGGCGATCCAACCCTTTTCTAGTCCTGAATGGAGAGCGTGCAGCGAAATATTGTGCCCCAAGACTTATGCGACGCGTGTCAATTTCAGAAAGTGCTTCATTGCGAGCGGCGTAATCGCCAGGAGACTGCCTGTGCAAATCTAGGCGATCCAACCCTTTTCCAGCGCTGCAGCGAGAGCGCGCAGCGATATATGGTGCCCCAAGAGATATGCAACGCGTGTCAGTTTCAGAAAACTCTTTATTGCGAGCAGCATAATCGTCAGGAGACAGCCTGTGCAAATCAAGGCGATCCAACCCTTTTCTAGTGCTGCAGCGATAGCGCGCAGCGAGATATAGTGCCCCAAGAGTTATGCGACGCGTGTCAGCTTCAGAAAAGGCTTCATTGCGAGCAGCGTAATCGTCAGGAAACTGCCTGTGCAAATCGAGGCGATCGAACCCTTTTCTAGTGCTGCAGCGAGAGCGCGCAGTGATATATAGAGCCCCAAGAGTTATGCGACGCGTGTCAGTTTCAGAAAAGTCTTTGTTGCGAGCAGCGTAATCGTCAGGAGACTGCCTGTGCAAATCATGGCGATCCAACCCTTTTCTAGTCCTGCAGCGAGAGCGCGCAGCGATATATAGTGCCCCAAGAGTTATGCGACGCGTGTCAGTTTCAGAAAAGGCTTTATTGCGAGCAGTGTAATCGCCAGGAGACTGCCTGTGCAAATCTAGGCGATTCAACCCTTTTCTAACGTTCTAGCGAGAGCGAGCAGCGATATATCGCGCCCCAAATGTTATGCGACGGGTGTCGATTTCAGAAAAGTCTTTACTAAGAGCAGCGTAATCGTCAGCAGACTGCCTGTGCAAATAAAGGCGATCCAACCTCTTTCTAGTGCTGCAGCGAGAGCGCGCAGCCATATATAGCAATCCGAGTGTTATGCGACGCGTGTAAGTTTCAGAAAAGGCTTTATAGCTAGCAGCGTAATCGTCAGGAGACTGCCAGTGCAAATCAAGGTGATCACACCCTTTTCTATTGCTGGAGCGAGCGCGCGCAGCGATATATAGTGCCCCAGGAGTTATGCGACGCGTGTAAGTTTCAGAAAAGGCTTTATTGCGAGCAGCGTAAACGTCAGGAGACTGCCTGTGCAAATCAAGGCGATCCAACCCTTTTCTAGTGCTGCAGCGAGAGCGCGCAGCGATATATAGTGCCCCAAGAGTTATACGACGCGTGTCACCTTCAGAAAAGGCTTCATTGCGAGCTGCGTAATCGTCAGGAGACTGCGTGTGGAATTCGAGGCGCTCCAAGCTTTTTCCAGTGCTGCACCGAGAGCGCGCAGTGATATATAGTGCCCCAAGAGTTATGCGACGCGTGTCAGTTTCAGAAAAGTCTTTATTGCGAGCAGCGTAATCGTCAAGAGACTGCCTGTGCAAATCAAGCGATCTAACACTTTTCTACTGCTGCAGCGAGAGCGCGCAGCGATATATAGTGCCCCAAGGTTATGCGACGCGTGTCAGTTTCAGAAAAGGCTTTATTGCGAGCAGCTTAATCGCTAGGAGACTACCTGTGCAAATCAAGGCGATCCAACCCTTTTCTAGTGCTGCAGCGAGAGCGCGCAGTGATATATAATGCCCGAAGATTATGCGACGCGTGTCAGTTTCAGAAAAGTCTTTATTGCGAGCAGCGTAATCGCCAGGAGACTGCGTGTGCAAATCATGGCGATCCAACCCTTTTCTAGTCCTGAATGGAGAGCGCGCAGCGAAATATTGTGCCCCAAGACTTATGCGACGCGTGTCAATTTCAGAAAGTGCTTCATTGCGAGCGGCGTAATCGCCAGGAGACTGCCTGTGCAAATCTAGGCGATCCAACCCTTTTCCAGCGCTGCAGCGAGAGCGCGCAGCGATATATGGTGCCCCAAGAGATATGCAACGCGTGTCAGTTTCAGAAAACTCTTTATTGCGAGCAGCATAATCGTCAGGAGACAGCCTGTGCAAATCAAGGCGATCCAACCCTTTTCTAGTGCTGCAGCGATAGCGCGCAGCGAGATATAGTGCCCCAAGAGTTATGCGACGCGTGTCAGCTTCAGAAAAGGCTTCATTGCGAGCAGCGTAATCGTCAGGAAACTGCCTGTGCAAATCGAGGCGATCGAACCCTTTTCTAGTGCTGCAGCGAGAGCGCGCAGTGATATATAGAGCCCCAAGAGTTATGCGACGCGTGTCAGTTTCAGAAAAGTCTTTGTTGCGAGCAGCGTAATCGTCAGGAGACTGCCTGTGCAAATCATGGCGATCCAACCCTTTTCTAGTCCTGCAGCGAGAGCGCGCAGCGATATATAGTGCCCCAAGAGTTGTGCGACGCGTGTCAGTTTCAGAAAAGGCTTTATTGCGAGCAGTGTAATCGCCAGGAGACTGCCTGTGCAAATCTAGGCGATTCAACCCTTTTCCAGTGCTGCAGCGAGAGCGCGCAGCGATATATATTGCCCCAAGAGTTATGCGACGCGTGTCAGTTTCAGAAAACTCTTTATTGCGAGCAGCATAATCGTCAGGAGACTGCCTGTGCAAATTAAGGCGATCCAACCCTTTTCTAGTGCTGCAGCGAGAGCGCGCAGCGATATATAGTGCCCCAAGAGTTATGCGACGCGTGTCAGTTTCAGAAAAGTCTTTATTGCGAGCAGCGTAATCGTCAGGAGACTGCCTGTGCAAATCAAGGCGATCCAACCCTTTTCTAGTGTTGCAGCGAGAGCGCGCAGCGATATATAGTGCCCCAAGAGGTATGCGACGCGTGTAAGTTTCAGAAAAGGCTTTATTGCGAGCACCGTAAACGTCAGGAGACTGCCGTTGCAAATCAAGGCGATCCAACCTTTTTCTAGTGCTGCAGTGAGAGCGCGCAGCGATATATAGTGCCCCATGAGTTATGCGACGCGTGTCAGTTTCAGAAAAGGCTTTATTGCGAGCAGCTTAATCGCTAGGAGACTGCCTGTGCAAATCGAGGCGATCGAACCCTTTTTTAATGCTGCAGCAAGAGCGCGTAGCGATTTATAGAGCCCCAAGAGTTATGCGACGCGTGTCAGTTTCAGAAAAGTCTTTATTGCGAGCAGCGTAATCGTCAGGAGACTGCCTGTGCAAATCAAGGCAATCCAACCATTTTCTAGTGCTGCAGCTAGAGCGTGCAGAGATATATCGCCCCCCAAATGTAATGCGAAGCGTGTCAGTTTCAGAAAAGCCTTTATTGCTAGCAGCGTAATCGCCAGGAGACTGCGTGTGCAAATCATGGCGATCCAACCCTTTTCTAGTCCTGCAGCGAGAGCGCGCAGCGATATATAGTGCCCCAAGAGTTATGCGACCCGTGTCAGTTTCAGAAAAGGCTTTATTGCGAGCAGCGTAATCGCCAGGAGACTGCCTGTGCAAATCTAGGCGATCCAACCCTTTTCCAGTGCTGCAGCGAGAGCGCGCAGCGATATATAGTGCCCAAAGAGTTATGCGACGCGTGTCAGTTTCAGAAAACTCTTTATTGCGAGCAGCATAATCTTCAGGAGATTGCCTGTGCAAATCAAGGCGATCCAACTCTTTCTAGTGCTGCAGCGAGAGCGAGCTGCAATATATCGCGCCCCAAATGGTATGCGACGCGTGTCAGTTTAAGAAAAATCTTTATTGCGAGCAGCGTAATCGTCAGAAGACTGCCTGTGCAAATAAAGGCGATCCAACCTCTTTCTAGTGCTGCAGCGAGAGCGCGCACCCATATACAGCCCCCCGAGTGTTATGCGACGCGTGTCAGTTTCAGAAAAGTTTTTATTGCGAGCTGCGTAATCGTCAGGAGACTGCCTGTGCAAATGGAGGCGATCGAACCCTGTTATAATGCTGCAGCGAGAGCGCGTAGCGATAAATAGTGCCCCAAGAGTTATGTGACGCGTGTCAGCTTCAGGAAAGGCTTTATTGCGAGCAGCGTAAACGTCAGGAGACTGCCTGTGCAAATCAAGGCGATCCAGCCCTTTTCTAGTGCTGCAGCGAGAGCGCGCAGCGATATATAGTGCCCCAAGAGTTATGCGACGCCTGTCAGTTTCAGAAAAGTTTTTATTGCGAGCAGCGTAATCGTCAGGAGACTGCCTGTGCAAATCGAGGCGATCGAACCTATTTATAATGCTGCAGCGAGAGCGCGTAGCGATATATATTGCCCCAAGAGTTATGCAACGCGTGTCAGCTTCAGAAAAGGCTTTATTGCGAGCAGCGCAATCGTCAGGAGACTGCGTGTGCAAATCGAGGCGAGCCAACCCTTTTCTAGTGCTGCAGCGAGAGCGCGCAGCGAAATATTGTGCCCCAAGACTTATGCGACGCGTGTCAGTTTCAGAAAGTGCTTCATTGCGAGCGGCGTAATCGCCAGGAGACTGCCTGTGCAAATCTAGGCGATCCAACCCTTTTCCAGCGCTGCAGCGAGAGCGCGCAGCGATATATGGTGCCCCAAGAGATATGCAACGCGTGTCAGTTTCAGAAAACTCTTTGTTGCGAGCAGCATAATCGTCAGGAGACAGTCTGTGCAAATCAAGGCGATCCAACCCTTTTCTAGTGCTGCAGCGATAGCGCGCAGCGAGATATAGTGCCCCAAGAGTTATGCGACGCGTGTCAGCTTCAGAAAAGGCTTCATTGCGAGCAGCGTAATCGTCAGGAAACTGCCTGTGCAAATCGAGGCGATCGAACCCTTTTCTAGTGCTGCAGCGAGAGCGCGCAGTGATATATAGAGCCCCAAGAGTTATGCGACGCGTGTCAGTTTCAGAAAAGTCTTTGTTGCGAGCAGCGTAATCGTCAGGAGACTGCCTGTGCAAATCATGGCGATCCAACCCTTTTCTAGTCCTGCAGCGAGAGCGCGCAGCGATATATAGTGCCCCAAGAGTTATGCGACGCGTGTCAGTTTCAGAAAAGGCTTTATTGCGAGCAGTGTAATCGCCAGGAGACTGCCTGTGCAAATCTAGGCGATCCAACCCTTTTCCAGTGCTGCAGCGAGAGCGCGCAGCGATATATATTGCCCCAAGAGTTATGCGACGCGTGTCAGTTTCAGAAAACTCTTTATTGCGAGCAGCATAATCGTCAGGAGACTGCCTGTGCAAATTAAGGCGATCCAACCCTTTTCTAGTGCTGCAGCGAGAGCGCGCAGCGATATATAGTGCCCCAAGAGTTATGCGACGCGTGTCAGTTTCAGAAAAGTCTTTATTGCGAGCAGCGTAATCGTCAGGAGACTGCCTGTGCAAATCAAGGCGATCCAACCCTTTTCTAGTGTTGCAGCGAGAGCGCGCAGCGATATATAGTGCCCCAAGAGGTATGCGACGCGTGTAAGTTTCAGAAAAGGCTTTATTGCGAGCACCGTAAACGTCAGGAGACTGCCGTTGCAAATCAAGGCGATCCAACCCTTTTCTAGTGCTGCAGTGAGAGCGCGCAGCGATATATAGTGCCCCATGAGTTATGCGACGCGTGTCAGTTTCAGAAAAGGCTTTATTGCGAGCAGCTTAATCGCTAGGAGACTGCCTGTGCAAATCGAGGCGATCGAACCCTTTTTTAATGCTGCAGCAAGAGCGCGTAGCGATTTATAGAGCCCCAAGAGTTATGCGACGCGTGTCAGTTTCAGAAAAGTCTTTATTGCGAGCAGCGTAATCGTCAGGAGACTGCCTGTGCAAATCAAGGCAATCCAACCATTTTCTAGTGCTGCAGCTAGAGCGTGCAGAGATATATCGCCCCCCAAATGTAATGCGAAGCGTGTCAGTTTCAGAAAAGCCTTTATTGCTAGCAGCGTAATCGCCAGGAGACTGCGTGTGCAAATCATGGCGATCCAACCCTTTTCTAGTCCTGCAGCGAGAGCGCGCAGCGATATATAGTGCCCCAAGAGTTATGCGACCCGTGTCAGTTTCAGAAAAGGCTTTATTGCGAGCAGCGTAATCGCCAGGAGATTGCCTGTGCAAATCTAGGCGATCCAACCCTTTTCCAGTGCTGCAGCGAGAGCGCGCAACGATATATAGTGCCCAAAGAGTTTTGCGACGCGTGTCAGTTTCAGAAAACTCTTTATTGCGAGCAGCATAATCTTCAGGAGATTGCCTGTGCAAATCAAGGCGATCCAACTCTTTCTAGTGCTGCAGCGAGAGCGAGCTGCAATATATCGCGCCCCAAATGGTATGCGACGCGTGTCAGTTTAAGAAAAATCTTTATTGCGAGCAGCATAATCGTCAGGAGACAGCCTGTGCAAATCAAGGCGATCCAACCCTTTTCTAGTGCTGCAGCGATAGCGCGCAGCGAGATATAGTGCCCCAAGAGTTATGCGACGCGTGTCAGCTTCAGAAAAGGCTTCATTGCGAGCAGCGTAATCGTCAGGAAACTGCCTGTGCAAATCGAGGCGATCGAACCCTTTTCTAGTGCTGCAGCGAGAGCGCGCAGTGATATATAGAGCCCCAAGAGTTATGCGACGCGTGTCAGTTTCAGAAAAGTCTTTGTTGCGAGCAGCGTAATCGTCAGGAGACTGCCTGTGCAAATCATGGCGATCCAACCCTTTTCTAGTCCTGCAGCGAGAGCGCGCAGCGATATATAGTGCCCCAAGAGTTGTGCGACGCGTGTCAGTTTCAGAAAAGGCTTTATTGCGAGCAGTGTAATCGCCAGGAGAATGCCTGTGCAAATCTAGGCGATTCAACCCTTTTCCAGTGCTGCAGCGAGAGCGCGCAGCGATATATATTGCCCCAAGAGTTATGCGACGCGTGTCAGTTTCAGAAAACTCTTTATTGCGAGCAGCATAATCGTCAGGAGACTGCCTGTGCAAATTAAGGCGATCCAACCCTTTTCTAGTGCTGCAGCGAGAGCGCGCAGCGATATATAGTGCCCCAAGAGTTATGCGACGCGTGTCAGTTTCAGAAAAGTCTTTATTGCGAGCAGCGTAATCGTCAGGAGACTGCCTGTGCAAATCAAGGCGATCCAACCCTTTTCTAGTGTTGCAGCGAGAGCGCGCAGCGATATATAGTGCCCCAAGAGGTATGCGACGCGTGTAAGTTTCAGAAAAGGCTTTATTGCGAGCACCGTAAACGTCAGGAGACTGCCGTTGCAAATCAAGGCGATCCAACCTTTTTCTAGTGCTGCAGTGAGAGCGCGCAGCGATATATAGTGCCCCATGAGTTATGCGACGCGTGTCAGTTTCAGAAAAGGCTTTATTGCGAGCAGCTTAATCGCTAGGAGACTGCCTGTGCAAATCGAGGCGATCGAACCCTTTTTTAATGCTGCAGCAAGAGCGCGTAGCGATTTATAGAGCCCCAAGAGTTATGCGACGCGTGTCAGTTTCAGAAAAGTCTTTATTGCGAGCAGCGTAATCGTCAGGAGACTGCCTGTGCAAATCAAGGCAATCCAACCATTTTCTAGTGCTGCAGCTAGAGCGTGCAGAGATATATCGCCCCCCAAATGTAATGCGAAGCGTGTCAGTTTCAGAAAAGCCTTTATTGCTAGCAGCGTAATCGCCAGGAGACTGCGTGTGCAAATCATGGCGATCCAACCCTTTTCTAGTCCTGCAGCGAGAGCGCGCAGCGATATATAGTGCCCCAAGAGTTATGCGACCCGTGTCAGTTTCAGAAAAGGCTTTATTGCGAGCAGCGTAATCGCCAGGAGACTGCCTGTGCAAATCTAGGCGATCCAACCCTTTTCCAGTGCTGCAGCGAGAGCGCGCAGCGATATATAGTGCCCAAAGAGTTATGCGACGCGTGTCAGTTTCAGAAAACTCTTTATTGCGAGCAGCATAATCTTCAGGAGATTGCCTGTGCAAATCAAGGCGATCCAACTCTTTCTAGTGCTGCAGCGAGAGCGAGCTGCAATATATCGCGCCCCAAATGGTATGCGACGCGTGTCAGTTTAAGAAAAATCTTTATTGCGAGCAGCGTAATCGTCAGAAGACTGCCTGTGCAAATAAAGGCGATCCAACCTCTTTCTAGTGCTGCAGCGAGAGCGCGCACCCATATACAGCCCCCCGAGTGTTATGCGACGCGTGTCAGTTTCAGAAAAGTTTTTATTGCGAGCTGCGTAATCGTCAGGAGACTGCCTGTGCAAATGGAGGCGATCGAACCCTGTTATAATGCTGCAGCGAGAGCGCGTAGCGATAAATAGTGCCCCAAGAGTTATGTGACGCGTGTCAGCTTCAGGAAAGGCTTTATTGCGAGCAGCGTAAACGTCAGGAGACTGCCTGTGCAAATCAAGGCGATCCAGCCCTTTTCTAGTGCTGCAGCGAGAGCGCGCAGCGATATATAGTGCCCCAAGAGTTATGCGACGCCTGTCAGTTTCAGAAAAGTTTTTATTGCGAGCAGCGTAATCGTCAGGAGACTGCCTGTGCAAATCGAGGCGATCGAACCTATTTATAATGCTGCAGCGAGAGCGCGTAGCGATATATATTGCCCCAAGAGTTATGCAACGCGTGTCAGCTTCAGAAAAGGCTTTATTGCGAGCAGCGCAATCGTCAGGAGACTGCGTGTGCAAATCGAGGCGAGCCAACCCTTTTCTAGTGCTGCAGCGAGAGCGCGCAGCAAAATATTGTGCCCCAAGACTTATGCGACGCGTGTCAGTTTCAGAAAGTGCTTCATTGCGAGCGGCGTAATCGCCAGGAGACTGCCTGTGCAAATCTAGGCGATCCAACCCTTTTCCAGCGCTGCAGCGAGAGCGCGCAGCGATATATGGTGCCCCAAGAGATATGCAACGCGTGTCAGTTTCAGAAAACTCTTTGTTGCGAGCAGCATAATCGTCAGGAGACAGTCTGTGCAAATCAAGGCGATCCAACCCTTTTCTAGTGCTGCAGCGATAGCGCGCAGCGAGATATAGTGCCCCAAGAGTTATGCGACGCGTGTCAGCTTCAGAAAAGGCTTCATTGCGAGCAGCGTAATCGTCAGGAAACTGCCTGTGCAAATCGAGGCGATCGAACCCTTTTCTAGTGCTGCAGCGAGAGCGCGCAGTGATATATAGAGCCCCAAGAGTTATGCGACGCGTGTCAGTTTCAGAAAAGTCTTTATTGCGAGCAGCGTAATCGTCAGGAGACTGCCTGTGCAAATCAAGGCGATCCAACCCTTTTCTAGTGTTGCAGCGAGAGCGCGCAGCGATATATAGTGCCCCAAGAGGTATGCGACGCGTGTAAGTTTCAGAAAAGGCTTTATTGCGAGCACCGTAAACGTCAGGAGACTGCCGTTGCAAATCAAGGCGATCCAACCCTTTTCTAGTGCTGCAGTGAGAGCGCGCAGCGATATATAGTGCCCCATGAGTTATGCGACGCGTGTCAGTTTCAGAAAAGGCTTTATTGCGAGCAGCTTAATCGCTAGGAGACTGCCTGTGCAAATCGAGGCGATCGAACCCTTTTTTAATGCTGCAGCAAGAGCGCGTAGCGATTTATAGAGCCCCAAGAGTTATGCGACGCGTGTCAGTTTCAGAAAAGTCTTTATTGCGAGCAGCGTAATCGTCAGGAGACTGCCTGTGCAAATCAAGGCAATCCAACCATTTTCTAGTGCTGCAGCTAGAGCGTGCAGAGATATATCGCCCCCCAAATGTAATGCGAAGCGTGTCAGTTTCAGAAAAGCCTTTATTGCTAGCAGCGTAATCGCCAGGAGACTGCGTGTGCAAATCATGGCGATCCAACCCTTTTCTAGTCCTGCAGCGAGAGCGCGCAGCGATATATAGTGCCCCAAGAGTTATGCGACCCGTGTCAGTTTCAGAAAAGGCTTTATTGCGAGCAGCGTAATCGCCAGGAGATTGCCTGTGCAAATCTAGGCGATCCAACCCTTTTCCAGTGCTGCAGCGAGAGCGCGCAACGATATATAGTGCCCAAAGAGTTTTGCGACGCGTGTCAGTTTCAGAAAACTCTTTATTGCGAGCAGCATAATCTTCAGGAGATTGCCTGTGCAAATCAAGGCGATCCAACTCTTTCTAGTGCTGCAGCGAGAGCGAGCTGCAATATATCGCGCCCCAAATGGTATGCGACGCGTGTCAGTTTAAGAAAAATCTTTATTGCGAGCAGCGTAATCGTCAGAAGACTGCCTGTGCAAATAAAGGCGATCCAACCTCTTTCTAGTGCTGCAGCTGGAGCGCGCACCCATATACAGCCCCCCGAGTGTTATGCGACGCGTGTCAGTTTCAGAAAAGTTTTTATTGCGAGCTGCGTAATCGTCAGGAGACTGCCTGTACAAATGGAGGCGATCGAACCCTGTTATATTGCTGCAGCGAGAGCGCGTAGCGATAAATAGTGCCCCAAGAGTTATGTGACGCGTGTCAGCTTCAGGAAAGGCTTTATTGCGAGCAGCGTAAACGTCAGGAGACTGCCTGTGCAAATGAAGGCGATCCAGCCCTTTTCTAGTGCTGCAGCGAGAGCGCGCAGCGATATATAGTGCCCCAAGAGTTATGCGACGCCTGTCAGTTTCAGAAAAGTCCTTATTGCTAGCAGCGTAATCGCCAGGAGACTGCGTGTGCAAATCATGGCGATCCAACCCTTTTCTAGTCCTGCAGCGAGAGCGCGCAGCGATATATAGTGCCCCAAGAGTTATGCGACGCGTGTCAGTTTCAGAAAAGGCTTTATTGGGAGCAGCGTAATCGCCAGGAGACTGCCTGTGCAAATCTAGGCGATCCAACCCTTTTCCAGTGCTGCAGCGAGAGCGCGCAGCGATATATAGTGCCCAAAGAGTTATGCGACGCGTGTCAGTTTCAGAAAACTCTTTATTGCGAGCAGCATAATCTTCAGGGGATTGCCTGTGCAAATCAAGTCGATCCAACTCTTTCTAGTGCTGCAGCGAGAGCGAGCAGCAATATATCGCGCCCCAAATGGTATGCGACGCGTGTCAGTTTCAGAAAAGTCTTTATTGCGAGCAGCGTAATCGACAGGAGACTGTCTGTGCAAATAAAGGCGATCCAACCTCTTTCTAGTGCTGCAGCGAGAGCGCGCAGCCATATATAGCCCCCCGAGTGTTATGGGACGCGTGTCAGTTTCAGAAAAGTTTTTATTGCAAGCAGCATAATCGTCAGGAAACTGCCTGTGCAAATCGAGGCGATCGAACCCTTTTATAATGCTGCAGTGAGAGCGCGTAGCGATATATAGTGCCCCAAGAGTTATGTGACGCCTGTCAGCTTCAGAAAAGGCTTTATTGCGAGCAGCGTAAACGTCAGGAGACTGCCTGTGCAAATCAAGGCGATCCAACCCTTTTCTAGTGGTGCAGCGAGAGCGCGCAGTGATATATAGTGCCCCAAGAGTTATGCGAGGCGTGTAAGTTTCAGAAAAGGCTTTACAGCTAGCAGCGTAATCGTCAGGAGACTCCCAGTGCAAATCAAGGCGATCACACCCTTTTCTATTGCTGGAGCGAGCGCGCGCAGCGATATAGAGTGCCCCAGGAGTTATGCGACGCGTGTAAGTTTCAGAAAAGGCTTTATTGCGAGCAGCGTAAACGTCAGGAGACTGCCTCTGCAAATCAAGGCGATCCAACCCTTTTCTAGTGCTGCAGCGAGAGCGCGCAGCGATATATAGTGCCCCAAGAGTTATACGACGCGTGTCACCTTCAGAAAAGGCTTCATTGCGAGCAGCGTAATCGTCAGGAGACTGCGTGTGGAATTCAAGGCGCTCCAAGCTTTTTCCAGTGCTGCACCGAGAGCGCGCAGTGATATAGTGCCCCAAGAGTTATGCGACGCGTGTCAGTTTCAGAAAAGTCTTTATTGCGAGCAGCGTAATCGTCAAGAGACTGCCTGTGCAAATCAAGCGATCTAACAATTTTATACTGCTGCAGCGAGAGCGCGCAGCGATATATAGTGCCCCAAAGGTTATGCGACGCGTGTCAGTTTCAGAAAAGGCTTTATTGCGAGCAGCTTAATCGCTAGGAGACTACCTGTGCAATACAAGGCGATCCAACCCTTTCCTAGTGCTGCAGAGAGAGCGCGCAGTGATATATAATGCCCCAAGATTATGCGACGCGTGTCAGTTTCAGAAACGTCTTTATTGCGAGCAGCGTAATCGCTAGGAGACTGCGTGTGCAAATCATGGCGATCCAACCCTTTTCTAGTCCTGAATGGAGAGCGCGCAGCGATATATTGTGCCCCAAGAGTTATGCGACGCGTGTCAGTTTCAGAAAAGGCTTTATTGCGAGCAGCGTAAACGTCAGGAGACTGCCTGTGCAAATCAAGGCGATCCAACCCTTTTCTAGTGCTGCAGCGAGAGCGCGCAGCGATATATAGTGCCACAAGAGTTATGCGACGCGTGTCAGTTTCAGAAAAGTTTTTATTGCGAGCAGCGTAAACGTCAGGAGACTGCCTGTGCAAATTAAGGCGATCCAACCCTTTTCTAGTGTTGCAGTGAGAGCGCGCAGCGATATATAGTGCCCCAAGAGTTATGCGACGCGTGTCAGTTTCAGAAAACTCTTTATTGCGAGCAGCGTAATCGTCAGGAGACGGCCTGTGAAAATCAAGGCGATCCAACACTTTTCTCGTGCTGCAGCGAGAGCGCGCAGCAATATATAGTGCCCCGAGAGTTATGCGACGCGTGTCAGTTTCAGAAAAGTTTCTATTGCGAGCAGCGTAATCGTCAGGAGACTGCCTGTGCAAATCGAGGTGATCCAACCCTTTTCCAACGTTGTAGCGAGAGCGAGCAGCGATATATAGTGCCCCAAGAGTTATGCGACGCGTGTCAGTTTCAGAAAAGTCATTATTGCGAGCAGCGTAATCGTCAGCAGACTGCCTGTGCAAATAAAGGCGATCCAACCTCTTTCTAGCGCTGCAGCGAGAGCGCGCAGCCATATATAGCCCCCCGAGTGCTATGGGACGCGTGTCAGTTTCAGAAAAGTTTTTATTGCGAGCAGCGTAAACGTCAGGAGACTGCCTGTGCAAATCAAGGCGATCCAACCATTTTCTAGTGCTTCAGCGAGCGCGCGCAGCGATATATAGTGCCCAAGAGTTATGCGACGCGTGTCAGCTTCAGAAAAGGCTTTATTGCGAGCAGCGTAATTGTCAGGAGACTGCCTCTGCAAATCAAGGCGATCGAACCCTTTTCTAGTGCTGTAGCGAGAGCGCGCATCGATATATAGTGCCCCACGAGTTATGCGATGCGTTTTAGTTTCAGAAAAGTTTTTACTAAGAGCAGCGTAATCATCAGGAGACTGCCTGTGCAAATAAAGGCGATCCAACCTCTTTCTAGTGCTGCAGCGAGAGCGCGCAGCCATATATAGCCCCCCGAGGGTTATGCGATGCGTGGCAGTTTCAGAAAAGTCTTTATTGCGAGCTGCGTAATCGTGAGGAGACTGCCTGTGCAAATCAAGGCGATCCAACACTTTTCTCGTGCTGCAGCGAGAGCGCGCAGAAATATATAGTGCGCCAAGAGTTATGCGACGCATGTCAGTTTCAGAAAAGCTTCTATTGCGAGCAGCGTAATCGCCAGGAGACTGCCTGTGCAAAGCGAGGCGATCGAACTTTTTTATAATGCTGCAGCGAGTGCGCGTAGCGATATATAGTGCCCCAAGAGTTATGCGACGCGTGTCAGCTTCAGAAAAGGCTTTATTGCGAGCAGCGTAATTGTCAGGAGACTGCCTCTGCAAATCAAGGCGATCGAACCCTTTTCTAGTGCTGTAGCGAGAGCGCGCATCGATATATAGTGCCCCACGAGTTATGCGATGCGTGTCAGTCTCAGAAAAGTTTTTATTGCGAGCAGCGTAATCGTCAAGAGACTGCCTGTGCAAATCGAGGCGATCGAACTTTTTTATAATGCTGCAGCGAGAGCGCGTAGCGATATATAGTGCCCCAAGAGTTATGCGACGCGTGTCAGTTTCAGAAAAGGCTTTATTGCGAGCAGCATAATCTTCAGGAGATTGCCTGTGCAAATCAAGGCGATCCAACTCTTTCTAGTGCTGCAGCGAGAGCGAGCAGCAATATATCGCGCCCCAAATGGTATGCGACGCGTGTCAGTTTCAGAAAAGTCTTTATTGCGCGCAGCGTAATCGTCAGGAGACTGCCTGTGGAAATAAAGGCGATCCAACTCTTTCTAGTGCTGCAGCGAGAGCGAGCAGCGATATATCGCGCCCCAAATGGTATGCGACGCGTGTCAGTTTCAGAAAAGTCTTTATTGCGCGCAGCGTAATCGTCAGGAGACTGCCTGTGGAAATAAAGGCGATCCAACCTCTTTCTAGTGCTGCAGCGAGCGCGCGCACCCATATATAGCCCCCCGAGTGTTATGCGACGCGTGTCAGTTTCAGAAAAGTTTTTATTGCGAGCTGCGTAATCGTCAGGAGACTGCCTGTGCAAATGGAGGAGATCGAACCCTGTTATAATGCTGCAGCGAGAGCGCGTAGCGATATATAGTGCCCCAAGAGTTATGTGACGCGTGTCAGCTTCAGGAAAGGCTTTATTGCGAGCAGCGTAAACGTCAGGAAAATACCTGTGCAAATCAAGGCAATCTAACCCTCTTCTAGTGCTGCAGCGAGAGCGCGCAGTGATATATAGTGCCCCAAGAAGTTTGCGACGCGTGTCAGTTTCAGAAAAGTCTTTATTGCGAGCAGCGTAATCGTCAGGAGACTGCCTGTGCAAATCAAGGCGACCCAACCATTTTCTAGTGCTGCAGCGAGAGCGCGCAGCGATATATGATGCCCCAAGAGTTATGCGACGCGTGTCAGTTTCAGAAAAGTCTTTATAGCGAGCTGCGTGATCGTCAAGAGACTGCCTGTGCAAATCAAGGCGATCCAACACTTTTCTAGTGCTGCAGCGAGAGCGTGCAGCGATATATAGTGCCCCAAGAGTTATGCGACGCGTGTCAGTTTCACAAAAGGCTTTATAGCGAGCAGCGTAATCGTCAGGAGACTGCCTGTGCAAATCAAGGCGATCCAACCCTTTTCTAGTGCTGCAGCGAGAGCACGCAGCGATATATAGTGCCCCAAGAGTTATGGGACGCGTGTCAGTTTCAGAAAAGTTTTTTTTGCGAGCAGCGTAATCGTCAGGAGACTGCCTGTGCAAATCGAGGTGATCCAACCCTTTTCTAACGTTCTAGCGAGAGCGAGCAGCGATATATCGCGCCCCAAATGTTATGCGACGCGTGTCAATTTCAGAAAAGTCTTTACTAAGAGCAGCGTAATCGTCAGGAGAATGCCCGTGCAAATAAAGGCGATCCAACCTCTTTCTAGTGCTGCAGCGAGAGCGCGCAGCCATATATAGCCCCCGAGTGTTATGCGATGCGTGGCAGTTTCAGAAAAGTCCTTATTGCTAGCAGCGTAATCGCCAGGAGACTGCGTGTGCAAATCATGGCGATCCAACCCTTTTCTAGTCCTGCAGCGAGAGCGCGCAGCGATATATAGTGCCCAAAGAGTTATGCGACGTGTGTCAATTTCAGAAAACTCTTTATTGCGAGCAGCATAATCTTCAGGAGATTGCCTGTGCAAATCAAGTCGATCCAACTCTTTCTAGTGCTGCAGCGAGAGCGAGCAGCAATATATCGCGCCCCAAATGGTATGCGACGCGTGTCAGTTTCAGAAAAGTCTTTATTGCGAGCAGCGTAGTCGTCAGGAGACTGTCTGTGCAAATAAAGGCGATCCAACCTCTTTCTAGTGCTGCAGCGAGAGCGCGCAGCCATATATAGCCCCCCGAGTGTTATGGGACGCCTGTCAGTTTCAGAAAAGTTTTTATTGCAAGCAGCATAATCGTCAGGAAACTGCCTGTGCAAATCGAGGCGATCGAACCCTTTTATAATGCTGCAGTGAGAACGCGTAGCGATATATAGTGCCCCAAGAGTTATGTGACGCCTGTCAGCTTCAGAAAAGGCTTTATTGCGAGCAGCGTAAACGTCAGGAGACTGCCTGTGCAAATCAAGGCGATCCAACCCTTTTCATTTGCTTGAGCGAGCGCGCGCAGCGATATATAGTGCCCCAGGAGTTATGCGACGCGTGTAAGTTTCAGAAAAGGCTTTATTGCGAGCAGCGTAAACGTCAGGAGACTGCCTGTGCAAATTAAGGCGATCCAACCCTTTTCTAGTGTTGCAGCGAGACCGCGCAGCGATATATAGTGCCCCAAGAGTTATGCGACGCGTGTCAGTTTCAAAAAACTCTTTATTGCGAGCAGCATAATCGTCAGGAGATTGCCTGTGCAAATCGAGGTGATCCAACCCTTTTCTAACGTTCTAGCGAGAGCGAGCAGCGATATATCGCGCCCCAAATGTTATGCGACGCGTGTCAATTTCAGAAAAGTCTTTACTAAGAGCAGCGTTATCGTCAGGAGAATGCCCGTGCAAATAAAGGCGATCCAACCTCTTTCTAGTGCTGCAGCGAGAGCGCGCAGCCATATATAGCCCCCGAGTGTTATGCGATGCGTGGCAGTTTCAGAAAAGTTTTTATTGCGAGCAGCGTAATCGTCAGGAGACTGCCTGTGCGAATCGAGGCGATCGAACCCTTTTATAATGCTGCAGCGAGAGCGCGTAGCGATATATTGTGCCCCAAGAGTTATGTGACGCGTGTCAGCGTCAGAAAAGGCTTTATTTCGAGCAGCGTAAACGTCAGGAGACTGTCTGTGCAAATCAAGGCGATCCAGCCCTTTTCTAGTGCTGCAGCGGGAGCACGGAGTGATATATAGTGCCCTAAGCGTTATGCGACGCGTGTGTGTTTCAGCAAAGGCTTTATAGCGAGCAGCGTAAAGGTCAGGACACTGCCTGTGCAAATCAAGGCGATCGAACCCTTTTATAATGCTGCAGCGAGAGTCCGTAGCGATATATAGTGCCCCAAGAGTTATGCGACGTGTGTCAGCTTCGGAAAAGGCTTTATTGCGAGCAGCGTAACCGTCAGGAGACTGCCTGTGCAAATCAATGCGATCCAACACTTTTCTAGTGCTGCAGCGAGAGTGCTCAGTGATATATAGTGCCCCAAGAAGTATGCGACTCGTGTAAGTTTCAGAAAAGGCTTTATTGCGAGCAGCGTAAACGTCAGGAGACTGCCTGTGCAAATCAAGGCGATCCAACCCTTTTCTAATGCTGCAGCGAGAGCGCGCATCGATATATAGTGCCCCACGAGTTATGCGACGCGTGTCAGTCTCAGAAAAGTTTTTATTGCGAGCAGCGTAATCGTCAAGAGACTGCCTGTGCAAATCGAGGCGATCGAACCTTTCTATAATGCTGCAGCGAGAGCGCCTAGCGATATATAGTGCCCCAAGAGTTATGCGACGCGTGTCAGCTTCAGAAAAGGCTTTATTGCGAGCAGCGTAATCGTCAGGAGACTGCGTGTGCAAATCAACGCGATACAACCCTTTTCTAGTGCTGCAGCGAGAGCGCGCAGTGATATATGGTGCCCCAATTGTTATGCGACGCGTGTCAGTTTCAGAAAACTCTTTATTGCGAGCAGCATAATCTTCAGGAGATTGCCTGTGCAAATCAAGGCGATCTAACTCTTTCTAGTGCTGCAGCGAGAGCGAGCAGCAATATATCGCGCCCCAAATGGTATGCGACGCGTGTCAGTGTCAGAAAAGTCTTTATTGCGAGCTGCGTGATCGTCAAGAGACTGCCTGTGCAAATCAAGGCGATCCAACACTTTTCTAGTGCTGCAGCGAGAGCGCGCAGCGATATATAGTGCCCCAAGAGTTATGCGACGCGTGTCAGTTTCAGAAAAGGCATTATTGCGAGCAGCCTAATCGTCAGGAGACTGCCTGTGCAAATCAAGGCAATCCAACCATTTTCTAGTGCTGCAGCTAGAGCGTGCAGAGATATATCGCCCCCCAAATGTTATGCGAAGCGTGTCAGTTTCAGAAAAGTCCTTATTGCTAGCAGCGTAATCGCCAGGAGACTGCGTGTGCAAATCATGGCGACCCAACCCTTTTCTAGTCCTGCAGCGAGAGCGCGCAGCGATATATAGTGCCCAAAGAGTTATGCGACGTGTGTCAGTTTCAGAAAACTCTTTATTGCGAGCAGCATAATCTTCAGGAGATTGCCTGTGCAAATCAAGTCTCTCCAACTCTTTCTAGTGCTGCAGCGAGAGCGAGCAGCAATATATCGCGCCCCAAATGGTATGCGACGCGTGTCAGTTTCAGAAAAGTCTTTATTGCGAGCAGCGTAATCGTCAGGAGACTGTCTGTGCAAATAAAGGCGATCCAACCTCTTTCTAGTGCTCCAGCGAGAGCGCGCAGCCGTATATAGCCCCCGAGTGTTATGCGATGCGTGGCAGTTTCAGAAAAGTTTTTATTGCGAGCAGCGTAATCGTCAGGAGACTGCCTGTGCGAATCGAGGCGATCGAACCCTTTTATAATGCTGCAGCGAGAGCGCGTAGCGATATATTGTGCCCCAAGAGTTATGTGACGCGTGTCAGCGTCAGAAAAGGCTTTATTTCGAGCAGCGTAAACGTCAGGAGACTGTCTGTGCAAATCAAGGCGATCCAGCCCTTTTCTAGTGCTGCAGCGGGAGCACGGAGTGATATATAGTGCCCTAAGCGTTATGCGACGCGTGTGTGTTTCAGCAAAGGCTTTATAGCGAGCAGCGTAAAGGTCAGGACACTGCCTGTGCAAATCAAGGCGATCGAACCCTTTTATAATGCTGCAGCGAGAGTCCGTAGCGATATATAGTGCCCCAAGAGTTATGCGACGTGTGTCAGCTTCGGAAAAGGCTTTATTGCGAGCAGCGTAACCGTCAGGAGACTGCCTGTGCAAATCAATGCGATCCAACACTTTTCTAGTGCTGCAGCGAGAGTGCTCAGTGATATATAGTGCCCCAAGAAGTATGCGACTCGTGTAAGTTTCAGAAAAGGCTTTATTGCGAGCAGCGTAAACGTCAGGAGACTGCCTGTGCAAATCAAGGCGATCCAACCCTTTTCTAATGCTGCAGCGAGAGCGCGCATCGATATATAGTGCCCCACGAGTTATGCGACGCGTGTCAGTCTCAGAAAAGTTTTTATTGCGAGCAGCGTAATCGTCAAGAGACTGCCTGTGCAAATCGAGGCGATCGAACCTTTCTATAATGCTGCAGCGAGAGCGCCTAGCGATATATAGTGCCCCAAGAGTTATGCGACGCGTGTCAGCTTCAGAAAAGGCTTTATTGCGAGCAGCGTAATCGTCAGGAGACTGCGTGTGCAAATCAACGCGATACAACCCTTTTCTAGTGCTGCAGCGAGAGCGCGCAGTGATATATGGTGCCCCAATTGTTATGCGACGCGTGTCAGTTTCAGAAAACTCTTTATTGCGAGCAGCATAATCTTCAGGAGATTGCCTGTGCAAATCAAGGCGATCTAACTCTTTCTAGTGCTGCAGCGAGAGCGAGCAGCAATATATCGCGCCCCAAATGGTATGCGACGCGTGTCAGTGTCAGAAAAGTCTTTATTGCGAGCTGCGTGATCGTCAAGAGACTGCCTGTGCAAATCAAGGCGATCCAACACTTTTCTAGTGCTGCAGCGAGAGCGCGCAGCGATATATAGTGCCCCAAGAGTTATGCGACGCGTGTCAGTTTCAGAAAAGGCATTATTGCGAGCAGCCTAATCGTCAGGAGACTGCCTGTGCAAATCAAGGCAATCCAACCATTTTCTAGTGCTGCAGCTAGAGCGTGCAGAGATATATCGCCCCCCAAATGTTATGCGAAGCGTGTCAGTTTCAGAAAAGTCCTTATTGCTAGCAGCGTAATCGCCAGGAGACTGCGTGTGCAAATCATGGCGACCCAACCCTTTTCTAGTCCTGCAGCGAGAGCGCGCAGCGATATATAGTGCCCAAAGAGTTATGCGACGTGTGTCAGTTTCAGAAAACTCTTTATTGCGAGCAGCATAATCTTCAGGAGATTGCCTGTGCAAATCAAGTCTCTCCAACTCTTTCTAGTGCTGCAGCGAGAGCGAGCAGCAATATATCGCGCCCCAAATGGTATGCGACGCGTGTCAGTTTCAGAAAAGTCTTTATTGCGAGCAGCGTAATCGTCAGGAGACTGTCTGTGCAAATAAAGGCGATCCAACCTCTTTCTAGTGCTCCAGCGAGAGCGCGCAGCCATATATAGCCCCCGAGTGTTATGCGATGCGTGGCAGTTTCAGAAAAGTTTTTATTGCGAGCAGCGTAATCGTCAGGAGACTGCCTGTGCGAATCGAGGCGATCGAACCCTTTTATAATGCTGCAGCGAGAGCGCGTAGCGATATATTGTGCCCCAAGAGTTATGTGACGCGTGTCAGCTTCAGAAAAGGCTTTATTGCGAGCAGCGTAAACGTCAGGAGACTGTCTGTGCAAATCAAGGCGATCCAGCCCTTTTCTAGTGCTGCAGCGAGAGCACGCAGTGATATATAGTGCCCTAAGCGTTATGCGACGCGTGTGTGTTTCAGCAAAGGCTTTATAGCGAGCAGCGTAAAGGTCAGGACACTGCCTGTGCAAATCAAGGCGATCGAACCCTTTTATAATGCTGCAGCGAGAGTCCGTAGCGATATATAGTGCCCCAAGAGTTATGCGACGTGTGTCAGCTTCGGAAAAGGCTTTATTGCGAGCAGCGTAACCGTCAGGAGACTGCCTGTGCAAATCAATGCGATCCAACCCTTTTCTAGTGCTGCAGCGAGAGCGCGCATCGATATATAGTGCCCCACGAGTTATGCGACGCGTGTCACTCTCAGAAAAGTTTTTATTGCGAGCAGCGTAATCGTCAAGAGACTGCCTGTGCAAATCGAGGCGATCGAACCTTTTTATAATGCTGCAGCGAGAGCGCGTAGCGATATATAGTGCCCCAAGAGTTATGCGACGCGTGTCAGCTTCAGAAAAGGCTTTATTGCGAGCAGCGTAATCGTCAGGAGACTGCGTGTGCAAATCAAGGCGATCCAACCCTTTTCTAGTGCTGCAGCGAGAGCGCGCAGTGATATATGGTGCCCCAATAGTTATGCGACGCGTGTCAGTTTCAGAAAACTCTTTATTGCGAGCAGCATAATCTTCAGGAGATTGCCTGTGCAAATCAAGGCGATCCAACTCTTTCTAGTGCTGCAGCGAGAACGAGCAGCAATATATCGCGCCCCAAATTGTATGCGACGCGTGTCAGTGTCAGAAAAGTCTTTATTGCGAGCTGCGTGATCGTCAAGAGACTGCCTGTGCAAATCAAGGCGATCCAACACTTTTCTAGTGCTGCAGCGAGAGCGCGCAGCGATATATAGTGCCCCAAGAGTTATGCGACGCGTGTCAGTTTCAGAAAAGGCTTTATTGCGAGGAGCCTAATCGTCAGAAGACTGCCTGTGCAAATCAAGGCAATCCAACCATTTTCTAGTGCTGCAGCTAGAGCGTGCAGAGATATATCGCCCCCCAAATGTTATGCGAAGCGTGTCAGTTTCAGAAAAGTCCTTATTGCGAGCAGCGTAATCGTCAGGAGACTGCGTGTGCAAATCAAGGCGATCCAACCCTTTTCTAGTGCTGCAGCGAGCGCGCGCAGCGAAATATAGTGCCCCAAAAGTTATGCGACGCGTGTCAGTTTCAGAAAAGTCTTTATAGCGAGCAGCGTAAACGTCAGGACACTGCCTGTGCAAATCAAGGCGATCGAACCCTTTTATAATGCTGCAGCGAGAGCGCGTAGCGATATATAGTGCCCCAAGAGTTATGCGACGCGTGTCAGCTTAAGAAAAGGCTTTATTGCGAGCAGCGGAAACGTCAGGAGACTGCCTGTGCAAATCAAGGCGATCCAACCCTTTTCTAGCGCTGCAGCGAGAGTGCGCAGTGATATATAGTGCCTCAAGAATTATGCGACGCGTGTAAGTTTCAGAAAAGGCTTTATTGCGAGCAGCGTAAATGTCAGGAGACTGCCTGTGCAAATCGAGGCGATCGAACCCTTTTATAATGCTGCAGCGAGAGCGCGTAGCGATATATAGTGCCCCAGGAGTTATGCGACGCGTGTCAGCTTCAGAAAAGGCTTTATTGCGAGCAGCGTAAACGTCAGGAAAATGCCTGTGCAAATCAAGGCAATCTAACCCTTTTCTAGTGCTGCAGCGAGAGCGCGCAGTGATATATAGTGCCCCAAGAGGTTTGCGACGCGTGTCAGTTTCAGAAAAGTCTTTATTGCGAGGAGCGTAATCGTCAGGAGACTTCCTGTGCAAATCAAGGCGATCCAACCCATTTCTAGTGCTGCAGCGAGAGCGCGTAGCGATATATGGTGCCCCAAGAGTTATGCGACGCGTGTCAGTTTCAGAAAAGTCTTTATTGCGAGCTGCGTGATCGTCAAGAGACTGCCTGTGCAAATCAAGGCGATCAAACATTTTCTAGTGCTGCAGCGAGAGCGCGCAGCGAATATATAGTGCCCCAAGAGTTATGCGACGCGTGTCAGTTTCAGAAAAGGCTTTATTGCGAGCAGCTTAATCGCTAGGAGACTGCCTGTGCATATCAAGGCGATCCAACCCTTTTCTAGTGCTGCAGCGAGAGCGCGCAGCGATATATAGTGCCCCAAGAGTTATGCGACGCGTGTCAGTTTCAGAAAAGTCTTTATTGCGAGCAGCGTAATCGTCAGGAGACTGCCTGTGCAAATCAAGGCAATCCAACCATTTTCTAGTGCTGCAGCTAGAGCGTGCAGAGATATATCGCCCCCCAAATGTTATGCGAAGCGTGTCAGTTTCAGAAAAGCCTTTATTGCTAGCAGTGTAATCGCCAGGTGACTGCGTGAGCAAATCATGGCGATCCAACCCTTTTCTAGACCTGCAGCTAGAGCGTGCAGAGATATATCGCCCCCCAAATGTTATGCGAAGCGTGTCAGTTTCAGAAAAGCCTTTATTGCTAGCACTGTAATCGCCAGGAGACTGCGTGAGCAAATCATGGCGATCCAACCCTTTTCTAGACCTGCAGCGAGAGCGCGCAGCGATATATAGTGCCCCAAGAGTTATGCGACGCGTGTCAGTTTCAGAAAAGGCTTTATTGTGAGCAGCGTAAACGTCAGGAGACTGCCTGTGCAAATCAAGGCGATCCAACCCTTTTCTATTGCTGCAGCGAGAGCGCGCAGTGATATATAGTGCCCCAAGAGTTATGCGACGCGTGTAAGTTTTAGAAAAGGCTTTATTTCGAGCAGCGTAAACGTCAGCAGACTGCCAGTGCAAATCAAGGCGATCCAACCCTTTTCTAGTGCTGCAGCGAGAGCACGCACCGATATATAGCGCCCCAAAAGTTATACGACGCGTGTCAGTTTCAGAAAAGTTTTTTTGCGAGCAGCGTAATCGTCAGGAGACTGCCTGTGCAAATCGAGGTGATCCAACCCTTTTCTAACGTTCTAGCGAGAGCGAGCAGCGATATATCGCGCCCCAAATGTTATGCGACGCGTGTCAGTTTCAGAAAAGTCTTCACTAAGAGCAGCGTAATCGTCAGGAGACTGCCTGTGCAATTAAAGGCGATCCAACCTCTTTCTAGTGCTGCAGCGAGAGCGCGCTGCCATACATAGCCCCCCGAGTGTTATGGGACGCGTGTCAGTTTCAGAAAAGTTTTTATTGCGAGCACCATAATCGTCAGGAAACTGCCTCAGCAAATCGAGGCGATCGAACCCTTTTATAATGCTGCAGTGAGAGCGCGTAGCGATATATAGTGCCCCAAGAGTTATGTGACGCCTGTCAGCTTCAGAAAAGGCTTTATTGCGAGCAGCGTAAACGTCAGGAGGCTGCCTGCGCAAATCAAGGCGATCCAACCCTTTTCTAGTGCTGCAGCGAGAGCGCGCAGCGATATATAGTGCCCCAATAGTTATGCGACGCGTGTCAGTTTCAGAAAAGGCTTAATTGCGAGCAGTTTAATCGCTAGGAGACGGCCTGTGCGAATCGAGGCGATGGAACCCTTTTATAATGCTGCAGCGAGATCGCGTAGCCATATATAGTGCCCCAAGAGTTATGCGACGCGTGTCAGCTTCAGAAAAGGCTTTATTGCGAGCAGCGTAAACGTCAGGAGACTGCCTGTGCAAATCAAGGCGATCCAACCCTTTTCTAGTGCTGCAGCGAGTACGCGCAGCGATATATAGTGCCCCAAGAGTTATGCGACGCGTGTCAGTTTCAGAAAAGTCTTTATAGCGAGCAGCGTAAACGTCAGGACACTGCCTGTGCAAATCAAGGCGATCGAACCCTTTTATAATGCTGCAGCGAGAGCGCGTAGCGATCTATAGTGCCCCAACAGTTATGCGACGCGTGTCAGCTTCAGAAAAGGCCTTATTGCGAGCAGCATAAACGTCAGGAGACTGCCTGTGCAAATAAAGGCGATCCAACCCTTTTCTAGCGCTGCAGCGAGAGTGCGCAGTGACATATAGTGCCTCAAGAATTATGCGACGCGTGTAAGTTTCAGAAAAGGCTTTATTGAGAGCAGCGTAAACGTCAGGAGACTGCCTGTGCAAATCAAGGCGATCCAACCCTTTTCTAGTGCTGCAGCGAGAGCACGCACCGATAAATAGTGCCCCAAGAGTTATGCGACGCGTGTCAGTTTCAGAAAAGTTTTTTTTTGCGAGCAGCGTAATCGCCAGGAGACTGCCTGTGCAAATCGAGGTGATCCAACCCTTTTCTAACGTTCTAGCGAGAGCGAGCAGCGATATATCGCGCCCCAAATGTTATGCGACGCGTGTCAGTTTCAGAAAAGTCTTTACTAAGAGCAGCTTGATCGTCAGGAGACTGCCTGTGCAATTAAAGGCGATCCAACCTCTTTCTAGTGCTGCAGCGAGAGCGCGCAGCCATACATAGCCCCCCGAGTGTTATGGGACGCGTGTCAGTTTCAGAAAAGTTTTTATTGCGAGCACCATAATCGTCAGGAAACTGCCTGTGCAAATCGAGGCGATCGAACCCTTTTATAATGCTGCAGTGAGAGCGCGTAGCGATATATAGTGCCCCAAGAGTTATGTGACGCCTGTCAGCTTCAGAAAAGGCTTTATTGCGAGCAGCGTAAACGTCAGGAGACTGCCTGCGCAAATCAAGGCGATCCAACCCTTTTCTAGTGCTGCAGCGAGAGCGCGCAGCGATATATAGTGCCCCAAGATTTATGCGACGCGTGTCAGTTTCAGAAAAGGCTTTATTGCGAGCAGTTTAATCGCTAGGAGACTGCCTGTGCGAATCGAGGCGATCGAACCCTTTTATAATGCTGCAGCGAGAGCGCGTAACCATATATAGTGCCCCAAGAGTTATGCGACGCGTGTGAGCTTCAGAAAAGGCTTTATTGCGAGCAGCGTAAACGTCAGGAGACTGCCTGTGCAAATCAAGGCGATCGAACCCTTTTATAATGCTGCAGCGAGAGTCCGTAGCGATATATAGTGCCCCAAGAGTTATGCGACGTGTGTCAGCTTCGGAAAAGGCTTTATTGCGAGCAGCGTAACCGTCAGGAGACTGCCTGTGCAAATCAATGCGATCCAACCCTTTTCTAGTGCTGCAGCGAGAGTGCTCAGTGATATATAGTGCCCCAAG
This sequence comes from Dermacentor andersoni, assembly GCF_023375885.2. Taxonomy (NCBI): domain Eukaryota; kingdom Metazoa; phylum Arthropoda; class Arachnida; order Ixodida; family Ixodidae; genus Dermacentor; species Dermacentor andersoni. The sequence goes on along the minus strand of NC_092819.1, from coordinate 94,251,042 downwards.
AAGTATGCGACGCGTGTAAGTTTCAGAAAAGGCTTTATTGCGAGCAGCGTAAACGTCAGGAGACTGCCTGTGCAAATCAAGGCGATCCAACCCTTTTCTAGTGCTGCAGCGAGTGCGCGCATCGATATATAGCGCCCCACGAGTTATGCGACGCGTGTCAGTCTCAGAAAATTTTTTATTGCGAGCAGCGTAATCGTCAAGAGACTGCCTGTGCAAATCGAGGCGATCGAACCTTTTTATGATGCTGCAGCGAGAGCGCGCAGTGATATATTGTGCCCCAATAGTTATGCGACGCGTGCCAGTTTCAGAAAACTCTTTATTGCGAGCAGAATAATCTTCAGGAATTTGCCTGTGCAAATCAAGGCGATCCAACTCTTTCTAGTGCTGCAGCGAGAGCGAGCAGCAATATATCGCGCCCCAAATGGTATGCGGCGCGTGTCAGTGTCAGAAAAGTCTTTATTGCGAGCTGCGTGATCGTCAAGAGACTGCCTGTGCAAATCAAGGCGATCCAACACTTTTCTAGTGCTGCAGCGAGAGCGCGCAGCGATATATAGTGCCCCAAGAGTTATGCGACGCGTGTCAGTTTCAGAAAAGGCTTTATTGCGAGCAGCTTAATCGTCAGGAGACTGCCTGTGCAAATCAAGGCAATCCAACCATTTTCTAGTGCTGCAGCTAGAGCGTGCAGAGATATATCGCCCCCCAAATGTTATGCGAAGCGTGTCAGTTTCAGAAAAGTCCTTATTGCTAGCAGCGTAATCGCCAGGAGACTGCGTGTGCAAATCATGGCGATCCAACCCTTTTCTAGTCCTGCAGCGAGAGCGCGCAGCGATATATAGTGCCCCAAGAGTTATGCGACGCGTGTCAGTTTCAGAAAAGGCTTTATTGCGAGCAGCGTAATCGCCAGGAGAATGCCTGTGCAAATCTAGGCGATCCAACCCTTTTCCAGTGCTGCAGCGAGAGCGCGCAGCGATATATAGTGCCCAAAGAGTTATGCGACGCGTGTCAGTTTCAGAAAACTCTTTATTGCGAGCAGCATAATCTTCAGGAGATTGCCTGTGCAAATCAAGTCGATCCAACTCTTTCTAGTGCTGCAGCGAGAGCGAGCAGCAATATATCGCGCCCCAAATGGTATGCGACGCGTGTCAGTTTCAGAAAAGTCTTTATTGCGAGCAGCGTAATCGTCAGGAGACTGCCTGTGCAAATGGAGGCGATCGAACCCTGTTATAATGCTGCAGCGAGAGCGCGTAGCGATATATAGTGCCCCAAGAGTTATGCGACGCGTGTCAGTTTCAGAAAAGTTTTTATTGCGAGCCGCGTAATCGTCAGGAGACTGCCTGTGCAAATCGAGGCGATCGAACCCTTTTATAATGCTGCAGCGAGAGCGCGTAGCAATATATAGTGCCCAAGGAGTTATGCGACGCGTGTCAGCTTCAGAAAAGGCTTTATTGCGAGCAGCGTAAACGTCAGGAAATGCCTGTGCAAATCAAGGCAATCTAACCCTTCTTTAGTGCTGCAGCGAGAGCGCGCAGTGATATATAGTACCCCAAGAGTTTGCGACGCGTGTCAGTTTCAGAAAAGTCTTTATTGAGAGCAGCGTAATCGTCAGGAGACTGCCTGTGCAAATCAAGGCGATCCAACCCTTTTCTAGTGCTGCAGCGAGAGCGCGCAGTGATATATAGTGCCCCAAGAGTTATGCGACGCGTGTCAGTTTCAGAACAGGCTTTATTGCGAGCAGTTTAATCGCTAGGAGACTGCCTGTGCGAATCGAGGCGATCGAACCCTTTTATAATGCTGCAGCGAGAGCGCGTAGCCATATATAGTGCCCCAAGAGTTATGCGACGCGTGTGAGCTTCAGAAAAGGCTTTATTGCGAGCAGCGTAAACGTCAGGAGACTGCCTGTGCAAATCAAGGCGATCCAACCCTTTTCTAGTGCTGCAGCGAGCGCGCGCAGCGATATATAGTGCCCCAAAAGTTATGCGACGCGTGTCAGTTTCCGAAAAGTCTTTATAGCGAGCAGCGTAAACGTCAGGACACTGCCTGTGCAAATCAAGGCGATCGAACCCTTTTATAATGCTGCAGCGAGAGCGCGTAGCGATATATAGTGCCCCAAGAGTTATGCGACGCGTGTCAGCCTTAGAAAAGGCTTTATTGCGAGCAGCGGAAACGTCAGGAGACTGCCTGTGCAAATCAAGGCGATCCAACCCTTTTCTAGCGCTGCAGCGAGAGTGCGCAGTGATATATAGTGCCTCAAGAATTATGCGACGCGTGTAAGTTTCAGAAAAGGCTTTATTGCGAGCAGCGTAAACGTCAGGAGACTGCCTGTGCAAATCGAGGCGATCGAACCCTTTTATAATGCTGCAGCGAGAGCGCGTAGCGATATATAGTGCCCCAGGAGTTATGCGACGCGTGTCAGCTTCAGAAAAGGCTTTATTGCGAGCAGCGTAAACGTCAGGAAAATGCCTGTGCAAATCAAGGCAATCTAACCCTTTTCTAGTGCTGCAGCGAGAGCGCGCAGTGATATATAGTGCCCCAAGAGGTTTGCGACGCGTGTCAGTTTCAGAAAAGTCTTTATTGCGAGGAGCGTAATCGTCAGGAGACTTCCTGTGCAAATCAAGGCGATCCAACCCATTTCTAGTGCTGCAGCGAGAGCGCGTAGCGATATATGGTGCCCCAAGGGTTATGCGACGCGTGTCAGTTTCAGAAAAGTCTTTATTGCGAGCTGCGTGATCGTCAAGAGACTGCCTGTGCAAATCAAGGCGATCAAACATTTTCTAGTGCTGCAGCGAGAGCGCGCAGCGATATATAGTGCCCCAAGAGTTATGCGACGCGTGTCAGTTTCAGAAAAGGCTTTATTGCGAGCAGCTTAATCGCTAGGAGACTGCCTGTGCAAATCAGGGCGATCCAACCCTTGTCTAGTGCTGCAGCGAGAGCGCGCAGCGATATATAGTGCCCCAAGAGTTATGCGGCGCGTGTCAGTTTCAGAAAAGGCTTTATTGTGAGCAGCGTAATCGCCAGGAGACTGCCTGTGCAAATCTAGGCGATCCAACCCTTTTCCAGTGCTGCAGCGAGAGCGCGCAGCGATATATAGTGCCCCAAGAGTTATGCCACGCGTGTCAGTTTCAGAAAACTCTTTATTGCGAGCAGCATAATCTTCAGGAGATCGCCTGTGCAAATGAAGGCGATCCAACCCTTTCTAGTGCAGCAGCGACAGCGCGCAGCGATATATAGTGCCCCAAGAGTTATGCGACGCGTGTCAGTTTCAGAAAAGTCTTTATTGCGAGCAGCGTAATCGTCAGGAGACTGCCTGTGCAAATCAAGGCAATCCAACCATTTTCTAGAGCTGCAGCTAGAGCGTGCAGAGATATATCGCCCCCCAAATGTTATGCGAAGCGTGTCAGTTTCAGAAAAGCCTTTATTGCTAGCAGTGTAATCGCCAGGAGACTGCGTGAGCAAATCATGGCGATCCAACCCTTTTCTAGACCTGCAGCGAGAGCGCGCAGCGATATATAGTGCCCCAAGGGTTATGCGACGCGTGTCAGTTTCAGAAAAGGCTTTATTGTGAGCAGCGTAAACGTCAGGAGACTGCCTGTGCAAATCAAGGCGATCCAACCCTTTTCTATTGCTGCAGCGAGAGCGCGCAGTGATATATAGTGCCCCAAGAGTTATGCGACGCGTGTAAGTTTTAGAAAAGGCTTTATTTCGAGCAGCGTAAACGTCAGCAGACTGCCAGTGCAAATCAAGGCGATCCAACCCTTTTCTAGTGCTGCAGCGAGAGCACGCACCGATATATAGTGCCCCAAAAGTTATACGACGCGTGTCAGTTTCAGAAAAGTTTTTTTGCGAGCAGCGTAATCGTCAGGAGACTGCCTGTGCAAATCGAGGTGATCCAACCCTTTTCTAACGTTCTAGCGAGAGCGAGCAGCGATATATCGCGCCCCAAATGTTATGCGACGCGTGTCAGTTTCAGAAAAGTCTTCACTAAGAGCAGCGTAATCGTCAGGAGACTGCCTGTGCAATTAAAGGCGATCCAACCTCTTTCTAGTGCTGCAGCGAGAGCGCGCAGCCATACATAGCCCCCCGAGTGTTATGGGACGCGTGTCAGTTTCAGAAAAGTTTTTATTGCGAGCACCATAATCGTCAGGAAACTGCCTCTGCAAATCGAGGCGATCGAACCCTTTTATAATGCTGCAGTGAGAGCGCGTAGCGATATATAGTGCCCCAAGTGTTATGTGACGCCTGTCAGCTTCAGAAAAGGCTTTATTGCGAGCAGCGTAAACGTCAGGAGACTGCCTGCGCAAATCAAGGCGATCCAACCCTTTTCTAGTGCTGCAGCGAGAGCGCGCAGCGATATATAGTGCCCCAAGGGTTATGCGACGCGTGTCAGTTTCAGAAAAGTCTTTATAGCGAGCAGCGTAAACGTCAGGACACTGCCTGTGCAAATCAAGGCGATCGAACCCTTTTATAATGCTGCAGCGAGAGCGCGTAGCGATATATAGTGCCCCAAGAGTTATGCGACGCGTGTCATCTTCAGAAAAGGCCTTATTGCGAGCAGCATAAACGTCAGGAGACTGCCTGTGCAAATAAAGGCGATCCAACCCTTTTCTAGCGCTGCAGCGAGAGTGCGCAGTGACATATAGTGCCTCAAGAATTATGCGACGCGTGTAAGTTTCAGAAAAGGCTTTATTGAGAGCAGCGTAAACGTCAGGAGACTGCCTGTGCAAATCAAGGCGATCCAACCCTTTTCTAGTGCTGCAGCGAGAGCACGCACCGATATATAGTGCCCCAAGAGTTATGCGACGCGTGTCAGTTTCAGAAAAGTTTTTTTTTTGCGAGCAGCGTAATCGTCAGGAGACTGCCTGTGCAAATCGAGGTGATCCAACCCTTTTCTAACGTTCTAGCGAGAGCGAGCAGCGATATATCGCGCCCCAAATGTTATGCGACGTGTGTCAGTTTCAGAAAAGTCTTTACTAAGAGCAGCGTGATCGTCAGGAGACTGCCTGTGCAATTAAAGGCGATCCAACCTCTTTCTAGTGCTGCAGCGAGAGCGCGCAGCCATACATAGCCCCCCGAGTGTTATGGGACGCGTGTCAGTTTCAGAAAAGTTTTTATTGCGAGCACCATAATCGTCAGGAAACTGCCTGTGCAAATCGAGGCGATCGAACCCTTTTATAATGCTGCAGTGAGAGCGCGTAGCGATATATAGTGCCCCAAGAGTTATGTGACGCCTGTCAGCTTCAGAAAAGGCTTTATTGCGAGCAGCGTAAACGTCAGGAGACTGCCTGCGCAAATCAAGGCGATCCAACCCTTTTCTAGTGCTGCAGCGAGAGCGCGCAGCGATATATAGTACCCCAAGATTTATGCGACGCGTGTCAGTTTCAGAAAAGGCTTTATTGCGAGCAGTTTAATCGCTAGGAGACTGCCTGTGCGAATCGAGGCGATCGAACCCTTTTATAATGCTGCAGCGAGAGCGCGTAACCATATATAGTGCCCCAAGAGTTATGCGACGCGTGTGAGCTTCAGAAAAGGCTTTATTGCGAGCAGCATAAACGTCAGGAGACTGCCTGTGCAAATCAAGGCGATCGAACCCTTTTATAATGCTGCAGCGAGAGTCCGTAGCGATATATAGTGCCCCAAGAGTTATGCGACGTGTGTCAGCTTCGGAAAAGGCTTTATTGCGAGCAGCGTAACCGTCAGGAGACTGCCTGTGCAAATCAATGCGATCCAACCCTTTTCTAGTGCTGCAGCGAGAGTGCTCAGTGATATATAGTGCCCCAAGAAGTATGCGACGCGTGTAAGTTTCAGAAAAGGCTTTATTGCGAGCAGCGTAAACGTCAGGAGACTGCCTGTGCAAATCAAGGCGAACCAACCCTTTTCTAGTGCTGCAGCGAGAGCGCGCATCGATATATAGTGCCCCACGAGTTATGCGACGCGTGTCAGCCTCAGAAAAGTTTTTATTGCGAGCAGCGTAATCGTCAAGAGATTGCCTGTGCAAATCGAGGCGATCGAACCTTTTTATAATGCTGCAGCGAGAGCGCGCAGTGATATATTGTGCCCCAATAGTTATGCGACGCGTGTCAGTTTCAGAAAACTCTTTATTGCGAGCAGAATAATCTTCAGGAGATTGCCTGTGCAAATCAAGGCGATCCAACTCTTTCTAGTGCTGCAGCGAGAGCGAGCAGCAATATATCGCGCCCCAAATGGTATGCGGCGCGTGTCAGTGTCAGAAAAGTCTTTATTGCGAGCTGCGTGATCGTCAAGAGACTGCCTGTGCAAATCAAGGCGATCCAACACTTTTCTAGTGCTGCAGCGAGAGCGCGCAGCGATATATAGTGCCCCAAGAGTTATGCGACGCGTGTCAGTTTCAGAAAAGGCTTTATTGCGAGCAGCTTAATCGTCAGGAGACTGCCTGTGCAAATCAAGGCAATCCAACCATTTTCTAGTGCTGCAGCTAGAGCGTGCAGAGATATATCGCCCCCCAAATGTTATGCGAAGCGTGTCAGTTTCAGAAAAGTCCTTATTGCTAGCAGCGTAATCGCCAGGAGACTGCGTGTGCAAATCATGGCGATCCAACCCTTTTCTAGTCCTGCAGCGAGAGCGCGCAGCGATATATAGTGCCCCAAGAGTTATGCGACGCGTGTCAGTTTCAGAAAAGGCTTTATTGCGAGCAGCGTAATCGCCAGGAGACTGCCCGTGCAAATCTAGGCGATCCAACCCTTTTCCAGTGCTGCAGCGAGAGCGCGCAGCGATATATAGTGCCCAAAGAGTTATGCGACGCGTGTCAGTTTCAGAAAACTCTTTATTCCGAGCAGCATAATCTTCAGGAGATTGCCTGTGCAAATCAAGTCGATCAAACTCTTTCTAGTGCTGCAGCGAGAGCGAGCAGCAATATATCGCGCCCCAAATGGTATGCGACGCGTGTCAGTTTCAGAAAAGTCTTTATTGCGAGCAGCGTAATCGTCAGGAGACTGCCTGTGCAAATGGAGGCGATCGAACCCTGTTATAATGCTGCAGCGAGAGCGCGTAGCGATATATAGTGCCCCAAGAGTTATGCGACGCGTGTCAGTTTCAGAAAAGTTTTTATTGCGAGCCGCGTAATCGTCAGGAGACTGCCTGTGCAAATCGAGGCGATCGAACCCTTTTATAATGCTGCAGCGAGAGCGCGTAGCAATATATAGTGCCCAAGGAGTTATGCGACGCGTGTCAGCTTCAGAAAAGGCTTTATTGCGAGCAGCGTAATCGCCAGGAGACTGCCTGTTCAAATCTAGGCGATCCAACCCTTTTGCAGTGCTGCAGCGAGCGCGCGCAGCGATATATAGTGCCCCAAGAGTTATGCGACGCGTGTCAGTTTCAGAAAACTCTTTATTGCGAGCAGCATAATCTTCAGGAGATTGCCTGTGCAAATCAAGGCGATCCAGCCCTTTCTAGTGCTGCAGCGAGAGCGCGCAGCGATATATAGTGCCCCAAGAGTGACTCGACGCGTGTCAGTTTCAGAAAAGGCTTTATTGCGAGCAGCTTAATCGCTAGGCGACTGCCTGTTCAAATCGAGGTGATCGAACCCTTTTATAATGCTGCAGCGAGAGCGCGTAGCGATTTATAGAGCCCCAAGAGTTATGCGACGCGTGTCAGCTTCAGAAAAGGCTTTATTGCGAGCAGCGTAATCGTCAGGAGACTGCGTGTGGAAATCAAAGCGATCCAAGCCTTTTCTGGTGCTGCACCGAGAGCGCGCAGTAATATATTGTGCCCCAAGAGTTATGCGACGCGTGTCAGTTTCAGAAAAGTCTTTATTGCGAGCAGCGTAATCGTCAAGACACTGCCTGTGCAAATCAAGCGATCTAACACTTTTCTACTGCTGCAGCGAGAGCGCGCAGCGATATATAGTGCCCTATAAGTTATGCGACGCGTGTCAGTTTCAGAAAAGTCTTTATTGCGAGCAGCGTAAGCGCCAGGAGACTGCCTGTGCAAATCTAGGCGATCCAACCCTTTTCCAGTGCTGCAGCGAGAGCGCGCAGCGATATATAGTGCCCCAAGAGTTATGCGACGCGTGTCAGTTTCAGAAAACTCTTTATTGCGAGCAGCATAATCGTCAGGAGACTGCCTGTGCAAATCAAGGCGATCCAACCTTTTCTAGTGCTGCAGCGAGAGCGCACAGCGATATATAGTGCCCCAAGAGTTATGCGACGCGTGTAAGTTTCAGAAAAGGCTTTGTAACGAGCAGTGTAAACGTCAGGACACTGCTTGTGCAAATCAAGGCGATCGAACCCTTTTATAATGCTGCAGCGAGAGCGCGTAGCGATATATAGTGCCCCAAGAGTTATGCGACGCGTGTCAGTTTCAGAAAAGCCTTTATTGCGAGCAGCGTAATCGCCAGGAGACTGCCTGTGCAAATCATGGCGATTCATCCATTTTCTAGTGCTGCAGCTAGAGCGCGCAGAGATATGTAGTGCCCCAAGAGTTATGCGACGCGTGTAAGTTTCAGAAAAGGCTTTATTGCGAGCAGCTTAATCGCTAGGAGACTACCTGTGCAAATCAAGGCGATCCAACCCTTTTCTAGTGCTGCAGCGAGAGCGCGCAGTGATATATGGTGCCCCAAGGGTTATGCGACGCGTGTCAGTTTCAGAAAAGTCTTTACTAAGAGCAGCGTAATCGTCAGGAGACTGCGTGTGCAAATAAAGGCGATCCAGCCTCTTTCTAGTGCTGCAGCGAGAGCGCGCAGCGATATATAGTGCCCCAAGAGTTATGTGACGCGTGTCAGTTTCAGAAAAGGCTTTATTGCGAGCAGCGTAAGCGCCAGGAGACTGCCTGTGCAAATCTAGGCGATCCAACCCTTTTCCAGTGCTGCAGCGAGAGCGCGCAGCGATATATAGTGCCCCAAGAGTTATGCGACGCGTGTCAGTTTCAGAAAACTCTTTATTTCGAGCAGCATAATCGTCAGGAGACTGCCTGTGCAAATCAAGGCGATCCAACCCTTTTCTAGTGCTGCAGCGAGAGCGCGCAGCGATATGTAGTGCCCCAAGAGTTATGCGACGCGTGTAAGTTTCAGAAAAGGCTTTATAGCGAGCAGTGTAAACGTCAGGACACGGCTTGTGCAAATCAAGGCCATCGAACCCTTTTATAATGCTGCAGCGAGAGCGCGTAGCGATATATAGTGCCCCAAGAGTTATGCGACGTGTGTCAGCATCAGAAAAGGCTTTATTGCGAGCAGCGTCATCGTCAGGAGACTGCGTGTGCAAATCAAGGAGATCCAACCCTTTTCTAGTGCTGCAGCGAGAGCGCGCAGTGATATATATTGTCCCAAGAGTTATGCGACGCGTGTCAGTTTCAGAAAAGTCTTTCTTGCGAGCAGCGTAATCGTCAGGAGACTGCCTGTGCAAATCATGGCGATCGAACCCTTTTCTAGTCCTGCAGCGAGAGCGCGCAGCGATATATAGTGCCCCAAGAGTTATGCGACGCGTGTCAGTTTCAGAAAAGGCTGTATTGCGAGCAGCATAATCGCCAGGAGACTGCCTGTGCAAATCAAGGCCATTCATCCACTTTCTAGTACTGCAGCTAGAGCGCGCAGAGATATATCGCGCCCCAAATGTTATGCGACGCGTGTCAGTTTCAGAAAAGGCTTTATTGCGTGTAGCTTAATCGCTAGGAGACTACCTGTGCAAATCAAGGCGATCCAACCCTTTTCTAGTGCTGCAGCGAGAGCGCGCAGTGATATATAGTGCCCCAAGAGTTATGCGACGCGTGTAAGTTTCAGAAAAGGCTTTAGAGCGAGCAGCGTAAACGTCAGGAGACTGCCTGTGCAAATCAAGGCGATCCAACCCTTTTCTAGTGCTGCAGCGAGAGCGCGCCGCGATATATAGTGCCCCAAGAGGTATGCGACGCGTGTCAGTTTCAGAAAAGTTTTTATTGCTAGCAGCGTAATCGTTAGGAGGCTGCCTGTGCAAATCGAGGTGATCCAACCCTTTTCTAAGGTTGTAGCGAGAGCGAGCAGCGATATATCGCGCCCCAAATGTTATGCGACGCGTGTCAGTTTCAGAAAAGTCTTTACTAAGAGCAGCGTAATCGTCAGGAGACTGCCTGTGCAAATAAAGGCGATCCAACCTCTTTCTAGTGCTGCAGCGTGAGCGCGCAGCCATATATAGCCCCCCGAGTGTTATGCGACGCGTGTCAGTTTCAGAAAAGTTTTTATTGCGAGAAGCGTAATCGTCAGGAGACTACCTGTGCAAATCGAGGCGATCGAACCCTTTTTTAATGCTGCACCGAGAGCGCGTCGCGATATATAGTGCCCCAAGGGCTATGCGACGCGTGTCAGTTTCAGAAAAGGCTTTATTGCGAGCAGCGTAATCGCCAGGAGACTGCCTGTGCAAATCTAGGCGATCCAACCATTTTCCAGTGCTGCAGCGAGAGCGCGCAGCGATATATAGTGCCCCAAGAGTTATGCGACGCGTGTCAGTTTCAGAAAACTCTTTATTGCGAGCAGCATAATCGTCAGGAGACTACCTGTGCAAATCAAGGCGATCCAACCCTTTTCTAGCGCTGCAGCGAGAGCGCGCAGCGATATATAGTGCCCCAAGGGTTATGCGACGCTTGTCAGCTTCAGAAAAGGCTTCATTGCGAGCAGCGTAATCGTCAGGAGACTGCCTGTGCAAATCAAGGCGATCCAACCCTTTTCTAGTGTTGCAGCGAGAGCGTGCAGCGATATATAGTGCCCCAAGAGTTATGCGACGCGTGTCAGTTTCAGAAAAGTCTTTATTGCGAGCACCGTAATCGTCAAGAGACTGCCTGTGCAAATGAAGCGATCTAACACTTTTCTACTGATGCAACGAGAGCGCGCAGCGATATATAGTGCCCCATAAGTTATGCGACGCGTGTCAGTTTCAGAAAAGGCTTTATTGCGAGCAGCTTAATCTCTAGGAGACTACCTGTGCAAATCAAGGCGATCCAACCCTTTTCTAGTGCTGTAGCGAGAGCGCGCAGTGATATATAGTGCCCCAAGAGTTATGCGACGCGTGTCAGTTTCAGAAAAGTTTTTATTGCTAGCAGCGTAATTGTTAGGAGGCTGCCTGTGCAAATCGAAGTGATCCAACCCTTTTCTAAGGTTGTAGCGAGAGCGAGCAGCGATATATCGCGCCCCAAATGTTATGCGACGCGTGTCAGTTTCAGAAAAGTCTTTACTAAGAGCAGCGTAATCGTCAGGAGAGTGCCTGTGCAAATCAAGGCGATCCAACCTTTTCTAGTGCTGCAGCGAGAGCGCGCAGCGATATATAGTGCCCCAAGAGTTATGCGACGCGTGTAAGTTTCAGAAAAGGCTTTGTAACGAGCAGTGTAAACGTCAGGACACTGCTTGTGCAAATCAAGGCGATCGAACCCTTTTATAATGCTGCAGCGAGAGCGCGTAGCGATATATAGTGCCCCAAGAGTTATGCGACGCGTGTCAGTTTCAGAAAAGCCTTTATTGCGAGCAGCGTAATCGCCAGGAGACTGCCTGTGCAAATCATGGCGATTCATCCATTTTCTAGTGCTGCAGCTAGAGCGCGCAGAGATATATCGCGCCCCAAATGTTATGCGACGCGTGTCAGTTTCAGAAAAGGCTTTATTGCGTGTAGCTTAATCGCTAGGAGACTACCTGTGCAAATCAAGGCGATCCAACCCTTTTCTAGTGCTGCAGCGAGAGCGCGCAGTGATATATAGTGCCCCAAGAGTTATGCGACGCGTGTAAGTTTCAGAAACGGCTTTAGAGCGAGCAGCGTAAACGTCAGGAGACTGCCTGTGCAAATCAAGGCGATCCAACCCTTTTCTAGTGCTGCAGCGAGAGCGCGCCGCGATATATAGTGCCCCAAGAGTTATGAGACGCGTTTCAGTTTCAGAAAAGGCTTTATTGCGAGCAGCTTATTCGCTAGGAGACTGCCTGTGCAATTCGAGGCGATCGAACCCTTTTATAATGCTGCAGCGAGAGCGCGTAGCCATATGTAGTGCCCCAAGAGTTATGCGACACGTGTCAGCTTCAGAAAAGGCTTTATTGCGAGCAGCGTAAACGTCAGGAGACTGCCTGTGCAAATCAAGGCGATTCAACCCTTTTCTAGTGCTGCAGCGAGAGTGCGCAGTGATATATTGTGCCCCAAGAGTTATGCAACGTGTGTAAGTTTCAGAAAACGCTTTATTGCGAGCAGCGTAAACGTCAGGAGACTGCCTGTGCAAATCAAGGCGATCCAACCCTTTTCTAGTGCTGCAGCGAGAGCGCGCAGCGATATATAGTGCCCCAAGAGGTATGCGACGCTTGTCAGCTTCAGAAAAGGCTTCATTGCGAGCAGCGTAATCGTCAGGAGACTGCCTGTGCAAATCAAGGCGATCCAACCCTTTTCTAGTGTTGCAGCGAGAGCGTGCAGCGATATATAGTGCCCCAAGAGTTATGCGACGCGTGTCAGTTTCAGAAAAGTCTTTACTAAGAGCAGCGTAATCGTCAGGAGACTGCCTGTGCAAATAAAGGCGATCAAACCTCTTTCTAGTGCTGCAGTGAGAGCGCGCAGCCATATATAGCCCCCCGAGTGTTATGCGACGCGTGTCAGTTTCAGAAAAGTTTTTGTTGCGAAAAGCGTAATCGTCAGGAGACTACCTGTGCAAATCGAGGCGATCGAACCCTTTTTTAATGCTGCCACGAGAGCGCGTCGCGATATATAGTGCCCCAAGAGTTATGCGACGCGTGTCAGTTTCAGAAAAGTTTTTATTGCGAGCAGCGTAATCGTCAGGAGTCTGCCTTTGCAAATCGAGGCGATTGAACCCTTTTATAATGCTGCAGCGAGAGCGCGTAGCGATATATAGTGCCCCAAGAGTTATGCGACGCGTGTCAGCTTCAGAAAAGTATTTGTTGCGAGCAGCGTAATCGTCAGGAGACTGCCTGTGCAAATCAAGGCGATCCAACCCTTTTCTAGTGCTGCAGCGAGAGCGCGCAGTGATATATATTGTCCCAAGAGTTATGCGACGCGTGTCAGTTTCAGAAAAGTCTTTCTTGCGAGCAGCGTAATCGTCAGGAGACTGCCTGTGCAAATCATGGCGATCCAACCCTTTTCTTGTCCTGCAGCGAGAGCGCGCAGCGATATATAGTGCCCCAAGAGTTATGCGACGCGTGTCAGTTTCAGAAAAGGCTTTATTGCGAGCAGCGTAATCGCCAGGAGACTGCCTGTGCAAATCAAGGCGATTCATCCATTTTCTAGTGCTGCAGCTAGAGCGCGCAGAGATTTATCGCGCCCCAAATGTTATGCGACGCGTGTTAGTTTCAGAAAAGGCTTTATTGCGTGTAGCTGAATCGCTAGGAGACTACCTGTGCAAATCAAGGCGATCCAACCCTTTTCTAGTGCTGCAGCGAGAGCGCGCAGTGATATATAGTGCCCCAAGAGTTATGCGACGCGTGTAAGTTTCAGAAAAGGCTTTAGAGCAAGCAGCGTAAACGTCAGGAGACTGCCTGTGCAAATCAAGGCGATCCAACCCTTTTCTAGTGCTGCAGCGAGAGCGCGCCGCGATATATAGTGCCCCAAGAGTTATGAGACGCGTTTCAGTTTCAGAAAAGGCTTTATTGCGAGCAGCTTATTCGCTAGGAGACTGCCTGTGCAAATCGAGGCGATCGAACCCTTTTATAATGCTGCAGCGAGAGCGCGTAGCCATATGTAGTGCCCCAAGAGTTATGCGACACGTGTCAGCTTCAGAAAAGGCTTTATTGCGAGCAGCGTAAACGTCAGGAGACTGCCTGTGCAAATCAAGGCGATTCAACCCTTTTCTAGTGCTGCAGCGAGAGTGCGCTGTGATATATTGTGCCCCAAGAGTTATGCAACGTGTGTAAGTTTCAGAAAACGCTTTATTGCGAGCAGCGTAAACGTCAGGAGACTGCCTGTGCAAATCAAGGCGATCCAACCCTTTTCTAGTGCTGCAGCGAGAGCGCGCAGCGATATATAGTGCCCCAAGAGGTATGCGACGCGTGTCAGTTTCAGAAAAGTTTTTATTGCTAGCAGCGTAATTGTTAGGAGGCTGCCTGTGCAAATCGAAGTGATCCAACCCTTTTCTAAGGTTGTAGCGAGAGCGAGCAGCGATATATCGCGCCCCAAATGTTATGCGACGCGTGTCAGTTTCGGAAAAGTCTTTACTAAGAGCAGCGTAATCGTCAGGAGACTGCCTGTGCAAATAAAGGCGATCCAACCTCTTTCTAGTGCTGCAGCGAGAGCGCGCAGCCATATATAGCCCCCCAAGTGTTATGCGACGCGTGTCAGTTTCAGAAAAGTTTTTATTGCGAGAAGCGTAATCGTCAGGAGACTACCTGTGCAAATCGAGGCGATCGAACCCTTTTTTAATGCTGCCACGAGAGCGCGTCGCGATATATAGTGCCCCAAGAGTTATGCGACGCGTGTCAGTTGCAGAAAAGTTTTTATTGCGAGCAGCGTAATCGTCAGGAGTCTGCCTTTGCAAATCGAGGCGATTGAACCCTTTTATAATGCTGCAGCGAGAGCGCGTAGCGATATATAGTGCCCCAAGAGTTATGCGACGCGTGTCAGCTTCAGAAAAGTATTTGTTGCGAGCAGCGTAATCGTCAGGAGACTGCCTGTGCAAATCATGGCGATCCAATCCTTTTCTAGTCCTGCAGCGAGAGCGCGCACCGATATATAGTGCCCCAAGAGCTATGCGACGCGTGTCAGTTTCAGAAAAGGCTTTATTGCGAGCAGCGTAATCGCCAGGAGACTGCCTGTGCAAATCAAGGCGATTCATCCATTTTCTAGTGCTGCAGCTAGAGCGCGCAGAGATATATCGCACCCCAAATGTTATGCGACGCGTGTCAGTTTCAGAAAAGGCTTTATTGCGTGTAGCTTAATCGCTAGGAGACTACCTGTGCAAATCAAGGCGATCCAACCCTTTTCTAGTGCTGCGGCGAGAGCGCGCAGTGATATATAGTGCCCCAAGAGTTATGCAACGCATGTAAGTTTCAGAAAAGGCTTTAGAGCGAGCAGCGTAAACGTCAGGAGACTGCCTGTGCAAATCAAGGCGATCCAACCCTTTTCTAGTGCTGCAGCGAGAGCGCGCAGCGATATATAGTGCCCCAAGAGTTATGAGACGCGAGTCAGTTTCAGAAAAGGCTTTATTGCGAGCAGCTTATTCGCTAGGAGACTGCCTGTGCAAATCGAGGCGATCGAACCCCTTTTTATAATGCTGCAGCGAGAGCGCGTAGCCATATGTAGTGCCCCAAGAGTTATGCGACACGCGTCAGCTTCAGAAAAGGCTTTATTGCGAGCAGCGTAAACGTCAGGAGACTGCCTGTGCAAATCAAGGCGATTCATCCATTTTCTAGTGCTGCAGCTAGAGCGCGCAGAGATATATCGCGCCCCAAATGTTATGCGACGCGTGTCAGTTTCAGAAAAGGCTTTATTGCGTGTAGCTTAATCGCTAGGAGACTACCTGTGCAAATCAAGGCGATCCAACCCTTTTCTAGTGCTGCAGCGAGAGCGCGCAGTGATATATAGTGCTCCAAGAGTTATGCGACGCGTGTCAGTTTCAGAAAAGTTTTTATTGCAAGCAGCGTAATCGTCAGGAGACTGCCTGTGCAAATCAAGGCGATCCAACCCTTTTCTAGTGTTGGAGCGAGAGCGCGCAGCGATATATAGTGCCCCAAGAGTGATGCGACGCGTGTCAGTTTCAGAAAAGGCTTTATTGCGAGCAGCTTAATCGCTAGGCGACTGCCTGTTCAAATCGAGGTGATCGAACCCTTTTATAATGCTGCAGCGAGAGCGCGTAGCGATTTATAGAGCCCCAAGAGTTATGCGACGCGTGTCAGTTTCAGAAAACTCTTTATTGCGAGCTGCGTAATCGTCAGGAGACTGCCTGTGCAAATCGAGGCGATCCAACCCTTTTCTTGTCCTGCAGCGAGAGCGCGCAGCGATATATAGTGCCCCAAGAGTTATGCGACGAGTGTCAGTTTCAGAAAAGGCTTTATTGCGAGCAGCGTAATCGCCAGGAGAGTGCCTGTTCAAATCTAGGCGATCCAACCCTTTTGCAGTGCTGCAGCGAGAGCGCGCAGCGATATATAGTGCCCCAAGAGTTATGCGACGCGTGTCAGTTTCAGAAAACTCTTTATTGCGAGCAGCATAATCTTCAGGAGATTGCCTGTGCAAATCAAGGCGATCCAACCCTTTCTAGTGCTGCAGCAAGAGCGCGCAGCGATATATAGTGCCCCAAGAGTTATCGACGCGTGTCAGCTTCAGAAAAGTTTTTATTGCGAGCAGCGTAATCGTCAGGAGAGTGCCTGTGCAAATCGAGGTGATCCAACCCTTTTCTAACGTTGTACCGAGAGCGAGCAGAAATATGTCGCGCCCCAAATGGTATGCGACGCGTGTCCGTTTCAGAAAAGTCTTTATTGCGAGCAGCGTAAACGTCAGGAGACTGCCTGTGCAAAGAAAGGCGATCCAACCTCTTTCTAGTGCTGCAGCGAGAGCGCGCACCCATATATAGCCCCCCGAGTGTTATTCGACGCGTGTCAGTTTCAGAAAAGTTTTTATTGCGAGCTGCGTAATCGTCAGGAGACTGCCTGTGCAAATGGAGGCGATCGAACCCTGTTATAATGCTGCAGCGAGAGCGCGTAGCGATATATAGTGCCCCAAGAGTTATGCGACGCGTGTCAGTTTCAGAAAAGTTTTTATTGCGAGCCGCGTAATCGTCAGGAGACTGCCTGTGCAAATCGAGGCGATCGAACCCTTTTATAATGCTGCAGCGAGAGCGCGTAGCAATATATAGTGCCCAAGGAGTTATGCGACGCGTGTCAGTTCCAGAAAAGTCTTTATTGCAAGCAGCGTAATCGTCAGGAGACTGCCTGTGCAAATCAAGGCGATCCAACCCTTTTCTAGTGTTGGAGCGAGAGCGCGCAGCGATATATAGTGCCCCAAGAGTGATGCGACGCGTGTCAGTTTCAGAAAAGGCTTTATTGCGAGCAGCTTAATCGCTAGGCGACTGCCTGTTCAAATCGAGGTGATCGAACCCTTTTATAATGCTGCAGCGAGAGCGCGTAGCGATTTATAGAGCCCCAAGAGGTATGCGACGCGTGTCAGCTTCAGAAAAGGCTTTATTGCGAGCAGCGTAAACGTCAGGAGACTGCCTGTGCAAATCAAGGCGATCCAACCCTTTTCTAGTGCTGCAGCGAGTGCGCGCAGCGATATATTGTGCCCCAAAAGTTATGCGACGCGTGCAAGTTTCAGAAAAGGCTTTATTGCGAGCAGCGTAATCGTCAGGAAACTGCCTGTGCAAATCGAGGCGATCCAACCCTTTTCTAGTGCTGCAGCGAGAGCACACAGCGATATATAGTGCTCCAAGAGTTATGCGACGCGTGTCAGCTTCAGAAAAGGCTTCACTGCGAGCAGCGTAATCGTCAGGAGAGTGCGTGTGGAAATCAAAGCGATCCAAGCCTTTTCTGGTGCTGCACCGAGAGCGCGCAGTGATATATTGTGCCCCAAGAGTTATGCGACGCGTGTCAGTTTCAGAAAAGTCTTTATTGCGAGCAGCGTAATCGTCAAGACACTGCCTGTGCAAATCAAGCGATCTAACACTTTTCTACTGCTGCAGCGAGAGCGCGCAGCGATATATAGTGCCCTATGAGTTATGCGACGCGTGTCAGTTTCAGAAAAGGCTTTATTGCGAGCAGCTTAATCGCTAGGAGACTACCTGTGCAAATCAAGGCGATCCGACCCTTTTCTAGTGCTGCAGCGAGAGCGCGCAGTGATATATAGTGGCGCAAGAGTTATGCGACGCGTGTAAGTTTCAGAAAAGGCTTTATTGCGAGCAGCGTCATCGTCAGGAGACTGCGTGTGCAAATCAAGGCGATCCAACCCTTTTCTAGTGCTGCAGCGAGAGCGCGCAGTGATATATATTGTCCCAAGAGTTATGCGACGCGTGTCAGTTTCAGAAAAGTCTTTCTTGCGAGCAGCGTAATCGTCAGGAGACGGCCTGTGCAAATAATGGCGATCCAACCCTTTTCTAGTCCTGCAGCGAGAGCGCGCAGCGATATATAGTGTCCCAAGAGTTATGCGACGCGTGTCAGTTTCAGAAAAGCCTTTATTGCGAGCAGCGTAATCGCCAGGAGACTGCCTGTGCAAATCATGGCGATTCATCCATTTTCTAGTGCTGCCGCGAGAGCGCGCAGAGATATATCGCGCCCCAAATGTTATGCGACGCGTGTCAGTTTCAGAAAAGGCTTTATTGCGTGTAGCTTAATCGCTAGGAGACTACCTGTGCAAATCAAGGCGATCCAACCCTTTTCTAGTACTGCAGCGAGAGCGCGCAGTGATATATAGTGCCCCAAGAGTTATGCGACGCGTGTAAGTTTCAGAAAAGGCTTTAGAGCGAGCAGCGTAAACGTCAGGAGACTGCCTGTGCCAATCAAGGCGATCCAACCCTTTTCTAGTGCTGCAGCGAGAGCGCGCCGCGATATATAGTGCCCCAAGAGTTATGAGACGCGTGTCAGTTTCAGAAAAGGCTTTATTGCGAGCAGCGTAAACTTCAGGAGACTGCCTGTGCAAATCAAGGCAATCCAACCCTTTTCTAGTGCTGCAGCGAGAGTGCGCAGCGATATATAGTGCCCCAAGAGGTATGCGACGCGTGTAAGTTTCAGAAAAGGCTTTAGAGCGAGCAGCGTAAACGTCAGGAGACTGCCTGTGCAAATCAAGGCGATCCAACCCTTTTCTAGTGCTGCAGCGAGAGCGCGCAGCGATATATAGTGCCCCAAGAGTTATGAGACGCGAGTCAGTTTCAGAAAAGGCTTTATTGCGAGCAGCTTATTCGCTAGGAGACTGCCTGTGCAAATCGAGGCGATCGAACCCCTTTTTATAATGCTGCAGCGACAGCGCGTAGCCATATGTAGTGCCCCAAGAGTTAGGCGACACGCGTCAGCTTCAGAAAAGGCTTTATTGCGAGCAGCGTAAACGTCAGGAGACTGCCTGTGCAAATCAAGGCGATTCATCCATTTTCTAGTGCTGCAGCTAGAGCGCGCAGAGATATATCGCGCCCCAAATGTTATGCGACGCGTGTCAGTTTCAGAAAAGGCTTTATTGCGTGTAGCTTAATCGCTAGGAGACTACCTGTGCAAATCAAGGCGATCCAACCCTTTTCTAGTGCTGCAGCGAGAGCGCGCAGTGATATATAGTGCTCCAAGAGTTATGCGACGCGTGTCAGTTTCAGAAAAGTTTTTATTGCAAGCAGCGTAATCGTCAGGAGACTGCCTGTGCAAATCAAGGCGAACCAACCCTTTTCTAGTGTTGGAGCGAGAGCGCGCAGCGATATATAGTGCCCCAAGAGTGATGCGACGCGTGTCAGTTTCAGAAAAGGCTTTATTGCGAGCAGCTTAATCGCTAGGCGACTGCCTGTTCAAATCGAGGTGATCGAACCCTTTTATAATGCTGCAGCGAGAGCGCGTAGCGATTTATAGAGCCCCAAGAGTTATGCGACGCGTGTCAGTTTCAGAAAACTCTTTATTGCGAGCTGCGTAATCCTCAGGAGACTGCCTGTGCAAATCGAGGCGATCCAACCCTTTTCTTGTCCTGCAGCGAGAGCGCGCAGCGATATATAGTGCCCCAAGAGTTATGCGACGCGTGTCAGTTTCAGAAAAGGCTTTATTGCGAGCAGCGTAATCGCCAGGAGACTGCCTGTTCAAATCTAGGCGATCCAACCCTTTTGCAGTGCTGCAGCGAGAGCGCGCAGCGATATATAGTGCCCCAAGAGTTATGCGACGCGTGTCAGTTTCAGAAAACTCTTTATTGCGAGCAGCATAATCTTCAGGAGATTGCCTGTGCAAATCAAGGCGATCCAACCCTTTCTAGTGCTGCAGCAAGAGCGCGCAGCGATATATAGTGCCCCAAGAGTTATCGACGCGTGTCAGCTTCAGAAAAGTTTTTATTGCGAGCAGCGTAATCGTCAGGAGAGTGCCTGTGCAAATCGAGGTGATCCAACCCTTTTCTAACGTTGTACCGAGAGCGAGCAGCAATATGTCGCGCCCCAAATGGTATGCGACGCGTGTCAGTTTCAGAAAAGTCTTTATTGCGAGCAGCGTAAACGTCAGGAGACTGCCTGTGCAAAGAAAGGCGATCCAACCTCTTTCTAGTGCTGCAGCGAGAGCGCGCACCCATATATAGCCCCCCGAGTGTTATTCGACGCGTGTCAGTTTCAGAAAAGTTTTTATTGCGAGCTGCGTAATCGTCAGGAGACTGCCTGTGCAAATGGAGGCGATCGAACCCTGTTATAATGCTGCAGCGAGAGCGCGTAGCGATATATAGTGCCCCAAGAGTTATGCGACGCGTGTCAGTTTCAGAAAAGTTTTTATTGCGAGCAGTGTAAACGTCAGGAAATGCCTGTGCAAATCAAGGCAATCTAACCCTTTTTTAGTGCTGCAGCGAGAGCGCGCAGTGATATATAGTACCCCAAGAGGTTTGCGACGCGTGTCAGTTTCAGAAAAGTCTTTATTGCGAGCAGCGTAATCGTCAGGAGACTGCCTGTGCAAATCAAGGCGATCCAACCCTTTTCTAGTGCTGCAGCGAGAGCGCGCAGCGATATATGGTGCCCCAAGAGTTATGCGACGCGTGTCAGTTTCAGAAAAGGCTTTATTGCGAGCAGCGTAATCGCCAGGAGACTGCCTGTTCAAATCTAGGCGATCCAACCCTTTTGCAGTGCTGCAGCGAGAGCGCGCAGCGATATATAGTGCCCCAAGAGTTATGCGACGCGTGTCAGTTTCAGAAAACTCTTTATTGCGAGCAGCATAATCTTCAGGAGATTGCCTGTGCAAATCAAGGCGATCCAACCCTTTCTAGTGCTGCAGCGAGAGCGCGCAGCGATATATAGTGCCCCAAGAGTTATGCGACGCGTGTCAGTTTCAGAAAAGTTTTTGTTGCGAGCAGCGTAATCGTCAGGAGAGTGCCTGTGCAAATCGAGGTGATCCAACCCTTTTCTAACGTTGTACCGAGAGCGAGCAACAATATGTCGCGCCCCAAATGGTATGCGACGCGTGTGAGTTTCAGAAAAGTCTTTATTGCGAGCAGCGTAAACGTCAGGAGACTGCCTGTGCAAATAAAGTCGATCCAACCTCTTTCTAGTGCTGCAGCGAGAGCGCGCACCCATATATAGCCCCCCGAGTGTTATTCGACGCGTGTCAGTTTCAGAAAAGTTTTTATTGCGAGCTGCGTAATCGTCAGGAGAGTGCCTGTGCAAATCGAGGCGATCCAACCCTTTTCTAGCGCTGCAGCGAGAGCGCGCAGCGATATATAGTGCCCCAAGAGTTATGCGACGCGTGTCAGCTTCAGAAAAGGCTTCATTGCGAGCAGCGTAATCGTCAGGAAACTGCCTGTGCAAATCGAGGCGATCGAACCCTTTTCTAGTGCTGCAGCAAGAGCGCGCAGCGATATATAGTGCTCCAAGAGTTATGCGACGCGTGTCAGTTCCAGAAAAGTCTTTATTGCAAGCAGCGTAATCGTCAGGAGACTGCATGTGCAAATCAAGGCGATCCAACCCTTTTCTAGATTTGGAGCGAGAGCGCGCAGCGATATATAGTGCACCAAGAGTGATGCGACGCGTGTCAGTTTCAGAAAAGGCTTTATTGCGAGCAGCTTAATCGCTAGGCGACTGCCTGTTCAAATCGAGGTGATCGAACCCTTTTATAATGCTGCAGCGAGAGCGCGTAGCGATTTATAGAGCCCCAAGAGTTATGCGACGCGTGTCAGCTTCAGAAAAGGCTTTATTGCGAGCAGCGTAAACGTCAGGAGACTGCCTGTGCAAATCAAGGCGATCCAACCCTTTTCTAGTGCTGCAGCGAGTGCGCGCAGCGATATATTGTGCCCCAAAAGTTATGCGACGCGTGCAAGTTTCAGAAAAGGCTTTATTGCGAGCAGCGTAATCGTCAGGAAACTGCCTGTGCAAATCGAGGCGATCCAACCCTTTTCTAGTGCTGCAGCGAGAGCACACAGCGATATATAGTGCTCCAAGAGTTATGCGACGCGTGTCAGCTTCAGAAAAGGCTTCACTGCGAGCAGCGTAATCGTCAGGAGACTGCGTGTGGAAATCAAAGCGATCCAAGCCTTTTCTGGTGCTGCACCGAGAGCGCGCAGTGATATATTGTGCCCCAAGAGTTATGCGACGCGTGTCAGTTTCAGAAAAGTCTTTATTGCGAGCAGCGTAATCGTCAAGACACTGCCTGTGCAAATCAAGCGATCTAACACTTTTCTACTGCTGCAGCGAGAGCGCGCAGCGATATATAGTGCCCTATAAGATATGCGACGCGTGTCAGTTTCAGAAAAGGCTTTATTGCGAGCAGCTTAATCGCTAGGAGACTACCTGTGCAAATCAAGGCGATCCGACCCTTTTCTAGTGCTGCAGCGAGAGCGCGCAGTGATATATAGTGGCCCAAGAGTTATGCGACGCGTGTAAGTTTCAGAAAAGGCTTTATTGCGAGCAGCGTCATCGTCAGGAGACTGCGTGTGCAAATCAAGGCGATCCAACCCTTTTCTAGTGCTGCAGCGAGAGCGCGCAGTGATATATATTGTCCCAAGAGTTATGCGACGCGTGTCAGTTTCAGAAAAGTCTTTCTTGCGAGCAGCGTAATCGCCAGGAGACTGCCTGTTCAAATCTAGGCGATCCAACCCTTTTGCAGTGCTGCAGCGAGAGCGCGCAGCGATATATAGTGCCCCAAGAGTTATGAGACGCCTGTCAGTTTCAGAAAAGGCTTTATTGCGAGCAGCTTAATCGCTAGGAGACTGCCTGTGCAAATCGAGGCGATCGAACCCTTTTATAATGCTACAGCGAGAGCGCGTAGCCATATGTAGTGCCCCAAGAGTTATGCGACACTTGTCAGCTTCTGAAAAGGCTTTATTGCGAGCAGCGTAATCGTCAGGAAACTGCCTGTGCAAATCGAGGCGATCCAACCCTTTTCTAGTGCTGCAGCGAGAGCGCGCAGCGATATATAGCGCCCCAAGAGTTATGCGACGCGTGTCAGTTTCAGAAAACTCTTTATTGCGAGCAGCATAATCGTCAGGAGACTGCCTGTGCAAATCAAGGCGATCCAACCCTTTTCTAGCGCTGCAGCGAGAGCGCGCAGCGATATATAGTGCCCCAAGAGTTATGCGACGCGTGTCAGCTTCAGAAAAGGCTTCATTGCGAGCAGCGTAATCGTCAGGAAACTGCCTGTGCAAATCGAGGCGATCGAACCCTTTTCTAGTGCTGCAGCAAGAGCGCGCAGCGATATATAGTGCTCCAAGAGTTATGCGACGCGTGTCAGTTCCAGAAAAGTCTTTATTTCAAGCAGCGTAATCGTCAGGAGACTGCCTGTGCAAATCAAGGCGATCCAACCCTTTTCTAGTGTTGGAGCGAGAGCGCGCAGCGATATATAGTGCCCCAAGAGTGATGCGACGTGTGTCAGTTTCAGAAAAGGCTTTATTGCGAGCAGCTTAATCGCTAGGCGACTGCCTGTTCAAATCGAGGTGATCGAACCCTTTTATAATGCTGCAGCGAGAGCGCGTAGCGATTTATAGAGCCCCAAGAGTTATGCGACGCGTGTCAGCTTCAGAAAAGGCTTTATTGCGAGCAGCGTAAACGTCAGGAGACTGCCTGTGCAAATCAAGGCGATTCAACCCTTTTCGAGTGCTGCAGCGAGTGCGCGCAGCGATATATTGTGCCCCAAAAGTTATGCGACGCGTGCAAATTTCAGAAAAGGCTTTATTGCGAGCAGCGTAATTGTCAGGAAACTGCCTGTGCAAATCGAGGCGATCCAACCCTTTTCTAGTGCTGCAGCGAGAGCACACAGCGATATATAGTGCTCCAAGAGTTATGCGACGCGTGTCAGCTTCAGAAAAGGCTTCACTGCGAGCAGCGTAATCGTCAGGAGACTGCGTGTGGAAATCAAAGCGATCCAAGCCTTTTCTGGTGCTGCACCGAGAGCGCGCAGTGATATATTGTGCCCCAAGAGTTATGCGACGCGTGTCAGTTTCAGAAAAGTCTTTATTGCGAGCAGCGTAATCGTCAAGACACTGCCTGTGCAAATCAAGCGATCTAACACTTTTCTACTGCTGCAGCGAGAGCGCGCAGCGATATATAGTGCCCTATGAGTTATGCGACGCGTGTCAGTTTCAGAAAAGGCTTTATTGCGAGCAGCTTAATCGCTAGGAGACTACCTGTGCAAATCAAGGCGATCCGACCCTTTTCTAGTGCTGCAGCGAGAGCGCGCAGTGATATATAGTGGCGCAAGAGTTATGCGACGCGTGTAAGTTTCAGAAAAGGCTTTATTGCGAGCAGCGTCATCGTCAGGAGACTGCGTGTGCAAATCAAGGCGATCCAACCCTTTTCTAGTGCTGCAGCGAGAGCGCGCAGTGATATATATTGTCCCAAGAGTTATGCGACGCGTGTCAGTTTCAGAAAAGTCTTTCTTGCGAGCAGCGTAATCGTCAGGAGACTGCCTGTGCAAATAATGGCGATCCAACCCTTTTCTAGTCCTGCAGCGAGAGCGCGCAGCGATATATAGTGTCCGAAGAGTTATGCGACGCGTGTCAGTTTCAGAAAAGCCTTTATTGCGAGCAGCGTAATCGCCAGGAGACTGCCTGTGCAAATCATGGCGATTCATCCATTTTCTAGTGCTGCCGCGAGAGCGCGCAGAGATATATCGCGCCCCAAATGTTATGCGACGCGTGTCAGTTTCAGAAAAGGCTTTATTGCGTGTAGCTTAATCGCTAGGAGACTACCTGTGCAAATCAAGGCGATCCAACCCTTTTCTAGTACTGCAGCGAGAGCGCGCAGTGATATATAGTGCCCCAAGAGTTATGCGACGCGTGTAAGTTTCAGAAAAAGCTTTAGA
The DNA here is from genome assembly GCF_023375885.2 of Dermacentor andersoni. NCBI lineage: Eukaryota > Metazoa > Arthropoda > Arachnida > Ixodida > Ixodidae > Dermacentor > Dermacentor andersoni. The sequence goes on along the minus strand of NC_092819.1, from coordinate 94,226,204 downwards.
GCGAGCAGCGTAAACGTCAGGAGACTGCCTGTGCAAATCAAGGCGATCCAACCCTTTTCTAGTGCTGCAGCGAGAGCGCGCCGCGATATATAGTGCCCCAAGAGTTATGAGACGCGTGTCAGTTTCAGAAAAGGCTTTATTGCGAGCAGCGTAAACTTCAGGAGACTGCCTGTGCAAATCAAGGCAATCCAACCCTTTTCTACTGCTGCAGCGAGAGCGCGCAGCGATATATAGTGCCCCAAGAGTTATGCGACGCGTGTAAGTTTCAGAAAAGGCTTTAGAGCGAGCAGCGTAAACGTCAGGAGACTGCCTGTGCAAATCAAGGCGATCCAACCCTTTTCTAGTGCTGCAGCGAGAGCGCGCCGCGATATATAGTGCCCCAAGAGTTATGAGACGCGTTTCAGTTTCAGAAAAGGCTTTATTGCGAGCAGCTTATTCGCTAGGAGACTGCCTGTGCAAATCGAGGCGATCGAACCCTTTTATAATGCCGCAGCGAGAGCGCGTAGCCATATGTAGTGCCCCAAGAGTTATGCGACACGTGTCAGCTTCAGAAAAGGCTTTATTGCGAGCAGCGTAAACGTCAGGAGACTGCCTGTGCAAATCAAGGCGATTCAACCCTTTTCTAGTGCTGCAGCGAGAGTGCGCAGTGATATATTGTGCCCCAAGAGTTATGCAACGTGTGTAAGTTTCAGAAAACGCTTTATTGCGAGCAGCGTAAACGTCAGGAGACTGCCTGTGCAAATCAAGGCGATCCAACCCTTTTCTAGTGCTGCAGCGAGAGCGCGCAGAGATATATAGTGCCCGAAGAGGTATGCGACGCGTGTAAGTTTCAGAAAAGTTTTTATTGCTAGCAGCGTAATTGTTAGGAGGCTGCCTGTGCAAATCGAGGTGATCCAACCCTTTTCTAAGGTTGTAGCGAGAGCGAGCAGCGATATATCGCGCCCCAAATGTTATGCGACGCGTGTCAGTTTCAGAAAAGTCTTTACCAAGAGCAGCGTAATCGTCAGGAGACTGCCTGTGCAAATAAAGGCGATCCAACCTCTTTCTAGTGCTGCAGCGAGAGCGCGCAGCCATATATAGCCCCCCGAGTGTTATGCGACGCGTGTCAGTTTCAGAAAAGTTTTTATTGCGAGAAGCGTAATCGTCAGGAGACTACCTGCGCAAATCGAGGCGATCGAACCCTTTTTTAATGCTGCCACGAGAGCGCGTCGCGATATATAGTGCCCCAAGAGTTATGCGACGCGTGTCAGTTTCAGAAAAGTTTTTATTGCGAGCAGCGTAATCGTCAGGAGACTGCGTGTGGAAATCAAAGCGATCCAAGCCTTTTCTAGTGCTGCACCGAAAGCGCGCAGTGATATATAGTGCCCCAAGAGTTATGCGACGCGTGTCAGTTTCAGAAAAGTCTTTATTGCGAGCACCGTAATCGTCAAGAGCCTGCCTGTGCAAATGAAGCGATCTAACACTTTTCTACTGCTGCAACGAGAGCGCGCAGCGATATATAGTGCCCCATAAGTTATGGGACGCGTGTCAGTTTCAGAAAAGGCTTTATTGCGAGCAGCTTAATCGCTAGGAGACTACCTGTGCAAATCAAGGCGATCCAACCCCTTTCTAGTGCTGCAGCGAGAGCGCGCAGTGATATATAGTGCCCCAAGAGTTATGCGACGCGTGTCAGTTTCAGAAAAGTCTTTATTGCGAGCAGCGTAATCGTCAGGAGACTGCCTGTGCAAATAAAGGCGATCCAGCCTCTTTCTAGTGCTGCAGCGAGAGCGCGCAGCGATATATAGTGCCCCAAGAGTTATGTGACGCGTGTTAGTTTCAGAAAAGGCTTTATTGCGAGCAGCGTAAGCGCCAGGAGACTGCCTGTGCAAATCTAGGCGATCCAACCCTTTTCTAGTGCTGCAGCGAGAGCGCGCAGCGATATATAGTGCCCCAAGAGTTATGCGACGCGTGTAAGTTTCAGAAAAGGCTTTATAGCGAGCAGTGTAAACGTCAGGACACTGCTTGTGCAAATCAAGGCGATCGAACCCTTTTATAATGCTGCAGCGAGAGCGCGTAGCGATATATAGTGCCCCAAGAGTTATGCGACGTGTGTCAGCATCAGAAAAGGCTTTATTGCGAGCAGCGTCATCGTCAGGAGACTGCGTGTGCAAATCAAGGCGATCCAACCCTTTTCTAGTGCTGCAGCGAGAGCGCGCAGTGATATATATTGTCCCAAGAGTTATGCGACGCGTGTCAGTTTCAGAAAAGTCTTTCTTGCGAGCAGCGTAATCGGCAGGAGACTGCCTGTGCAAATCATGGCGATCCAACCCTTTTCTAGCCCTGCAGCGAGAGCGCGCAGCGATATATAGTGCCCCAAGAGTTATGCGACGCGTGTCAATTTCAGAAAAGGCTTTATTGCGAGCAGCGTAATCGCCAGGAGACTGCCTGTGCAAATCAAGGCGATTCATCCATTTTCTAGTGCTGCAGCTAGAGCGCGCAGAGATATATCGCGCCCCAAATGTTATGCGACGCGTGTTAGTTTCAGAAAAGGCTTTATTGCGTGTAGCTGAATCGCTAGGAGACTACCTGTGCAAATCAAGGCGATCCAACCCTTTTCTAGTGCTGCAGCGAGAGCGCGCAGTGATATATAGTGCCCCAAGAGTTATGCGACGCGTGTAAGTTTCAGAAAAGGCTTTAGAGCGAGCAGCGTAAACGTCAGGAGACTGCCTGTGCAAATCAAGGCGATCCAACCCTTTTCTAGTGCTGCAGCGAGAGCGCGCCGCGATATATAGTGCCCCAAGAGTTATGAGACGCGTTTCAGTTTCAGAAAAGGCTTTATTGCGAGCAGCTTATTCGCTAGGAGACTGCCTGTGCAAATCGAGGCGATCGAACCCTTTTATAATGCTGCAGCGAGAGCGCGTAGCCATATGTAGTGCCCCAAGAGTTATGCGACACGTGTCAGCTTCAGAAAAGGCTTTATTGCGAGCAGCGTAAACGTCAGGAGACTGCCTGTGCAAAGCAAGGCGATTCAACCCTTTTCTAGTGCTGCAGCGAGAGTGCGCAGTGATATATTGTGCCCCAAGAGTTATGCAACGTGTGTAAGTTTCAGAAAACGCTTTATTGCGAGCAGCGTAAACGTCAGGAGACTGCCTGTGCAAATCAAGGCGATCCAACCCTTTTCTAGTGCTGCAGGGAGAGCGCGCAGCGATATATAGTGCCCCAAGAGGTATGCGACGCGTGTAAGTTTCAGAAAAGTTTTTATTGCTAGCAGCGTAATTGTTAGGAGGCTGCCTGTGCAAATTGAGGTGATCGAACCCTTTTCTAAGGTTGTAGCGAGAGCGAGCAGCGATATATCGCGCCCCAAATGTTATGCGACGCGTGTCAGTTTCAGAAAAGTCTTTACTAAGAGCAGCGTAATCGTCAGCAGACTGCCTGTGCAAATAAAGGCGATCCAACCTCTTTCTAGTGCTGCAGCGAGAGCGCGCAGCCATATATAGCCCCCCGAGTGTTATGCGACGCGTGTCAGTTTCAGAAAAGTTTTTATTGCGAGAAGCGTAATCGTCAGGAGACTACCTGTGCAAATCGAGGCGATCGAACCCTTTTTTAATGCTGCCACGAGAGCACGTCGCGATATATAGTGCCCCAAGAGTTATGCGACGCGTGTCAGTTCCCGAAAAGTTTTTATTGCGAGCAGCGTAATCGTCAGGAGTCTGCCTTTGCAAATCGAGGCGATTGAACCCTTTTATAATGCTGCAGCGAGAGCGCGTAGCGATATATAGTGCCCCAAGAGTTATGCGACGCGTGTCAGCTTCAGAAAAGTATTTGTTGCGAGCAGCGTAATCGTCAGGAGACTGCCTGTGCAAATCATGGCGATCCAGTCCTTTTCTAGTCCTGCAGCGAGAGCGCGCACCGATATATAGTGCCCCAAGAGCTATGCGACGCGTGTCAGTTTCAGAAAAGGCTTTATTGCGAGCAGCGTAATCGCCAGGAGACTGCCTGTGCAAATCAAGGCGATTCATCCATTTTCTAGTGCTGCAGCTAGAGCGCGCAGAGATATATCGCGCCCCAAATGTTATGCGACGCGTGTCAGTTTCAGAAAAGGCTTTATTGCGTGTAGCTTAATCGCTAGGAGACTACCAGTGCAAATCAAGGCGATCCAACCCTTTTCTAGTGCTGCAGCGAGAGCGCGCAGTGATATATAGTGCCCCAAGAGTTATGCGACGCGTGTAAGTTTCAGAAATGGCTTTAGAGCGAGCAGCGTAAACGTCAGGAGACTGCCTGTGCAAATCAAGGCGATCCAACCCTTTTCTAGTGCTGCAGCGAGAGCGCGCAGCGATATATAGTGCCCCAAGAGTTCTGAGACGCGATTTAGTTTCAGAAAAGGCTTTATTGCGAGCAGCTTATTCGCTAGGAGACTGCCTGTGCAAATCGACGCGATCGAACCCTTTTATAATGCTGCAGCGAGAGCGCGTAGCCATATGTAGTGCCCCAAGAGTTATGCGACACGCGTCAGCTTCAGAAAAGGCTTTATTGCGAGCAGCGTAAACGTCAGGAGACTGCCTGTGCAAATCAAGGCGATTCAACCCTTTTCTAGTGCTGCAGCGAGAGTGCGCAGTGATATATTGTGCCCCAAGAGTTATGCAACGTGTGTAAGTTTCAGAAAACGCTTTAATGCGAGCAGCGTAAACGTCAGCAGTCTGCCTGTGCAAATCAAGGCGATCCAACCCTTTTCTAGTGCTGCAGCGAGAGCGCGCAGCGATATATAGTGCCCCAAGAGGTATGCGACGCGTGTCAGTTTCAGAAAAGTTTTTATTGCTAGCAGCGTAATTGTTAGGAGGCTGCCTGTGCAAATCGAGGTGATCCAACCCTTTTCTAAGGTTGTAGCGAGAGCGAGCAGCGATATATCGCGCCCCAAATGTTATGCGACGCGTGTCAGTTTCAGAAAAGTCTTTACTAAGAGCAGCGTAATCGTCAGGAGACTGCCTGTGCAAATAAAGGCGATCCAACCTCTTTCTAGTGCTGCAGCGAGAGCGCGCAGCCATATATAGCCCCCCGAGTGTTACGCGACGCGTGTCAGTTTCAGAAAAGTTTTTATTGCGAGAAGCGTAATCGTCAGGAGACTACCTGTGCAAATCGAGGCGATCGAACCCTTTTTTAATGCTGCCACGAGAGCGCGTCGCGATATATAGTGCCCCAAGAGTTATGCGACGCGTGTCAGTTTCAGAAAAGTTTTTATTGCGAGCAGCGTAATCGTCAGGAGACTGCCTTTGCAAATCGAGGCGATTGAACCCTTTTATAATGCTGCAGCGAGAGCGCGTAGCGATATATAGTGCCCCAAGAGTTATGCGACACGTGTCAGCTTCAGAAAAGTATTTGTTGCGAGCAGCGTAATCGTCAGGAGACTGCCTGTGCAAATCATGGCGATCCAATGCATTTCTAGTCCTGCAGCGAGAGCGCGCACCGATATATAGTGCCCCAAGAGCTATGCGACGCGTGTCTGTTTCAGAAAAGGCTTTATTGCGAGCAGCGTAATCGCCAGGAGACTGCCTGTGCAAATCTAGGCGATCCAACCCTTTTGCAGTGCTGCAGCGAGAGCGCGCAGCGATATATAGTGCCCCAAGAGTTATGCGACGCGTGTCAGTTTCAGAAAACTCTTTATTGCGAGCAGCATAATCGTCAGGAGACTGCCTGTGCAAATCAAGGCGATCCAACCCTTTTCTAGCGCTGCAGCGAGAGCGCGCAGCGATATTGTGCCCCAAGGGTTATGCGACGCATGTCAGCTTCAGAAAAGGCTTCATTGCGAGCAGCGTAATCGTCAGGAGACTGCGTGTGCAAATCAAGGCGATCCAACCTTTTTCTAGTGTTGCAGCGAGAGCGTGCCGCGATATATAGTGCCCCAAGAGGTATGCGACGCGTGTCAGCTTCAGAAAAGGCTTCATTGCGAGCAGCGTAATCGTCAGGAAACTGCCTGTGCAAATCGAGGCGATCGAACCCTTTTCTAGTGCTGCAGCAAGAGCGCGCAGCGATATATAGTGCTCCAAGAGTTATGCGACGCGTGTCAGTTTCAGAAAAGTCTTTATTGCAAGCAGCGTAATCGTCAGGAGACTGCCTGTGCAAATCAAGGCGATCCAACCCTTTTCTAGTGTTGGAGCGAGAGCGCGCAGCGATATATAGTGCCCCAAGAGTGATGCGACGCGTGTCAGTTTCAGAAAAGGCTTTATTGCGAGCAGCTTAATCGCTAGGCGACTGCCTGTTCAAATCGAGGTGATCGAACCCTTTTATAATGCTGCAGCGAGAGCGCGTAGCGATTTATAGAGCCCCAAGAGTTATGCGACGCGTGTCAGTTTCAGAAAACTCTTTATTGCGAGCTGCGTAATCGTCAGGAGACTGCCTGTGCAAATCGAGGCGATCCAACCCTTTTCTTGTCCTGCAGCGAGAGCGCGCAGCGATATATAGTGCCCCAAGAGTTATGCGACGCGTGTCAGTTTCAGAAAAGGCTTTATTGCGAGCAGCGTAATCGCCAGGAGACTGCCTGTTCAAATCTAGGCGATCCAACCCTTTTGCAGTGCTGCAGCGAGAGCGCGCAGCGATATATAGTGCCCCAAGAGTTATGCGACGCGTGTCAGTTTCAGAAAACTCTTTATTGCGAGCAGCATAATCTTCAGGAGATTGCCTGTGCAAATCAAGGCGATCCAACCCTTTTCTAGTCCTGCAGCGAGAGCGCGCACCGATATATAGTGCCCCAAGAGCTATGCGACGCGTGTCAGTTTCAGAAAAGGCTTTATTGCGAGCAGCGTAATCGCCAGGAGACTGCCTGTGCAAATCAAGGCGATTCATCCATTTTCTACTGCTGCAGCTAGAGCGCGCAGAGATATATCGCGCCCCAAATGTTATGCGACGCGTGTCAGTTTCAGAAAAGGTTTTATTGCGTGTAGCTTAATCGCTAGGAGACTACCAGTGCAAATCAAGGCGATCCAACCCTTTTCTAGTGCTGCAGCGAGAGCGCGCAGTGATATATAGTGCCCCAAGAGTTATGCGACGCGTGTAAGTTTCAGAAAAGGCTTTAGAGCGAGCAGCGTAAACGTCAGGAGACTGCCTGTGCAAATCAAGGCGATCCAACCCTTTTCTAGTGCTGCAGCGAGAGCGCGCAGCGATATATAGTGCCCCAAGAGTTCTGAGACGCGAGTCAGTTTCAGAAAAGGCTTTATTGCGAGCAGCTTATTCGCTAGGAGACTGCCTGTGCAAATCGAGGCGATCGAACCCTTTTATAATGCTGCAGCGAGAGCGCGTAGCCATATGTAGTGCCCCAAGAGTTATGCGACACGCGTCAGCTTCAGAAAAGGCTTTATTGCGAGCAGCGTAAACGTCTGGAGACTGCCTGTGCAAATCAAGGCGATTCAACCCTTTTCTAGTGCTGCAGCGAGAGTGCGCAGTGATATATTGTGCCCCAAGAGTTATGCAACGTGTGTAAGTTTCAGAAAACGCTTTATTGCGAGCAGCGTAAACGTCAGCAGTCTGCCTGTGCAAATCAAGGCGATCCAACCCTTTTCTAGTGCTGCAGCGAGAGCGCGCAGCGATATATAGTGCCCCAAGAGGTATGCGACGCGCGTCAGTTTCAGAAAAGTTTTTATTGCTAGCAGCGTAATTGTTAGGAGGCTGCCTGTGCAAATCGAGGTGATCCAACCCTTTTCTAAGGTTGTAGCGAGAGCGAGCAGCGATATATCGCGCCCCAAATGTTATGCGACGCGTGTCAGTTTCAGAAAAGTCTTTACTAAGAGCAGCGTAATCGTCAGGAGACTGCCTGTGCAAATCATGGCGATCCAATGCATTTCTAGTCCTGCAGCGAGAGCGCGCACCGATATATAGTGCCCCAAGAGTTATGCGACGCGTGTCAGTTTCAGAAAACGCTTTATTGCGAGCAGCATAATCGTCAGGAGACTGCCTGTGCAAATCAAGGCGATCCAACCCTTTTCTAGCGCTGCAGCGAGAGCGCGCAGCGATATTGTGCCCCAAGGGTTATGCGACGCATGTCAGCTTCAGAAAAGGCTTCATTGCGAGCAGCGTAATCGTCAGGAGACTGCGTGTGCAAATCAAGGCGATCCAACCTTTTTCTAGTGTTGCAGCTTGAGCGTGCAGCGATATATAGTGCCCCAAGAGGTATGCGACGCGTGTCAGCTTCAGAAAAGGCTTCATTGCGAGCAGCGTAATCGTCAGGAAACTGCCTGTGCAAATCGAGGCGATCGAACCCTTTTCTAGTGCTGCAGCAAGAGCGCGCAGCGATATATAGTGCTCCAAGAGTTATGCGACGCGTGTCAGTTTCAGAAAAGTCTTTATTGCAAGCAGCGTAATCGTCAGGAGACTGCCTGTGCAAATCAAGGCGATCCAACCCTTTTCTAGTGTTGGAGCGAGAGCGCGCAGCGATATATAGTGCCCCAAGAGTGATGCGACGCGTGTCAGTTTCAGAAAAGGCTTTATTGCGAGCAGCTTAATCGCTAGGCGACTGCCTGTTCAAATCGAGGTGATCGAACCCTTTTATAATGCTGCAGCGAGAGCGCGTAGCGATTTATAGAGCCCCAAGAGTTATGCGACGCGTGTCAGTTTGAGAAAAGGCTTTATTGCGAGCAGCGTAATCGCCAGGAGACTGCCTGTGCAAATCAAGGCGATCCAACCCTTTTCTAGTCCTGCAGCGAGAGCGCGCACCGATATATAGTGCCCCAAGAGCTATGCGACGCGTGTCAGTTTCAGAAAAGTTTTTATTGCGAGCAGCGTAATCGTCAGGAGAGTGCCTGTGGAAATCGAGGTGATCCAACCCTTTTCTAACGTTGTACCGAGAGCGAGCAGCAATATGTCACGCCCCAAATGGTATGCGACACGTGTCAGTTTCAGAAAAGTCTTTATTGCGAGCAGCGTAAACGTCAGGAGACTGCCTGTGCAAATAAAGGCGATCCAACCTCTTTCTAGTGCTGCAGCGAGAGCGCGCACCCATATATAGCCCCCCGAGTGTTATTCGACGCGTGTCAGTTTCAGAAAAGTTTTTATTGCGAGCTGCGTAATCGTCAGGAGACTGCCTGTGCAAATGGAGGCGATCGAACCCTGTTATAATGCTGCAGCGAGAGCGCGTAGCGATATATAGTGCCCCAAGAGTTATGCGACGCTTGTCAGTTTCAGAAAAGTTTTTATTGCGAGCCGCGTAATCGTCAGGAGACTGCCTGTGCAAATCCAGGCGATCGAACCCTTTTATAATGCTGCAGCGAGAGCGCGTAGCAATATATAGTGCCCAAGGAGTTATGCGACGCGTGTCAGCTTCAGAAAAGGCTTTATTGCGAGCAGCGTAAACGTCAGGAAATGCCTGTGCAAATCAAGGCAATCTAACCCTTTTTTAGTGCTGCAGCGAGAGCGCGCAGTGATATATAGTACCCCAAGAGGTTTGCGACGCGTGTCAGTTTCAGAAAAGTCTTTATTGCGAGCAGCGTAATCGTCAGGAGACTGCCTGTGCAAATCAAGGCGATCCAACCCTTTTCTAGTGCTGCAGCGAGAGCGCGCAGCGATATATGGTGCCCCAAGAGTTATGCGACGCGTGTCAGTTTCAGAAAAGGCTTTATTGCGAGCAGCGTAATCGCCAGGAGACTGCCTGTTCAAATCTAGGCGATCCAACCCTTTTGCAGTGCTGCAGCGAGAGCGCGCAGCGATATATAGTGCCCCAAGAGTTATGCGACGCCTGTCAGTTTCAGAAAACTCTTTATTGCGAGCAGCATAATCTTCAGGAGATTGCCTGTGCAAATCAAGGCGATCCAACCCTTTCTAGTGCTGCAGCGAGAGCGCGCAGCGATATATAGTGCCCCAAGAGTTATGCGACGCGTGTCAGTTTCAGAAAAGTTTTTGTTGCGAGCAGCGTAATCGTCAGGAGAGTGCCTGTGCAAATCGAGGTGATCCAACCCTTTTCTAACGTTGTACCGAGAGCGAGCAGCAATATGTCGCGCCCCAAATGGTATGCGACGCGTGTCAGTTTCAGAAAAGTCTTTATTGCGAGCAGCGTAAACGTCAGGAGACTGCCTGTGCAAATAAAGGCGATCCAACCTCTTTCTAGTGCTGCAGCGAGAGCGCGCACCCATATATAGCCCCCCGAGTGTTATTCGACGCGTGTCAGTTTCAGAAAAGTTTTTATTGCGAGCTGCGTAATCGTCAGGAGAGTGCCTGTGCAAATCGAGGCGATCCAACCCTTTTCTAGCGCTGCAGCGAGAGCGCGCAGCGATATATAGTGCCCCAAGGGTTATGAGACGCCTGTCAGTTTCAGAAAAGGCTTTATTGCGAGCAGCTTAATAGCTAGGAGACTGCCTGTGCAAATCGAGGCGATCGAACCCTTTTCTAGTGTTGCAGTGAGAGCGTGCAGCGATATATAGTGCCCCAAGAGTTATGCGACGCGTGTCAGTTTCAGAAAAGTCTTTATTGCGAGCACCGTAATCGTCAACAGACTGCCTGTGCAAATGAAGCGATCTAACACTTTTCTACTGCTGCAACGAGAGCGCGCAGCGATATATAGTGCCCCATAAGTTATGCGACGCGTGTCAGTTTCAGAAAAGGCTTTATTGCGAGCAGCTTAATCGCTAGGAGACTACCTGTGCAAATCGAGGTGATC